>NC_133502.1:1600833-1920000 GCF_049354715.1 Callithrix jacchus | reverse complement strand
TTTTGAGAACTATTACTCAGAAAGAAACATTCTTTTTCAAAATATTACTGCTCACAGACAAAGCACCTGTCAGCCAAAAGCGCTGATGGAAATGTACAAGGAGACTAATGTGGTTTTCATGCCTGCTGACATAACACCTATTCTGCAGCCCATGGATAAAGGAGTAATGTCTTTTTAGAAAATGTTTCTTTCTTTATTTTTTTAAAGAGACAGATGGTTACTATGCTCATAAGGGGGTCTCAAACTCCTTGTCTAAAGCTATCTACCTGCTTCAGCCTCCCAGCGTGCTGGGATTATAAGCATGAGCCACCGCACCTGACATCAGTATTTGTTTTATTGTGGTGGTCTAACGTAATCCATGGTTTCTCAAAGTTATACCTCTATATCAATATTCTCTTGGCAATAAAAGAGGAAATACTAGTGAAATAAGACCAAGAATTTATGAATATTAAATCACAAGAAATGCCAATGTAGAGATGCTTATATTGAAAGTGAATGTATATTGTTTAAATAAAGGGAAACAAAAATAGTCAGAAAATCATGCTAGGACTATGATGTAGTTACTTATCAAAGATATATCGTGGATATTTTGATATAGCTAAATCCATACGTATAAAATATGTGGCGTATGTCTGCAGATTTGTTTTCTAGTTATAATATTAACTAATGAAGTTATTGTAACTGTCAACTAATAAATTTATTAATGAATGAAGTTAATAAAATAAAAAAGATGAATTCACTATGCTTCCTTCTGTACTCAGACACTCTGCATTTATTAGAGGAAATAAATGTCTGAAACTAACAGCTATGCAAGTAAATATACTCCATTCTCATTACAACTTTGTTTTTTATCATTTTATATAAGTCATAAGCATTACTTATAGCTTTCCTTCTGTTTTAATTACTTTGGTACTTTAAAATCCCACCTATATGATATGCCAACTACAGTGACTTATTGAGATATCTGAACCAAATGAATTAAAAAAAAAAAAACAGCTGAGGATATCTGATAGAAAAAAAAAGAATTGAGAATTTGTACTGTGTTTGTTTTCAGCATTTTTAGTATCACTATATATATGTAACAATTTCTAATATCTAGTTACTCATTTATGGCAAATTTATTCTAGCAATTTTTATGTTTTGATCTCCGGAAAATATCTTACTGTGATTTTATTTTCAGATGTGGATTTGTCTGCACATAAAATTATAGTTTTGTATATCAGTTCCCTCTCATCTGTTCTGATAGCTTAAAGATGCTACTCGATTTTATCACTGCTTTTTGTTGTTTTATTTTTAATGGGTGTGTCATTACGGTCTAAAATGTATTTCAAAGGACACTATTATACAAATGCAATTTTCTCAGTATTCTTAATGTTGGCAGTTTAATGAAAATGTACTTTTATTTATATGCATATATTTCTTTAATTGTATTGCCCAACCCTCCATGATCTAATTTTCTTAGAAGAGTTATAATTTCATTTCTCAAGAATTCTCAGTCATTATCATTTTGACTATTATTTCTCTGCCACACTATTTTATCATCCAGGACAACCCATTACATTTTTATTGGCATCTTTCAATGTCACCTCTTTATCTTAATTTATTTATCTTTTATGATGTCCCATTCTTTATCTCACTGTGTTGCCTTCAGCTGAAGGAGAGGCGAATCCTCAATACTAAATCCAAATTCACACATTTTGGATTATGATTAATGCAGAGTTTACTCAACTTGTAAGAGTTATTTTTAGAATCTTGTATGTAAAGGGTCTCACTCAACCATGTAACAGGTCACATTGATAACTGGTGTGCATCGTATCAGTCCATGCTGACTGACAGTCCTTACTGTTCCTAAGAAAAGTATAATTTTATTAGTCACTTTTTACATTTCCTGAATTATTATTTTATGTTTCTGTGATGTAATTGCGCTTAAATAATGCCACAGTAGAATTGGTCTGAATGCATAGAATGTATTCATTCCTTACCAAACCTTTTAGTTACCCTAAAATTAGATTATGTTTCTATTTATAGCACCATTACAGGTCTCCATAGCTAATAAATTTGTTACTATATGTGGATTAAAATGTTGTCATTGATTCTAAAATTTAAACAAACTGTAAATCCATATCAGAGTCACTAAAAATTCAGTGAAATTTCAATTTCTTTTCATACACATGGAATATGTCTCTTTAATACAAAATATTAATAAAGATAAAACTACATATGCCACTGTAAATATATATTTAAGTATTATAAAGGTACATCTACTGTCTATATTAATTATAGTAACAGTAATAATAATAGTATCTAGCATGTATTGACATATTTAGTGGTAAGAGTTTAAGCACATCATGAGTATTTAATTTATTTCATGCCTGTTCAACATGGACAATATGAACCCAAGATGCAGCAATTAGTCCCCGGGCAAGAAGAAAGAAAAAAAATCTTGGCTATTACAGTAGTTTGTGGCCCTCCATAGGGCCACAGATCCTAAACAGATATATAGTGTACATGTGGTATAAAAATTTAATGTTGAGGGATTTGGAAAAAATGCCTAGAGAAGCTCCTTGGTAGGACAATAAAAGATAAAAAAAAAAAAAAAAGGTGGAGACAAACTGGTGTATTTATCTTTACAAAGAACCTGTGTTATAGGTAATATTATTAAACTGATTTATTTCAGACACAGATATACTGAGACTTTTACCCAAGGTTATAAATATAGTCAAAGGTAAAACAAAAATGTAAATGCAAGTCTGGATTTGAGTCAATTTCTACAGAGCTCTTAATCACTATTTATATTGCCTCTCTATACAAAAAGAATCACTCAATTTATTTAAAGTATATTTTGTTCAAGAAGCTATTTTTTTTGCTAAAATAGATAATGTGTATCTCATGTAAAAACCTTTATCATTAAAAATTAGTTACAAAAAGAACATTCTACTAAGATTATAAGCTAATTTGGAGACATGGATATTTGACAAGTAGCAACAAGACATACATTTTATTTACTATAT
The DNA here is from genome assembly GCF_049354715.1 of Callithrix jacchus. NCBI lineage: Eukaryota > Metazoa > Chordata > Mammalia > Primates > Cebidae > Callithrix > Callithrix jacchus. The sequence continues at coordinate 1,916,989 of NC_133502.1, read as the reverse complement.
TATAATGTATGCAAAAATACTGTTCAGTATTTATTTCCTGACAATGTATAGAATTAACCGTGACCCCAGTTTGCAGAATAACTTTGAGTGTAAATCTCATATTTCCTTGAAAACATAACCCTCATATTTCATATTTAACTGCCTCCACTGTCACACTTAATACTTTTTTATACCGAGAAACCTGTGTGGGCTTAAGGTAATATTTATATGTTCCATGTTAAAAATAATCACTATTGTTTCTCATTCACGATTTATGACTGGATCTTTTTTCTTTTTCAGAAAATAGTTACGTTTTAATTCACCTTTTCATGTAGACAGGAATCAAAGCTCATTATTAGTCTTTCAGTTGCAAAGTAAAAAATAAATTTTCATTAAATAAAGCAAAATTAAGTTAGCATCAACTTGATATAATAATCGCTTCCATCTTCATGAATAAATGATCTAAAATAATCAAAGACCAATTTGTTTTTAAAAATCAGATAACACATTTTACTTAATTAGAATAATATAAAAATAATGCACACTAGGTCTGAAGAAAGGAAAGTAAGACACGTTTATATTTAAACACTTTAAATATCCTGAGGTCCATTTAAATTGTCTAAAAATAAATACAGAGAAGCCAGCAAATATTAGAAAGATAGTTTGAAGACCAAATGTTCAAGATCTAACATGAATGTCACAACTTGGGTTGTTATAATTTTCTCATGTGATTTCCAATAATTAGGGTCATTTCTAGTTGATGTCATTCATTGTTCTAAACCTGTAAAGCATCAGTTGCGTTTCTTTGTTTTTTAACTGAGGCTATACAACAAACCTAGCCATATCATGAGCTGCCAAGATTAACAGATGAAAGACAGAGATCCAGAACACCTAACTGAAAGCAATTAAGATACCTCAGAAAGATAATGAGAACTCAAAAAAAAATCTGTGTTTTACATTTAGCTACAAAATTTGTGCTAAATTTGGGAAGTTCATAAATAATTTTGTGCTAGTGTCTGTTTCTATAAAAAGAAAATCTAGTCGATATCTGACTTACAAGCTTTAACCAGTGCAAGCATTAACATACTGAGTAACCATGGAAATGATATCACTTCTGTTATAAAATTATCTTGTGAAAATACAAAAGAGATTCAGAGCCCCAAATTAAATGGCTGTAGTTACATTTATAATTTCTTAGTCTTAAAAATGATTCTAAAATACATAAACTATATAATCCTTTTGCATCACCTCTTATTGAAATTTGTCGATTTGACTATTAGAACATCTATAGGTCTCACACTGTATGTAAATGTTAAATACTATGTAAAACATCCAAGCACCACAAATGTTTCAGAAACATAAATAAACATATATATCTCTCCTAAATGTGTCATATGTACTGCTTTCATTAGTATGTATAGCAACAAGGACAGACCATGTGAGGGAAGTATCTCATGGTCCTTCCATGAGGAGAAGAGAGAAGAGAGACAGTGAAATGAGTACGTCATTTGTTTCTGCTATTTTCTGATAATTTATAGGGTACAACCATAATCTGGATCTACTTGTGCTGGGCAGACTGACATTGGGGTCCCAGGCTACCATAATCTTGGAGAAGAAACAATGAAAAGTAGCTCAGTATTATGCACACAATAAAGCCTGTAGCTTTAGTTACATGCCTTGAATTTGAGAGAAAAAAAAAGAAGGGAAATGAAGAGGAAGCAACTATTTAAGAAGCTGAAAAGTCAAGCAGAGTATTTGACAGTCTCATAGGAATGCTGTAAAACCAAAACACTTGAATTCAAGGGCCAAGAAAGAGAAAACTTAGTAAGTATGACAGGCATTCAGGTAAGTCTCTAAAAGGGTTATAATTTGTGGTCAGAGAAATCCCGGCAATAGACTAACTTAGTCTGAATGAAGGTGATATGCCTGTAATCCATCTGCTCCTGAGGAGAAAATTGAGGCATTTCTGAATGAAAGCACCAACATTCAGAAACACTAGCATTCACATTCCCAAATCTAACACTTCAGAGAAGTTTTAAAACCTGCTAAAAATTGAGATTAACTGATAAAGAATCAAGAATCAAGAGAAAAACAGATATCCCCGGCTTGAAGTTATTAGGGAAAGGAAAAGTTTTAAAATAACTGTAAATAACTGTGAGAATGTGATAAAGAAACCAAGTGATGGAGAGCTTCAGTAGAGAATTGCAAATATTAAAAAAAAAAAAATGGAAATCCTTGAATTAAAAATTCTGATAACTAAAACTAAGACTTACACAATGAATGGGACAGAGCAAAACAACTTCACATTACAAGATACGCTAACATAAATTTGAAATAATCTGTGAACCTAAATGTAAAATGTTATTTTTTTAATGAAGGTCTAGAAGAAAATGTAGGAAAATATTAGCATGACTGTGAGATACATAGGTACACAGAAATATTTTGATTTGAATAAAAAATGCACCATCCAGTGACTGTGTGGTACATGAGAACACGTTATATATTCCACTCAATTTCTCTGCAAACCTAAAACTGCTATGAAAGTAATAAAATGCATTAATTAAAAAAGAATGAACATACAAAATATTAAAAATTGATTTGTTCACTTTATTAATAGGGTACTTTGGGTTCTTCTAGTACTTAAAAGGCGCTATGAAAAAAAGTAAAGCGGCAAGCCACAGAATGGGAGATGACGTGTTCAGTGAATATATTAATAAATAAATCATACCAAAAATGAATATTCAAAGTATTGTCACATATGAAGTACTCAAAGAATAGCAGCATAAATTTAAAATTGAACATTAATCTTGAACAAATACTTCACAAAATAAGATAGTCCAATGGATAACAAGTTTATGTAAAGGCTCAAGGCTCAACGTCATTGGTCATTACAAAAATGGAAATTTAAGCAATGATGAGATACCACAAGTTCACAAGATAGCTAAACTTTCACAGACAAAAAAGTTACAATACCAAGATACCAAGTGTTCAAGAAAGAAAACAACTGAAATTGTCTATTAGTAAATCAATAAAATTATCTTGCAAAATACATTGTGAGTATTAAGCCAGATAAACGCATGCATATATCTTATGAAATAGCAATTAAAATCCTTGTTACATGTTCACTGTGTGTGTGTGTGCATGCATGTATCAAAAATTGAAAGTAAACCAGAAGTCCCATTAATATGTAATAGATAAATATTGAAATAGTTTTTATATAGAGAATATAACAAATATAAATCATGGATGGATTTTAGAAACATAATAACACTGAATGACAGTAGTTGTATACATAAGAGTGTGTATGCATAAGTCCATGTAATGTTTGAAATCAGGCAAACACAATCTGTGGTAATATTAATCAGAATAATGGTTGCCTTTTGGAATGGTGATTTCTGACAAGGAAGAAAGTAAATGAAGCCTCCTATTGTTATGCTAAGGTTCTAGAGTTGATATTTCAATCTGGATTATGGTTAAAAATGTGTACATTTCATATAATTTTATAAATGTATACCCTTTAAAATGTCATAAATAAAATATACATAAAATAATACTTATTTTAAATGTTCACACAATAAAGCTCTAGTTTCATAGTTTACCCATTTAAATGACTCATAATGGAAAATATCCCTAGTATAAATATGTCCATAGCATAAACCATATTAAATAATATATAGTCCTCAATATTATACACACATTTATTCATGCTTACTAATATGATTATTTTAAGTAAAATATTCTATTAATACAACTTAAATGTTTGTAATATTATTTGTACTTTGAGATTAACAAATTAAAAGTAAAATAGTATCTTTATGATCCTCAAAAAGAGGCATATAACCTATACTAGTATATATATTATCATTTTTTATTTCATAATTATGTAAGAGTTCCTGCTGACAGCCTGATGAATTCCCAGCTGCCCATCAGCCACACCTGCCAGTCATGTGAATGAGCTATCTTGGTCTTTTTGTTAAGTGAAATCTATAAATGATTGAAGCTCCAGCTAATATCTGTTTCCAAAAACACAAGAAACTCTAATGACTAACTTTCTACCAAGACATTCTCGAAATCTTGACACACATTATAGAGAGCAGAATAAAATGATTGTTTTAATTGACTAAATTTTTGGTCAATTTACCAGAAGACTACTTTATGTATGTTGAAAGGGAATGAATTGACCTATGGTGCTTAAAAAATAGAGTGAGCCAGGTGCGGTGACTCATACTTGTAATGCCAGCATTTTGGGACATCAAGGTGGGCTGATCACAAGATCAGGAGTTGGAGACCAGCCTGGCCAATATGGTGAAACCCCATCTCTACTAAAAATACAAAAATTAGCTGGGCGTGGAGGTGCAGACCTGTAGTCCCAGCTACTTGGGAGGTTGAGGCAGAAGAATTGCTTGAACCCGGGAGGTGGAGGTTACAGTGAGCCAAGATCATGCTACTGCATTGCAGCCTGAGTGACAAAGTGAGACTCCACCTCAAAAAAAAAAAAAAAAAAAGTTTGGAGTAGACAAGCAGAAAAGTAGTGCTGACTTATCTTTGTGTTCCTTTTCTAGATTATACAGGTACTTCACTAGTTTGCCTGTCCAAATATCTTTAGAGTTACCTTGACCTTGAGACTGAGTTTTGCCAATAAAATGTGGTAAAAAGTGATGTAAGCCACTTCCTAATCAGCCTTCTAAATGCTTAGGCATCTAGTTAGTCCTAAAGGTCCCAAGCCCAGGAAGTTTATTAGATAAAAAACAAACATGATCCTGAAATGATCTTGTCTACTAGAAACTGCATTGCCTTGAGGCATAAATGAGAAACAAACTTCTGTTTAATTGAACAACTGAGACCTTAGATTTATTTGCTACAGCCGCTAATGCTTTTCATTCAAGAAAGAATGTTTTTTTTTTCCTTTAGTTTGCCACTTCTGATCATAGAAAACATATTACTTTTAATGGGGGTCTTTAACAGCAATTTTAGATGTGTCTCCCTACAGTGGTATAAAAGTTCAATTGCCTTAAAACCACTTTTAAATTCATGAGGTAATGCTTGAGAGTTATTTCAAATTATAGTATGATTCAATGCTACATCATAAATAAAACAAGGCAATGATCGACGATTTTTCCAACTTGCAGTAACAAATCTCCAGCCTCTGTGTTTTGATGCTATTATCCAAGTAAAGGCTGTATCTGCACATGCCCTTCTTGCACCTGAAGTAGCGCTACGTATCTCCAAAACATAATCAGAATGTTTACAGACGGACTGATGGGTCCCAAATCAGTTGGTCTAAGTGGAAAAGCTTACTAAATCCAAATTCGCTCTGAGCATAGGAACATGTAAAGTTAGTTGTATTAAACTTCAAGAAGTAACAGAGGTAAAAGGATATAGAAAATAAGTGGCTGTACCATGTTTTTTATCACTCAAAAGAATTTAAACTGAGAGTGATTCTTACGTATCAGAAGAAATTAAAAACTGACTGTATTAGAAGCTTTCCACAATAGTTTATTATGGAAATATGGTGCCCCATTGATAAATATCACACGATGAATATAACTTTCTGTCTTATTTCATTTGGGTTGCTATAACAAAACGCCATAGACTGTGTGTCCTAAAAGTGGACATTTATTTATCAGTTTTGGAAGATGAGGACTGGGAATCCAAGACAGAAGTGCCAGCAGATTTGCTTATTGATGAGGGCTCCATTCCTGACTTGCAGATGGCTGCTTTGTTACTGAGTACTTGCATGATCTCAAATAGATCTGGTGTTGCTTCTTCTTCTAAGGACACTAATCCCATTATAGGGGCTCTACTCTCATGACCTCATCTAAGCCTACTTACCTCTAAAAGACCCCACCTCCTTTCTCTTGCTGCTGTGCCATCACCAGCAACATCAGCTTTCATTCATACTTATACCCTGAAGACTAAGATGACACTACTTGCCATTGTGTCTATATTAGAGCCAGCTTCCACAAAATAAATGAAGAACTATGGCATGTTGTTGTTGATTCAGGAATCCAATTTAGTACTTCCGAATTGATATCTGTTTATAATCCACTGGCCAGAAACTAGTAACATGGCTACAGCTACTTATATAACAATAACAAAAATTAAAAATCAAGTCTTTAGCTAGAAGCCAACACTTTAATTATTAGAAAAACAGAGGAGAAAATGTATTGGAAGGAAAATTAGGAAACCTTGGCACAGTTCTTCCTACTGTTAATCAAATATCTGAAGGTGTTCTCCTCCCTAAAAACAGAACAAATTGACCTCTGAATAAGAAAACAGCTCAAACTATCAAGTTACCTTTTTCCATGTGGAATTAGGGAGCTGGAAATGAAAACTAAAATGAAAAAATTTCTACACAGAATATGGGAACAAATGGAGGCATGCAGACACCAGTAGTCCATGGCATCTGTCAAATTCCTTGGCTATAATTCTGAACAGCCCTGCCCTGAATAAACAGTTCCTTACTGAGCCCAGTTGACTGCTCATTGTATCCTTGGTGGGAGAATTTCATTTTTCATTTTATCACAGGGTACCTAATGGAGGTTCTTTCTCTTTGTGTTATCTTCTGCTCTCACATACATAGTAGGCAAAAAATAGAATCCTCTCCTTAAGGTTATATATCATTTGCAACCTACTTACTGACAGTAGTGTTTCAATGAAATAACTGGTTTCCTTGGCAATAAAATTTTCTCTAAAACTTAGGAAATGATCGGTCCATTTACTTGCAGTCAGATATGTATGAAAATAATTCCAATGGAAGAGCTAATCAAGATAGCATTTACTAGTTTTATATTTAGCCCACCTTCTCCCATTATTCATTAATTAGTTTCATAATGGCTTTTTAGTGCCAAAAAGAACAATTTCTTGAGTTGGAAAGGAACATAATTTATCTGGTTCGGCTTTACTTTTCTGGGTTAAATACTTGACCAAAAGCTACCTCTTTAGAGCTGCTTTATTTCAGAAAGATCTGAAGGTCTTTAAAGGATCTACTTTATTTTACAAAGATACTGGTAAATGCACAAGAAGCTGATAACACCCTCAAGTGGTAAGGAATGTGCCCAACAGGTGCTCTAAAGATACAAGCTCTGTGAGTGTCAGGATCTGAGGTTTCCTTCTACTCATCTCTTTCAGCAAGAGAACCGTAAGTTTAAAATAAAAACATTATTACCTACGTGTAGGTTTTATTTCCCAGCCTCACTTGCAGCAGACACAGCCAAGTGAATAAATTCTGTCCAATGATGTTAGTTAATGAGATTTAGGCAAACTTTGGATCATGTAAAATAGATTAAAAAAACAAAAACCCTTGTCACAGATATGTTGGTAAATTAGCATTAAGTATACTGTATATCATATCATTTCTTTGGTTAGAAGTGCCAGATAGTAAATATGTCAGCTATATAGGCCATATGACCACTGTCACAACTCAAATCTGCCATTGTAGCACAAAATCAGGCATAGGCAATCCATAAAGAAATAGACAATGATTGAAGACATTTGTATAACTGCTTTTCAATAAAACTTTATTGACAGAGAGAAACAGCAGGTCCTATTTAGCTCATGAGCTACTTTGCCAACCTTTGCTTTATAGAATGCAGGCACAAGATCGTGGAGAAAACCTGAATGTCAGGATGACCTTTTAAAGCAGAACTTCTCCAGACTACACAATTCAACTCAAGACAGTTATAGAAGAGGGAAAGTTAAGCTTTCATATTTTTAAACCATTTCATTTTGAAGTCTCTTGGTAATAGCATTTTAGCCTATCCAGATCTCATTACACCTCTTCTATTTAGAAAATTATAAAAATTTAAAGCCATTTTCCCATCATTCTCTAAACACTTATTTCTTTTTTTTAAGAATATGAATTAAAAATTTATTAATTACAACATGAACTGTAAATGGCCTAAATTTTCAAAGTGAAATGTATAGATTATCAGATTAGATAACAAAACAAAATTCAGCTATATACTGCACATAAAAAACATATTTTAATTAGTAAGACACAAATAGTTTAAAAGTAAAATAATGAATTAATTAGCTGAATTTAGCCATTCCACAATGCATACATATATCAAAATACATATTGTACACCATAAACACATACATTTTTTTAATTTTTTATTGCATTTTAGGGTTTGGGGTACATGTGCATAATGTGCAAGACAGTTGCATAGGTACACACATGGCAGTGTGTTTTGCTTCCTTTCTCGCCTTCACCCACATTTGTCATTTCTTCCCAGGCTATCCCTCCCCAGCTCCCCCCACCCCACTGGCCCTCCCCTTTTCCCCCCAATAGACCCCAGTGTTTAGTACTCCCCTTTCTGTGTCCATGTGTTCTCATTTTTCATCACCCGCCTATGAGTGAGAATATGTGGTATTTCATTTTCTGTTCTTGTGTCAGTTTGCTGAGAATGATGTTCTCCAGATTCATCCATGTCCCTACAAACAACACAAACTCATCATTTCTGATTGCTGCATAATATTCCATGGTGTATATGTGCCACATTTTCCTTATTTCTCTCAACCTTTTCATTGCTCTATGTCTACCTCATGTTTATAACAACTTTTATTCAAAACTCTTTTATAGAAATTATTATGTTGTCTTATAATTTTGTAGTTTTTATTAATACAGTCATCCCCCAGAATATACTGGGATTGGTTCCAGGACACCTCGGTATACACAAATCCACAGTCAACCCTGTGGAACTCATGAATAGGAAAAGTTGGCCCTCCATATACATGAGTTTTACATCCACAAATACAGGAGTTTTTATTCAAGTTTGGTTGTAAAACAGTATATGTGGATCCTCAGAGTCCAAACCTGTATTGCTCATGTTCATATAAGCTTTAAATTACTTACCCATGTATTTCAAGTTCCATCACATTTGCTAACATTTAACCTTGACTTTTTGTCAATATTCTGATTCCATATACTTTTATACAACAGATAAATAATTCTTTATAATCAGGAAATACATCCAACAGAAAACTAGCCTATCTTCTGTGACCCAGCTTCTGGGTCAGTATAAATATTTGTATAGTTAGAAGCATTTGTTTTCTTAAGCAAATAGACGGTATACAACCAATCCCTAATAAAATGATAAGCATTTAATATTTAATTTTCATTGCTATCAAACCATAGGTATATATTTCTCTTCTTACAACAAAAAAGAAATTCCAACTAAACCTTCTGTAACCATGAATAAGTGAAAAGGCCAGTCATCCGTAAGAAACACTGGAGCAGCCATGAGTTTATATTTGTCATGGATCATTTTAACTAAACTGAATGTTTCTAATCAATTAAATGGAATTACATATACATTAATCAGAAATAAAAATACAGTAGTATCATACTCATTAATTTCCAAAACTCAATACCACTATCTTCAAACTAGGTACTAAAGCTAAATATAAAAGACATACAATTAAGCAATTCTGGCAAATTACATACTTTAATCTTTTTCATATTAAAACTTGTTTAATGCAGTTTCATATACTCAACAAGTATTGATTATAGTCTATGTACTTTTTTTTTGAGACACAGTCTCACTCTGTTGCCCAGGCTGGAGTGCAGTGGTGTAATCTCAGCTTACTACAACCTTCACCTCTTGGGTTCCTGCCTCAACCCCCCCAACAGCTGGAATTACAGGTAGGCACCACCATACCTGGCTAATTTTTGTATTTTTATTAGAGATGAAGTTTTACCATGTTGGCCAGGATGGTCTCAAACTCTTGACCTCGAGTGGTCCTCCTACCTTGGCCTCCCAAAGTGCTGGGATTACAGGCATGAGCCACTGCACCCGACCTCTATGTACATTTTTGAGTTTGTCTATAGGACATCTCTGGGAATATTCTAATCTTTTCTGTAAATGGATTACCAGGCCAACCAGCTACTGCAATTACCCAGAACAATATGTCACCCCTGGTTTGACTATGAGGCTCATCCCTCTCATATTCATACAATTTCCCTGCTTGATGAATGACTCAGAAAAATAACAGCAGAGTAGGAATCTTATTGAAATTAGCACCATCATATAATTGTTTTTTGTCTGTCATTTATTCCTCTTTTCTTGGCATCTCAATATCAGTATCTAGATACCAGGTGCATATAAAGTTGCAATTTATAGATTTTTAGAAGCCTGGATCAAAACAGTATGTTTACATATTTTTTAAAAATGATGCATAGGATTTATTTGTATGATATTATCATTGGAAACTAGTTTGAAATAAAAATTCAAATACTAATTTAATATTATCAACATATTTTAGGGTAGAAAACTCAGAGTAAGCAGTTACAAAATTAGTAATTCAAGCATTCACACTGTCATGGTAATTAATAGAAAATCAGATTTCAGACAGAAATTGGGACATGAAGTATACAATTACAATCAGAAATAGATGCAATGATCTTTATACCTAGATTGGTTCTGCATCATATCTCAAAATAATCATGAATTTTTTGTCAACTGGACAAAAAATCCATCACATTATGGATTTTCAAATAAATTACTTCGTGAGTTTTCTATTTAATAAATCAAATATAGAAAGTTTTTACCATGTATTTTAATTTAAAAATTAAATAAAACATGTAATTCTGTGATAAAATATATTATTCTGGAAATATAATACTATATTTGACTTTGTCTAATTTTGTATTCCTTAAGAAATCCCTTATATCTAAAATCATATTCATTTTTGTATTATGATTTTATTTATTGCACTTATAAATATCATTACTACCATTAGAACAACTATGTATCACTGTATATAAACATGGAGAGATATTAAGACATGTCCACTTGGACTTCTGCACCTGTTCATCTGTGTGCTCCCCATCCTGTAACAGGTTTGAACAGTGGAAGTGACCTAACAGATGAGCCGCACCCCTGTCTCATGTCCTGTGAGAGAAGTCAGGAAACTCCCCTTTCAATGCTGCCTTACACAGTGAACACTATTGGACCTATTATATGTATTTCCAAGCATTGATTAGTTAGGATAACTTTTTGGGTAAGCAATATTAATTCTAACTCAAACTGGCTTTAATAAAATGAAACAATTATCTTACTAAACTGGAAGTCTAAAAGATGGACAATGGTTAAACCAGAGTATATGTGCCTCTTGGCCCAATGAGAGTTGCAAGGATAAATCCATACAATGAGAAGTGCAGAATTTCAATGAAATCACCAAACTGGTCACCTCTTCAATTTGCCATCCTAAACATGAGTCATTTAACCAAGCCTCCATAGATTTTTTTTTAAAAAAGTCTCCACAAACAAAGACAACAACAACAATAACAAACACTGAAGAAATAACAACAACAACAAAAACTAAAGAAAAATATTCTTTTGTGCTCATTGATTAGAAAGATTGTAATAGGAAGAACCATTTGCTGGTAGAAATCACCCAGGGGAGAGGATTTGAGACTCCTGTGGTTTCAGAAGAAATAGTGGGAGAAAATCTACAAGAAATCCCCTTACCAAGGCTCAGCAGTGTGGAGTGTGGAACCCTTACCAAGCCACTGTGGTGGCAGGCTTTTTACATCCACAGGAGAAAGGGTACCTTGTATGGTGCTCTTGGTTGCAGTGCTTCAAAACCTGAGTTCATGTCATCAAATACCCCGGGAAATTCTAGGACTAATAACTTCTAATGAATTATTATTCTACTTAAATCAGATAAAATCTTAGACTATTGATTTATGTAGACTGAAAAACTGTTTCTTTAAACTGATAAGAACAAATTATGATATGTGTGAATCGCCACACCAATTATTGTTCTAAATAGTAAACCATGTACTGACAGTAATTTGCTTATTAAAAAAACTTTAGATATTATAAAAATGATAATATAATTTCCTGCCAAGTCACATGAGAGTGACTAGCTCAAGATAATCTATATTTTAGAAACAAAGGAGAATTAAGTTATATTTGCAAATAATAAAAAAGGGAACATTATAAATGAGATATTGCAAGAACTAAACAGAATAAAAAAGGCTTGATTTATGAGCTATCCCTGATTCCTTAGAATAGAACCACATATATAGTTTTAATTATACTTAAAAGTGTTAATTTACCTTGCCACTTTTCTCTTTATAATGAGGCTTAAAATTCTCAGGGCTTTTGGTAAAATTCATGAAAAATCAGTTTTATATGTAATTTTCATGATTAATATGTGGATAATAATGATGGTAGTGATTAGGATAGGAAAAGGATGAAAAGAAAGACTTAAAACTTCATTCTAAAAACTTTATTTGGTTTCTTTTTTTTTCTCGAGATGAAGTCTCACTCTATCAACTAGGCTGGAGTGCAGTGATGTCATCCTGGCTCACTGCAACCTCCAACTCCCTGGTTCAAGCTGGTCCTGCCTCAGCCTCCCAAGTAGCTGAGACTACAGGCGCATGCCATCACACCAGGCTAATTTTAGTATTTTTAGTAGAGAATGGGGCTTTACCATGTTGGGCAATTGGTCTCAAATTTCTGAAGTCAAGTGATCCACCTGCCTCGGTCTCCCAGAGTGCTGGGATTACAGGTGTGAGCCACTGACCACGACCTGGTTTCTATTTTATATGATACTTAACAATCCACTTTAGGTTACAATGATGGAAGTAATATAAAGAAGAATTTCTAACAGCTTTATTGAGATATTATTTTTATACCATGCAATTAACCAAACTAGAGCGTACAATTCTATTATTTTATTGCATTTATATAGCTATGTAACCATTACTGCAATTAGTTTTAGAATATTTTCATTCACTTCAAATAAAAAAAATTATAGATAAAACATTTTATTTAGCCACTCATCATTTCATGGACATTTGGCTCATTTCTTCTTTTTCGGCTATTATGAATAATTATAATTGTGAATAGCTGCTGTTAACATTAATGTATAAGTGTCTGTATGGACATACGCTTTCACTTCTCCTGGCACTATTTCAATACTGGAATTGTTGAGTAATATGATAATTTTATCTTTATCATTTTGGGGAAGAGCCAAATATTTTTCAAAAATGGTTGTATCATTTTTTTTTACAAGTAACATGAGAGTTCAAAATTCTCCTCATTCTCGCCATCATTTATTAATGTTCATCTTTTTAATGACAACCTTCCAAGTACATGAGACAGAGTATCTCATGTAGTTTGGTGTGCAATTCCCTAATGACAGTGCTATCTGGTATCTTTTCATTTGCTATTTGTATATCGTCTTTGGGGAAATGTTATATTTAATCATTTATCTCTTTTTTTCTTATCGCAATGTATATTATAAAAGCCTAATAATTCAATGGTAATTTTAATTGATCTACAAGTCATAAATGTTATCTTTTAACAAAACATTATATTTTATATAAATTAACAGGAGTTTCAAAATAAAATTAGTTATTGTACCTATTTTTCTAGTACTTTTCATTATCTGTAATCACTGAAAGTACAATTTATTGATCTGGTACTTCATGTTGAATGTATGAAAATTTTCTTTACTTGATTAGTCTATTAAATTGACACAGAATAATTGTAAATATTCATGAGGTACATTATGATATTTTGATACATGTATACAATGTGTAATAATCAAATCAGGGCAATTAGCACATCAATCATCTCAAACATTCATTATTTCTTTTTGTTGGGAACATTTAAATCCTCTCTTCTAGCTATGAAGAAATATGCAAAAAAAATTATTAACTATAGTCACCCTACAGTGCCATTGGACACTGTAATTTACTCCACAAAGCTGTCATTTTATATCTATTATCCCATCTCTCTGATGATAGTAATGATATTTGTATAAGTGCAATGAATAAAAGCATAATTTAAAATAAATATGACGTTAGAAATGAAGGATTTCTTAAATAATACAAAATCAGACAAAGTCAAATATAGTAATATATTTGCCCAGAATGACATATTTTTATCACTGAATTACATGTTTTATTTAACTGTTTAAATTAAAATATGTGGTTTAATACTTTCTATGTTCAGTTAAATAGAAAACTCATGAAGTAATTTATTTGAAAATCAATAATGTGGTCTGCACGATTATTTTGAGATATGATGCAGAACCAATCTATGTATAAAGATCATTACATCTATTTCTGATTGTAAATGTATACTTCATGTCTCAATTTCTACCTTAAACTTGCCTCATCCACCTCGCTTCCCAGTATCTAGTAACCACAATCCTACTCTTGACTTTAATGATTTTTTTTTTTTTGGTTAGCACCATATGTGAATAACAATATATGTTATTTATCTTTCTGTGCCTGATTTATTTCACTTGACATAATGCCTTCCAGACTCCTGAATGTTGCTACAAATGATAGGATTTTATTCTTTTTAATGCCCCAATAGTATTCCATTGCATATATATACTACAAATTCTTTATAATTCATCCACTGATGAACACATAGGTTGATTCCATTTCTTGACTATTGTGACAAGTTTTGCAACAAACATGGAAATTCACATATTTCTCTGACATACTGATTTCATTTCCTGTGGATGTATACTATTAGTGGAATTGCAGGATCATATGGTAGTTCTATTTATATATTTTATAAAAAATATCTATATCTATATTATTTTTATAGTAGCCATATTAATTTACATCTCCCCAAATACAAAACAATTAATAAAATAAGTCCTTATATAAATAATAAACTTCCATGAGAATAGATTAAATTTCCCAATTTAATTTGCTGAATAAATTAAAAAATAAAAACAAGACCAACTACATACTGCCTGTAAGAAACTCAGTTAACCCATATGGACACATATAGACTGAAAGTGAAGAGATAGAAAAAAATATTCCATGAAAATAGAAATAAAAAGTAAGCAGGAATAGCTATACGTATGGCATATAAAACAAACTTTATGTAAAAGACAGTAAAAAGCAATAAAAAAGGTCGTTATATAATAAGAAAGAGACTAATTAAGCAAGAGAATATAACAATTATAAATATATATGCATCCAATACAAAAGCACCAGATATATAAAGTAAATACACATAAAAGTTATGTATCTATAGCATAATATATAAGCTAATATTATTCCATTTAAATGGAGAGATAAACTCCAATACAGTAATTGTAAACTTCCACACCTCATTCTCAGCATTTAAAGATAAGCATTATAAATCATAAACTCACCAAAGAATCAAGTAAAAAGAAATGAAACACAGCAAATCCTATGAGATACAGCAAAAAATAGTACCAAGAGGGAAGTTTATATGCATGCAAATAAGGGAATGAGAGAAACAAGAACATACTGTAGGATGGAATGGGGGGGAGGGTTAGGATTAACAAATCACCTATTGAATACTATGCTTATTACCTGAATGAATAAAATAATCTGTACAACAAACCCTCACAAAATGCAATTTATATAACAAAACTGCACATGTATCCCTGGGACTAAATTAAAAGTAAAAAAAAAAAAAAAAAAAAAAAAAAAAGAATACATCGAAAAAGTAGAAAAATTTTTACCATTTGGAATAGCTATATTTACCTAATGTCTGTACTCTCACTATATCTAGTAAGTAACTAACTTGATTTTAATTTTACAGGCTCATAGGTAGAAGAGATTTGCCTTGTCTCAGATGAGACTTTAAACTGCGGAATTTTGAGTTAATGCTGAAATGAGTTAAGACTTTGAGGGACTGTTGAGAAGGCATAATAGATTTTGAACAAGCGATTTGGGAAGGGTCAGGGGCAGAATGATATGGTTTGGCTGTGTTCCCACCAAAATATAATCTTAAATTCCCACATGTTGTGGGAAGGTCAGGGTGGGAGATAATTGCATCAAGCGGGCAGGTCTTTCCTCTGCTATTCTCACAATAGTGAATAAATATCATGAGATCTGATGGTTTTGTAAGAGGGAGTTTCCTTGCAAAAGCTCTCTAGTTGCCTGCTGCCATCCATGTAAGATGTGACTTGCTCCTTTTTGCCTTTTGCCATGATTGTGAGGCTTACCCCAGCCACATTGAACTGTAAGTCCATTAAACCTCTTTCTTTTTTAAATTGCTGAGTCTCAGGTATATCTTTTTCAGAGTGAAAACAGACTAATACACATCCCAAAATGCATTGTTGCAAGCATTGCTACATATATATTTATATGTCTTTGAAACATAAGAGAAGAGAATAGGAATGTATGTATAGAGTTGTTACATTAATTTTCTCTTTTAGAATTCCCAGGTCTCTGAACTCTGTGGATTCAAATTTCCATTTTTTGTCATTTTCTCACTTTACTAAAACATTGCATCAATTCAACTCCGTTGTGCTGTTATGTTCAAATATATTAAATTTCTATGTGATATGGACATAATATCATTATACCTATGGTTTATGCATTTTTTGAAATCAGTGAAGAGAAAAGGCAGAAAAAAGTCTAATTATACTACTTTATATTCTAGCCAGCATCTAGTGTGTCCTACAGAATTACTTATTCTGACATTCTATTTCAGGTGAACAATATCACCACTTTAGGTCACTTGACTTTTGCCTGAAAAACTTTATGACATATTTGCTAATAATAAATTCTATCAACTTTTGGTTATCTGGGAATATCACTATTTCACCTTCATTTTGGCTAATTTTGCTAAATATTCTTGTTTGACTTTTTTTTTTCTTTCTTGAGCACTCTGAATATATTATTCCACTGCCTTCTGGCCTCCATTGTTTCTTTTAAGAAATCAGTAATTTTTCTTCCTAGTGTTCATTTGTATAAAATATGTCATTTTTCTCTTACTGTTTTTGTGACAGTCTGCTAGAATTTGGCTTTCAATATTTTTACTATGATTTGTCTCCATGTTGATCTCTTTATGCTTATCCCACATGGAGCTCACTGTGCTTCTTTGGATGTATAAATTAATGGTTTTTATCAGATTTTGAAAGTTTTAATGCATTATTTATTATAACATATTCTGCTCTCCTTTCTTTTTCTTCTATTGCACATATGCTGGTATGTTAACAGTGCACTACATTTTTCTGAGGTTCTGTGCATTTTCTCTATTATCTTTCTCTCTATCTTTCACATTGCATAATCCCCATCAATCCATCTTCAAACTGACTGATTCTTCTGCCATCTCATAACTAGTGTAAAACACCTCTAGTATGCTGTTACTAGAGGTGTCATCAGACATAAAACCATAAAAACCCTAGAAGAAAACCTAGGCAAAACCATTCAGGACATAGGCATAGGCAAGGACTTCATGACTAAAACGTCAAAAGCCAAAATAGACAAATGGGATCTAACTAACTTCCAGAGCTTCTGTACAGCAAAAGAAACAATCATTAGAGAGAAATGGCAAATTTTTACAATCTTCCCATCTGACAAAGCAGTAATATCCAGAATCTACAAAGAACTAAAACAGATTTGCAAGAAAAAAACAAACAAACTCATCCAAAAGTTGGCGAAGGATAAGAACACACTTTTCAAAAGAAGACATATATGAGGCCAACAAACATATGAAAAAATGCTCATCATCACTGATTTTTAGAGAAATACAAATCAAAACCACATTGAGATACCACCTCACACCAGTTAGAATGGCGATCATTAAAAAATCTGGAGACAACAGATGCTGGAGAGGATGTGGAGAAATAGGAACACTTTTACACTGTTGGTAAGAATATAAATTAGTTCAACCATTGTGGAAGACAGTGTGGCACTTCCTCAAGGACCTAGAAATAGAAATTCCATTTGACCCAGCAATCCCACTACTGGGTATATACTCAAAGGATTATAAATCATTCTATTATAAAGACACATGAACATTAATGTTCATAGAGGCACTATTTACAATAGCAAAAACCTGGAACCAACCCAAATGCCCATCGATGATAGACTGGACTGGTATCATACCCAGGTATTGTCCTCCACTAATTGCCAGATGATTGCCCTCATATTTGTGACAATATATAAGCTAATGCATTGTTCCACCATCTGATTCAATTAAACTTAGTCTTCTTTGCAGCATGTGTCTTTCTAGCCAGCTTCTGGTGCTTTTCTGACCATAGGAGGGTGCTTTTTAGTTACCTCCTCTGTGAATTTTGTTGTTGTTGAAGTTTTACTTATTCTACCATTTTATATAAAAACCTATGGAACTCTCTGCTATTACAGTTTGTCTTTCACCTTAGACAGAATCTCTGCAAAACTGCTCCAGAACATGGGTAGTGACAGCAGCTGCTTCTCATAGAGCAATAGCCATCCTTTATATCTAGTGGTGGTGATAGATTGGTCTTCTCTGGTCCAGTGGTCCCTCTGGTGCAGAAACTCTGTCCAGTGAGTGATCTGGCTGAAAGGTGATCAGGACCTACTATGTCTTTCTTATCACAGTTGTGAAGAAAGGCTTCCTTCTCACTAGCAGTATCTGGGGAGGTGGAAAGCCATACTTGTCTCAACCACGTTTGTCTCATAGAGACCATATTCAACAAGGAGGTTGGGTAGATGAGAAATACTGGCAGCCGACTCCTCCTGAAGAAATACCATCCTACTCAACCAAGATCTAGAGAGAGCCACAAAAGATTACTGTTCTTACGAACTTTTAGAGGACACTATGGAATAAATGTGTCTTCTTTTGATAAATTTCCTTAGCTAAAATAGTTATTTTTAAAATTATTTTCTTCAGTTACCTTTTTTGAAGAGGGCCCTCAAATATTCTCTCACATTATTCTGTAAGTACTTCTCTGGGATAATTCTTTAATGCATATGGCATATCAAAAGAAGAAATATTCTACATGAAATAGAAGTCAAAGTAACACCAATAGCTCATGAAATGTACAAATCATGCTGTAAATACTGGAGCAGCTGTCTTTATAGCCAACTTTTAATGATTTCTGACCATAAGAAAGCATTTTCACTAGAAATGGTACTAATGGTTTCTTTTTTAAATATAAACTATATTTTATGTTTCTAATCATTTTCTGGATATAAATTATCAGATTATTGTGTAAAATTGTTATGTGTAATTGTATAGTATAATTAATGTGCAATTTTCCTTTAAAACTATTTCATTGATATCATAATACCTTAGAACAGCACTATTCAATATAACTTTGTGTAATGTAACATTGTGTCTTCATTGTCCAACATGGTATACATTAAGTACAAATACTAATTGGCTACATGGATAAATAGTTGGTAAAACTGAGAAAATTAATTTTAATTTCTTAAAATTCTAATTTACCAGCCACATATGGCTACTGGGTAAAGTATCAGATGTTATAGCCTGAGACTATGCAAGAGAACATAACTTCAGGTATAAGGATATTTGGATGCTCTACAATTCTGTAATTATATAGCTCCACAAAGTCTCATGGTTGTTGGCTATTATCACCTTACATTGACAAATCAGGGAAGGTCTGTGAACTACTTAAATGTGCTTTCTTTCAGTCAAGGAAAAAGAGAAAATGATGAACTATGAGCTCAATTGCAGCATTCAACTGTGAAGATTAAAATGCTTTGTGACTTTTTGGAAGAAATACTATTTTTATATACTCACTATTATAATTACATAGTTAACAATAACATGCATGATAAAATATTAAAGACATTAAGGTGGTATTAATACTATTGATACTCTAATAAATTCAGTTAGTACTGTCTAACTGTATTCAATTTTTTTTCTAATAATCTTTGTCTCAGACAACGATTTACAGCTTTGAGGTTCTGATGCTTTAGAGGTTTGGTTTATACAAATTCTTAACAGACTGTGGTTTCTTAAATAAAAGATATTATGTATTATGCAGAAATTCATTCCCTCAATGCCCAGAATCATGCTTCATTCAAAACAAACATTTGATAAATTGTGTTTCTCAGTTTATTAATGCAAATATATACTCTGAATAAACAAGTATATTTAACAACCATAAATCTGATATATGAAGTATATTGAGTGCTTAGGAATAACAAATACCTTTTCTTAGATTCCTTTAGACCATATGAAATATTTTTAAAAATGCATTTTCCCTTCAAGCTAGTAACAGCATCCACAGTAAGAACTCAGATCCTCTTATGGTATCCTGTACGACGATGAGAAGGGTGTAATAGTAGCCTTGGTGAAAAAAGAAATATAATGAGCATTCTCCAGCAAGTGCTTTCCTCAGCAGGATGGCCACATAATTATGAGAAAATACGATAAGCTTACAGTTATGGTACAGTTTATCTGGAACTTCCTGTTATTGACTGTGTGTGCTAAACAACTATCTTTGTCAGGCAAACGTGATTATTACAAACTAAATAAAAGGAGGGAAAAGACAGTAAAAATAAAGTGGGTATACTGAGTCTGTATCTCCTTATAACTTTTCTCAGTATCAACTAACACCCTTTAGTGTTCAATACCAAATCTCTCAATAAGATAATAAAACAAAGATAAATTATATAGTATAGAAATACTACCTACATGATATCTGTTTTTGTTTATTTCAAAAACACAGAAAAAGTTCCTAATGCCATTGTGTACAACTATTGCTTTAGAGTTTTTTATCACAGTAAAATAATTTGTTCGGCATGGCAGAATAATTAGGGACTATAATTTTCTCTTACATTCAACGTGTATTTATAAAAGTTTAGTGTGAAATTGGCATCAGTTGTTCTATGGCAGTGTTCTAAAAGCTAGATAAGTGGAGGTCACGAATATTTTCAAGGTTGTATGGAGAGTCAGCATGTTCCTGTTAGAAAAATCACAAGGCTATGAACCCAAAGACAAAGGATGTAATATCTTGTGTACATTGGAAAGGAAGAAAGCTTGAGTCATATAAATGAAGGTAGGAGTTGGATGAAGAAGGGTGTTATGGTGCTCTTTAAGACACTTGAACTTCACAGGAATGGCAATGGGAGCTATTAAACAAATTTACACAAGATGCTTGCATGCTTATATTTGCACTGTAGGAAGATCAGTGTGTCAATTTGAAACTGGGCCAGTTGTTCCACAGAACTGATGTTTACAGTTTGTTAAATAAACATAGAAATTGATTTCCCCAGTCTTAAAACTTAAGAATCTTACATTTGTGTCAACCATCAGGAAATCAACCATCAGGCCTCCCAGAGAGTATTAAGAAAGTGAAACTTACCAGATCACTTCATCTATACAATGAGATGACTGATCCCTCACCTGTCAAGACTGCCTAACTCATCTCCTGCTTCCGATGGGCCAACTTCTCTTCCATCCTACTCCCTAATTCCTGTGCTCTCACACAGAGTTACATTTCTTCTGTGCTATAATATGTAAACCCCAAATTCTAGTCCATCTAGGAGACAAATTTGAAACTGATCTGTTCTCCTTGGCTATAGCATCCAAATAAATCCTCCCCTGACCACACTTTCTATTGCATTTGACTTTCTGTGCTGTGAGCAATGGGAACTAGACCAAAATCCTGGTGTTTCAGCAACAAATTGTGTAACATCTGTTGAGATAGGTAATTCTGTTCGAGGAAGAAAAGTTTTTGGCAGAAGAAACTTTTTATATTAAAACTTATGGTCATTAATATTTAATCTGAAATAATGAAATAGTTATTTGGATATAATGCTCAGAATTATTTCAACATTAATTCACATTTTGGTTTATAGATTGATGAATATCTTTTTCAATATATTTATTTATTTAATGAATATATATGTGTGTGTGTGTGTGTAATACAAATAACGAAAATGTGTTTTGCAGATTTTCTTGTTTTAAATTCTTGCTTCTCAATTTTTTGTATAGTTTATATTAATTAATGTATTTTTTGGCACAGTCTCACTCTGTGTCAGCCCTGGCTGGAGTGCAGTGGCATGATGTGGGCTCACTGCAAACTAACCCTCCCAGGTTCAAGTGATTCTCCTACCTTAGCTCCCCGATTGATAACATCAGAGCAACTAGCAATATCTATTTCTCACCCCAAGTTTTGCAACAAGAAGAAAAATATTAAAAATGAACCAATATTATGCAAAGAAAGTAATTGTTTGCTAATATCATCATAGTTACATGTAGACTAAAAAAATTAGGCCGGGCGTGGTGGCTTACACCTGGAACCCCAGCACTTTAGGAGCTGAGTTAGGGGGATCATTTGAACCCTGGAGTTCGAGACCAGTCTGAGGAACATGGAAAGACTCCATTTCTTCAAAAAATACAAAAATTAGCTAGCTATGGTGGTGTAGACCTGTAGTCCCAGCTATTTGAGAGGCTGAAGTGGCATGTCCAGGTGGAACATAAAGAACATCTTCATCCTTCTTGCCTGGTTCACTCCATCCGCATGATGTAGCCCATCAGTGGGGAACCCAGACTTCCATGACCCAGATGGTGGCTGTCCGTATGTGAAGGCATTTTCAGTAGCCCTTGGCAAAGTGGCCTTTGTTAGAACAGCTAGAGAGTACTTCCCCACTGGTTCTCTACTGGCGTAGCAGTCTCAGTTTGTTTTGTGTGGGTATTGGTTCAATAGAACAAAACAAATCTTTAATTTTGTGCATGAATATTGTACCACAAGTAACTCTTTTCATGCCTCATCCCCTAAAGAAGCTGTGTCACTTGCCAAGACTCATTCCTTAACATATGCTCCAACACAGCCTTTAATTTTAGAAAACAGACCTTTGAGAAAACAAACCTACATACACCATACACCAATATTTTTATTATAAATAATAAAGTTAAAATAATAAAATGTTTATAATTTATTGATTGCATATTACTTAAACCATTATTTCCCTAAAATTGACCTAAGTCAACTGTACAACAACTGTAGGTTGACTTAGGTCAACTTTAGAGAAGGTTAGTTTTATGTTTTGACTTTCAGAAAAACATGTTTTCATTTAATTCAGTTTTATTGATAACATGTTTTAGTTACTGATCATATTTATTTGTTTATTGCAAAGAAAATAATCTTTACAATTTAATTATATCTTATTTTCCAAATAAGATTGTTTTTCTATAAATTTATCTTTAACACTATAGATAGCAAATATAATTCTATTTGTACAAAATAAAATGTTGTAAAAGATTTAATCCTAATTACCTTATGAGCTGCTAAGAATTATACATTAAAAAACTGTTACAGTATCCTTTCTTTTGAAGACTATTTATGTTAATTTTTTTTTTTTCATTTCCAGACATGATCTCACTCTGTAGCTCAGGCTGGAGTACAATAGTATGATCATAGCTTGCTGCAGCCTAATCTCCTGGGCTCAAGTGATCCTCCCACCTCAGCCTCTCAAATAGCTCGGACCACAGGTCTACACCACCATAGCTAGCTACTTTTTGTATTTTTTGAAGAAATGGAGTCTTGCCATATTCTTCAGTCTGGTCTCAAACACCTGGGTTCAAGTGATCCACTTAGCTCCTAACGTGCGGGTGTTACAGGTGTAAACCATCATGCTCGGCCTAATTTTTTTAGACTACATGTGACTATGATGATATTAGCAAACAATTACTTTGTTTGCATAATAATGATTGTGGAGGAAACAATAAGTAACACAAGACACGAAATAGAGAAAGTCTAAGAAAGACAGCATATTTTCATTCATTAGAATTACACTAACACCATGTGTAATGAGTTCTGCGAACTTTCTTAGTCTGTTATCATAATATTGTGACGTCTTTTCTTATCTTTATAATTTAAGCCCTTCTGTTAATTTGACTGTCATCTATTGACTGTACTGTAAGTCTAGAAATACACACAAACACACAATTTATTTTCAAAACTGTAATAACCTAGAGTGATGTCTTAGATTAGTTAATAAATCATGAAGAAATAAATCTGATAAGAAGTAAAAGATGATGGTTTAAAAATGTTACTCAAATACCTAGCATCTCTATCTCTTTTTATTCTTAAGATGTTACCTTAATATATGCTATTGTTAAAAGTGAATGCATTTATCACTCCCTTGAAGAAACAATAATGTTATAATACACATATACTTGGAATATAAAATAGATATTTGTTATTATCTAAAATAAATATATTGTGTCAATTTTTTTACTGGTTTGTATCTGTTGTTGTTCTTTAAAGCAATGCCATTTCAAACTCTGTTCAGGGATTACTTCTAGCAACAGTTTTAGCTGTGTTATTCTGATAGGACTTCCTTGGAAGTCGAAGTTTCTTTCTAATTCCCCCATGGAGTCTATGGCACACAAGGTGAGCCCTATAATCTGATATAAAGCAATACTGCAAAGATGATGTTTACCTGCATATATTTTTTACAGCCATTCTGATGTTTTGATTCTGCAGAAAACCCTTTTCCCTTTTACCCTGGGACCTTTTTTCAGCACAGTTAAACAAAGGCTTGCTCACTAGCACAGATGAGATAAAAGGATTTGTTGGACCTCCATCACATCAGGCAGGTGATGACAGATCCCCATCTATTTCCAGAACAAACTTCAGACTGGCCACAGGTAATTTCCTTACCCTGCTAAATGGCTCAGCAGACATTATGTTTCCCACAGCAGCAATCTCTAGCTTATTATTTAGCTCCATGACAGAAAAACAAGCAAAAGCTCACAGATTTTTAAAATACGAACAGACACAAAGAAAAGGAAATTCACATAGTTCTCCTGAATCTTCAAAAAGTGTTTCAACAAGCATACTAAACTATGTTCTTAAGTTGGCTTCCTCAGCTATATCATATAAATAGATAGGGATAGGGTAATGATAGGTAGATACATACATACATAGATATATCTATAAATAGATAGATATAGATGATGGACGGATGGATGGATGGGTGGGTGGATGGATAGATGCAAAGTAATACATATCTGAGCAGACACAGTGTTAGGAACATGCATTTTTAAACTTTATTAAAACAATAATTGGTCTACTCCACACATACCACTGTTGCTGAAGCAACATTCTATAAAAAAGAGAATACGTTTTGTTTGGTTTGGTTTTCTTGAGACAGAATCTCGCTCCCTTACTCAGGCTGTTGTGCAGTGGCAAGATCTCACCTGACTGCAACCTCCACCTCTCAGGTTCAAGCAATTCTCTTGCCTCAGCCTTGCAAGTAGCTGGGACTACAGGTATGTGCCACCAGACTCGACTAATTTTTGTACTTTTAGTAGAGATGGGTTTTCACCATGTTGGCCAGGCTGGTCTCCAACTCCTGACCCCAAGTGATCTGTCTGCCTCAGCCTCCCAAAATGTTGGGATGACAGGCGTGAGCCACCATGCCCAGCCTGTTTACCTTTTAAAACGTTTTTAGTTAGTAATTTTTATTTGTTTTGCTCATTGCTGTACCTCCAGAAACTAGAAAATTCCCCTGGCAAATAGCATTATCTACTAAATATTTGCTATTTGAGTGATTTATATATAAAGACAAATTGCATTTTTTTTCTATTTACCAAAAAGATTCAGTGATTCTTAGAAATGTTTTTTATTTCTGTTTTTCTAACTTTTATTTAAGTTTCAGTGGTACGGGTGCAGGTTTGTTATAAAGGTAAATTGCGTATCACAGGAGTTTACTGTACACATTATTTCATCACCCAGAAAATAAGCACAATATCTGATAGTTTTTTTCAATCCTCTCCCCATTCACCACCTTGAAGTACGCTCTCTGTCTTTTATGCCCTTCTTTGTGTCCATGTGTTCTCAATGTTTGTTTAGCACCCACTAAGTGAGAAAATGTGGTATTTGGTTTTCTTCTCCTGCATTAGTTAGTTCACTTGCAATAATGGCCTCCAGCTCCATCCATGTTGCAAAAGACACATTTATTCTTTGTTATAGTTGTGCTGTATTCCACCGTGCATGTGTACATTTTCTTCATCTATTATACCATTAGTGGGCATAGAGGTTGATTCTATGTCTTTTATGTTGCAAACAGTGCTGTGAGTAACATATACATGTATGTGACTTTATGATAGAATGATTTATATTCCTTTGGAAATATACCTAATAATGAGGTTGCTGGGTCTAAGTAGTTTCCAGATTCTTATATTGCTTATAGCAATATAAAATTTTGTTCTCAATTTCTCTCCATTAGAAGACTAATTCTAAGTGGTAATAATCAAGTGAAAATTTTGTTCTCAATTTCTCTCCATTATGAGACTAATTCTAAGTGGTAATAATCAAGTGAAAATTTTGTTCTCAATTTCTCTCCATTAGAAGATTAATTCTAAGTGGTGATATATAATCAAGTAAATTTGAGAACACAGTTTAAAAACATTTTAATATATTTCTTTATTACAGGAATTATCTGAGCTCTTCAATTGCCAACACAGATTCATGGAATTTCCAAATATACTGGAGGTCTGAATTAAAACAAAACTTCCTTTTCTTGTTTTAATGAAACTATTTAATATTTTAATTAAACCATACACATTCATTTTGTAATTTTGGAAAATATTTTATAAAGTATTGGAAAAATGATATAAAGCACTGTTAAGAGAATTGTCCTCTGTGCCTTAACTTTGCCAAAGCTACAGCCACAGATACTATGCCAAGTCAAGCAAGATGTTCACTCCATATCTAGATGCCAGAAAGAATATGGGCCAATATAAAGAACCAGTGGAAAAAACTTCTTCAGTATAATGACATAAAATAAATCCGAGGTTGTTTTTCCTTAAAAAGCACATTAATATATTCTATCATGTCTCATTTTTGAAGATGGCAGGAAAAATTGTATCATAGATAACCTAAATGCAAGGCACATATTGTGATGATAATACAAGGAAAATGATACATAATGATGAAAAGACATTTCAGGAGTTTTTTATTTATTAAAGCATTCATCCATTCAACTCATCCATTCATCCTTTCAATTATTTATCTAATATTTATTTTTTAATAAATTTATTTGGGTTATCTGTTATTGCTGAGACTTCTGCTATGGTATATATATATATATATATATATATATATATATATATAATCATCATATAAAATCATTATATATATATGACATCGGCATAGATATATATATCATAGGTATATATGCATATATATTATGTATGTGTGTGTGTGTGTGCATAAAATTAAAAAACACAAAGGAGTGCAGTGGCAACATCACAACTGAATGTCCTGGCCTCAGTGATCCTCCCACCTCAGCCTCCCAAGTAGCTGGGACTACAGGTATGCACCATGATACCCAGTTAATTTTTTGCACTTTTGGAGAGATGGGGATTTGTCATGTTGCCTAGGTTGTTCTCACACTCCTGTGCTCAAGCAATTTACCTGCCTTGCCTCCCAAAGTTCTGGGACAATGTATCCTAGCCACATTGGCAGCTAATTAGAAGGTACCCATCAAGACTGAGTGTGGGTCTGCCTCTCACAGTCCATTGACTCAACTGTTAATCTCCTTTGCTACAACCTCACAGACATAACCGGGAAAAATAGTTTGTATACTTCAATCCAATCAAGTTGACCCTCCATATTAACCATTGTAGTCACAGAGAGAGGCTCTTCGCCTTGCTCACAGACTAAAGCTTTATTCACTCTTATCAGCCAGATGCCATTACTGGGGCTGTTTGCTAACATCTTTTCTGGGATCTGGGGAAGACTTCACAATTCCTTCTCAAACTAAACCTCACAGAGGATTTTTATGGGCTATATTGCCAAGTGACTGAGGCTTGGTACATTAGAAAGCATCTAATCTACTATCTTGGAAAAATTAATATTTTAATATTTTATTTTGTTAATAATTTAATTATCAGCTTCTTTGTTTTAAGAGAATATCTTTTATATAATAACATTTTGGTCCTTGTAATTACAATTAAGGCATCATGTTAACTAAGGATAGCAGTAAAATAGTAATCTAATGTTTCATCTTACTTTTCCCAAATTTTTTATTTGAATTCAATATTATGGAGCAAAAGTTATTAAATTATTTTATCATTATAAAGTTTCATTAGAAAAATATTTTAAGCCATGCAATACATTCAAAAGCAAAAAGTTAGTATAAACATGACAACAATTAAATAGTGGAACTCTTAAGAGTTTTGCTTCTGGTTTATATAACACACTGGGAAAAAAATTAAACATATGCTATGCTCTCATAAACAAAACAATTCTGGAAAATATTGCCACTTTAGGAGAGAACACAAATACTTGAAGGCTTTAAATGTCACATTTGAAGGCAGGTATTATAAACATTAACCAACTTAAGAAGAGAATTATGGACATAGAATGAATTATGTATAAACTAATTAAAATACTTAAAAGAATTATAGAAAAAGGGATGTTATTATAGATTCCAATTTTGACAACTGCGCATTAACATAATTATACAGATGTTCTCTACAAGTTTATTTTGAATAATTTTAAAAATATTAAATATTTATATACAGCCAAAAGCTATTGGGTAAATTTTAATTCTCCACATTTTAAAATTTTATCTGCACTCTTTAAGGTTGCCTTTATCTATAAAAATAAAATGCATGAAAATAGGAGTGGTACAACATAGGAAGACTTGTCATTTTCTTTGTTCTTTTATTTACATTATGAAGTTTCTATAGTAGAAGAATCAAAAACGGACGTTTTTGTTCAGGCTTTATCAGATTTTTTTTTAAAAGGATGCATTTCTTCCTCTGAAAGAATATGCTGGTATAAAATTCTCACTTGCATGTAGATGTGAATTAATAGTAAGAAATCTGTATCTATAATACTTTTAAAGCACAACACTAGAATTATAATTAAGATATCACTTGAAACATTAGCACCTCTGTCTATGACTATTCCAGTCTGAATGCATCTTATCTCATCAACATTAGCACATTTTTGTTTAGACATCTTTATACAATGTTTATTCTGGTGTGTTCTAGAATTCCAAAAGATCTGAATAGGTTTTCCACAGCCAGAAAGTAAAATTACTCATTTGGCAAAATATGAGAGAAGCATATTTTAAAGATATACATAGAAACAACTTTTTCTAAGACTCTGAGATTTCTCATAGAAATAAATATTTATCTTTCTTGAAAATGATTTGTCCATGTCATAGCCCCCAAACATCTTAGAAAAGTCTATCATAAAGCAAGATCAAAATAAGTGATTTATAAATTAAAAAGTAAATGGATAAGGCAGTGTATTATTTCATTCTCAAAAAGTTAAAAAGAACTACCCGAGTGTGTAATTTATAAGGAAAAGGGGTTTAATTGAATCACAGTTCTGCATGGGTGAGGATGCCTAAGGAAACATACAATCATGGTGGAAGAGGAAGAGGCATGTCTTACATGACAGCAGACAAGTGAGAGCAAGTGCAAACACAGGAAAAACTACCATTTATAGAACCATTATATCTTGGGAAAATTCACTTACTATCACAAGAACAGTACTGGGGAAATTGTCTCCTCCCACCAGTTCTTTTCCTAAACACTTGAGCATTACAATTCAAGTTGAATTTTGGTTGGGGATACAAAGAATAACCATATCATTCCACTCACGGCCCCTCCCAACCTCTTGTCCTCAGGTTTCAAAATCAATCATGCCTTCCCAATAGTCCCCCAATGTCAATTAGTTTCAGCATTAACTTCAAAGTGCAAGGCCAGTGTCTCAACTGAGACAAGGCAAGTTCCTTTCACCTATGAGTCTGTAAAATTAAAAACACGTTAGTTACTTCCAAGATACAATGATAGAACAGAAATTGGAAAATTGTGAATTGGTAGATGAATGAATAAACTCTAGTACCTACAGACAATGGCATAACATTCAGTGCTAAAAGTAAATAAGCTATCAAACTATGAAAAGACATGGAGGAACCTTAATACATATTTACTAAGTGAAATTAGCCAATCTGAAAAAGGATGAATTCCATATTATTTCAACTAAATGACATTCTGGAAAAGACAAAACTACAAAGATAGTAAAAAAAACAAAAAAAAGGTCAATGGTTGCCAGGAGTTGTGGCAAAGGGGTTAAGGCAGTGCACAGACTAATTTTAGAATATGTAAAACATTCTATGTGATACTATAATGGTGGATACATATCATTATTCATTTCTCCAAACCCATAGAGTGTGCAACACCAAGAATGAACCATAATGTAAACTGTGAACTTAGGGTGATAATGATGTGTCTACGTAGGTTCTTCAATTACAACTAATGTGCCACTAGGTGAGGGGTGTTATTAATGAGGGAATGTGCAAAGGAGAAACACAGGGTAAGTGGGATATCTCTGTACTGTTCAATTTTTGTTTTCAATAAAACTGCTCTATGAAAATAAAGTTTAAAAATACTTTTAAAAAGAAATTAGCATTTACCTGTTGAATTTTTATCATCCCACATTACATTCATGCTGTCATTTGAGCTTTATTTCACTTCCCAAATTAAGATAATCATAAATACATCTCCCAAAAAATCCAAAGATACCGTAGCCGACAAATATGGAAAATAAAGTATACTTCAAATGTAAGGTCATCACATGTATAAAACACTTAATGCTGATTATAATTATAGTTTGAACTCGGGACAAGCATTTAAATGGCATATTTTAATTCACTCATGTCAAAAGGAGACAATGCATCAATTTAAAACATAAAACTGAAGGAGGTAGCTGGCTTAGCCAAATGCTTAACCTTTTAGGAAATATATTATTTATCTATTTAGCAGAGCCACATTTTGCATTAGAATAGAAAACAGCATAAAATATATATACTAGATAAAAAATTTCAAGTTTTATTATCGGTATCTTTATTGTAATTGTACAGCAAGCATTATAATACATAACTGAATAAGGCTTCTATCCACAGTATTACAGTCCTGATTTCTTTGATAACTAAGTGGATAATAACTGGAAATAATTTTAGAATACAAATACAAATATTATGAGATCTGAAGGCTTGAGAAACTATTATGCATTGAGAAAATTAAAATAAAAATTTAAAAATTCTCCACAGAGGTTAAAAACCCCAAATAAACAAAATGTTTGCTTTGGTAACTTAGAGAGAGAAAAATATTTACTTAAAACTAATCAGAATACACTGATAATCAGTATGAAGAAACCATTATGCAGTGGATAATTTAGCGAGAGGATTTCAAATGCCTCAATATATATGTTAAAGAAAATTGCATCTGTTTTTCCCAAAATTGTTTTGATTTGTTCCTTTTTTACATATATGACTTCTACTGTTTTTTGGTAGATGTTGTTTGAAAACAGTTTTCTTGGTCATATATTTGAAAATCTGGTTAACTAATGTGAAATAAATCCCCCAAATCTTTACACAATTAATGATTCAAAGATGGGATAACATATACTGTATATAATATACTTTGCAAAATCAATTGCTACAATAATTTTGATAGAAATTCTACCTGAAATAGTAATAAAAATGCCTGTTTTGGGAAGATATGTACAATCCTGATTTTTACGGCAGCCTAAGATATATGTATTGTAATATTTTAAATTTTTATATATGTCATTCAAAGTCTAGTGTATTTATATCATTATTATTTCTCTATTGATAAATATGAGAAAATACCTATCCAAGAGCAATAGTAGATATTTGTATCGAAAGGCTACTACTCATTACTGTAGAATAAAGTAATGTTATTTATATATAGCTAATTCTCATTATTTGCAGCAGTTGTGGTTTATAGAATCACTACAAACACTGAATTTTGGAATACTGATCTATTGCATCTTGAGAAAGTACAAGAGTAGAACCCTGCGAACCTCTGGTCTCATTTTGTCAAACAAAATGCTATTTGCATTATGATATGTTTGATTGCTGACATGTTTTTAAAACAAGCCAGTCTCATGAGTGTGGAAAGCCTGCTGTTCCACACATTTTTCCCATATAGCACTTAGCAGGTATTTTAAAATTCCTCCACAGCCTACTTATCTGAACCTGCAAGTTTCACTTTTTTCGGTTTTTTTTGGTGCCCTATTATCTTTTCAGATGTGTAAGCCAACCAGCTTTCAAGAAGTGTTTAACATTTTTATGTGACTCCAGTTCTCATTACTATTAATGTTTTTGGCTTTTGGTCTTACTATGCTTAAAAAAAAGGTATCATCTCACGAATCCACAAATGTAGCCATTTCTTCATTTTTTACATAGCTTCAACACACACTATAGATGTGACTTCAGACTTTACAGAACAGCCTGATGTACAGATTGAAAATGTTTCCTTTTTATGAATGTTTTCTGTTGTCAATTCATAATATTGAACTGAAGGACAGCATAAGTCATCCCTGAATAAATGTTATCTAGCAACATTTTATTTTCCATAAGGCATCTCACAGCATTCTTGTGTGATACCTTAGGAACATAAGACAGATCTTCAACACCAAGCTGGATGGTCATTGCAAAGCGTGAAATAACCAACGAAAAGAACAATGTGAAAAGTGGAAAACTAAATGAACCACAAATAATCACTTGTATACAGCATGGTAGTTGAAACAGAAGTCAGAGTGCCACATTGTTCTACCTGAACATGAATATTCATGTTAAGTAACTCAAATCTTGGCAGCTCTATGAATGTCTGTGAATAATTTTGAAGTGCCCTAATTATTAATATTAGGATTAGAATTAACTTGCAGCAAGTAGGAAGATTTACAAATACAGTATACATCAATAATGGGTATCAACTCTTCAAAATATATGCCTATCAATTAAATCTTACTCTGATCAGAATTACCCATTGGAAGGTAAGAACTGGGTCATAATCAATTTCTTAAAAATACTTCATCAAAAATGGAGACATTTTCTTTGTGTTATAAATGTCATATATATGGTCATAACAGACTCAACTACTATTTGAAGAAGGTACTTGTCAATAGTTCAAGTTGTGGCTCAAGTTATTAATAAAAATACTCTACGATTGTTTTGGGTCAGATTGTTTAGTATTTTACTTAATCACTTACTAGATTAAAAAGCATTTAAGACATTATTTTAAAAAATTTTGGTAGAATTTCTGAAATTAAGAAATGGGCTACCAAGTAGGTTTTTATTTGAGAAATAAATGTGTCTTTAAAATTAAACCACATAGAAGCAAATGGGATCATATACTTTAAAAAACTAAAGGTGGCTGGACGCAGTGGCTCACACCTGTAATCCCAGCACTTTGGGACACCGAGGCAGGCAGACCATGAGGTTGGGAGATCGAGACCATCCTGGCTAAAACAATGAAACCCCGTTTCTACTAAAATGCAGAAAATTAGCCAGGCATGGTGATGCGTGCCTGTAGTCCCAGCTACTTGGGAGGCTGAGGCAGAGGAATCACTTGACACTGAGAGGTGGAGATTGCAGTGAGCTGAGATCCTGCCACTACACTCCAGCCTGCTGACAGAGGAAGACTCCTTCTCAAAAAAAATAAATAAATAAATAAAGGTTTTTAAGGAAAAAAACCTTAAAATTAGCTAGCAACAACTGCTACTCAATCAGATAGGCATTCTTTGGATGACCTGTGAAATAAAGTGTATTATAACTGAAATGACAAGAGACATAAAACCGAGATTTGAAAACTATATGTATAACTAAAATTGTGGTAGAAAAATATGAAACAAACAAGACTTGTAAAATGCATATTTAATGTGAAAAATAACTAGACACTATGAAAAACAATATAGGAGTTCCTCAAAAATTAGAAATAGAACTGCTATATGATCTACCAATCCTACTTCTGGATATTTATCCAAATTAATTGAAAACAGAATCTCAAAGAGATATTTGCACTACCATATTTACTATAACATTATTCATAGTAGCCAATATATGGCATTAATCTTAGTAAATATCAGTGGATGAATGGATAAAAAAAATGTTACACACACACACAATAGGCTATCATTCAGCCATATAAAAGAAGAAAATCATGACATTCGTAACAATATCAATAAACTGGAGGACATTGTGCTAAGTGAAATGAACTAAGCTCAGGAAGACAAATACCACCGGATCTCACTTGTATGTGGAATCTAACAATGTCAAACCCATAGAAGCAGAGGATAGAATGGTGGTGATCAAAGATTGTGGAATGGAGAAAATGGATAGATGTTGGTCAAAGGATACAACATTCAGTGACATGATGAATAAGTTCTGAGGATTTAATGTAAAACATGGTGTCTATAGTTAACCAAACTCTATTGTAACCTGAAATTTGCTGAGAGTAGATCTTTAGTGTCTCCACAACACAGGAACAAAATACTAACTTGTGAGGTGATGAATGTGTTAATAGACTTGATTGTGATAATCACGTCACAACATACACCTACATGAAATTATTGTAAAATACACCTTAAATATATGCAATATGTGTTTGTCAATTGTGCATCAGTAAAGGTGAGGAGATGGAAGAAAATACAAACCAAAATTAAAAAAAAAAAGAAATTGGGGTCAGGCATGGTGGCTCATACATGACACTTTGGGCAGCTTGAGATGGGTGGATCACCTGAGGGCAGGAGTTCGGGACCAGACTGACCAATATGGTGAAACCCCATCTCTACTAAAAATACAAAGATTAGCCAGGGTATACTGGCAGGCGCCTAAATCTCAGCTAAGCAGGAGTCTGAGGCAGGAGAATTGCTGGAATCTGGGAGGCGGAGGTTGCAGTGAGCCAACCTTGTGCCATTGCACTCAAACCTTGACAACAGCCAGACTGCATCAGAAAAGAGACAGAAAGGAGAGAGGAAGGGAGAGGAGAGGGAGGAGAGAGGAGGGAGAAGAGAGGCGAGGTGGGGAAAGGAGAGGAGAAGAGGGTAGGGGAGGGAAGGGAAGGGGAGTCAGAGAAATAAATGAGTCAAGGTCCAATTTACACAATTACCTTTCTATCATTTACTGGTATATGAGTCACAGGTGAAATTACCAATATAAACAGACACATATGAACATATCCAAATATGAGATACATATTATCTGAAGTCTTTCAACCTATCTATGCCTGAGAATCCATCTTTGTAGAGTTCAAAGTCTCCAATGACCTCAAGAGCAATCTTCGTTGATCAACTTTCTTTTCTCCAAACAAGCCCACTCTATCAGCAGTATTAGAGTAGAATATGGTATTTGCCTCTTTGCTTAATATTTATTTTGTATCACATTTAATAAACTGAGAATGTCTTTATATTAGTTCATTTTATAAATTATTATTCTATTAAACTACTCTTTATTAATTCTATGAATTAAAAACAAAATTATTTCAAAACACATCTCATGTTTTAAAACCTTTACAATTTTTAAGGTTCAATGTTCAATGAGTATTGAGATAGCTGGACAAAAGGATCTAATATATTCTATAAATCTATTCCTTGCCAATTTATTTTTCAAAGCAAGTGCATTTCATAAACTTAAATAATCTTAGGAACAGAAGGAACTTTAAGTATAAACTAGATCGCCTCCCTCATTTTATTAATTAGGACATTGAAGTTAGAGAAGGTGAAAATATAAGTTAATAGTCAATAGATTATATTAGTTATTAAGTTTTATCATAATTTATAACACAGAAATTAATAAGCTTAAAATAAAGTCAAAGTTAAAAGATTGGCATAAAGTAGGCAAATTTAAATCAGCTGAAAATCAGGAAGAAATATTAAGTTAATATTTAAAGAATACTCCAAGAATTTTATTATGAGGATATATTATATACACTTATACACAGTCCCAAATTGAATTGAATATGCAATTGTTTTCTGACCTGAAATAGGAAATAAGTAATTGAATTTTTAAGACAAACGTAATCTATTTTTGGAGAGACATTCAATTTCAGTTTAATCAAAAATATACTTATGAATTGGACACTTTTTAAGATAGCATATGGCATTTTGCAATTCAGGATCTAATACTTATTTCTTTCCAGGCTTCTAGATTTTCTTTGTCAATTAAAGAAGAAGCCTTTTAGATTACATTTATAAATTCTTATGTCTGTAGTTAAAGGCTCTTCTTTTCTTCAGGTGTCACAAGAATCCCTCCTGAGTTTGACATCTATTGATCGCATCTCCTTAATGGTTTCCTTTTCCACTATAAATCTACGTCCTGGTCTTTTTTCAAAATGGTAATGACTCTCTCAATTTTCTTTTACCTTGAATAGAATTGACTATGACATTTTAACATTCAAGCTAAACAGGAGTATAATTAGAAATCATTTTCGTTACTCTCAAGTAAGTTAGCCTGATTTTTTTATAGGTATAACTACACAAACTTTTCAGGAAGTACAACCAAATATTTGAGAAAGGATAAATATACATTTAGTATGGACTTAGGAGTGCAACAATGATAATAAATATTTATATCCCGTGAGTCTGTACTTGAACCCACAACCTCGTCTATAAAAATCCCTGAACTTAATACAAAGTTCCAATATTTCATTCTGGATTAAAACGAAGAAGAAATTGAATTACAATGAATGCTGATAGCACTATTTGGGAGCTAGACCAAAACATCTTCCTACCCAAGTTTGAGATTTCAAAACCAGATAGAGGATTTAGGAGATTGGGAGAAATTTCTTCAGTTATTAGAACAGGAGTTATCCCAAGATGAGTGAGGAGAAGCTAAGAAGTAAGTAATTAAAAATAAAGACAAAACCTAAGAACTATCTTAGTTTTTTGTTATTTTTTTATTTTACAAATATTAAAACATTCAGGGAAGACTAACAAAGGCAGAGGGCCTACCAGGCTTATCCAACCAACATTTCAAGCTTTTTTACCAATATCATCATAATGCTAATGGTTAATGGCATAGCTAACCAGCGAAGGGATTTGTTTTGTGCTGTCTTGTTTCTGTAGGAGAAATGTATTGCAAAGAAATGCTTTGCAGATGTTGGAAATGTTAATTATATTGAATGTAGTAATGGTTTTATGATGTATCCATATATAAGGATTTATCAAATTGTATACTGAAATAAATGCAGTTCATTGTATGTCAATAATCATCAATAAAGCTATTAAAAAGAGAAAAAATGTGCTTTGTAAATAAAATAAGTGGAAGGATATGTATCTATCTCACTGGTTGCTTCCATAACCCTTGACTTCTTCTGTTCCTTTTTAACCCTACTACTCAAGAAAATGGCTTATTTTACTATCCCTTCCTATATAGGTTGTCCTGTATCTTTCTTTTCAGGAGTCAATATATATTCTTCTACTTTTTCTATGCCTCAAATTATAAAATTGTTGCTGAAAAGAAAAAAAAAGAAAGAAGTTCTGGGAGAAAAATGAAAATCAAAATCCTGGGGTTTAATATTTTAACTATTATCTACATTACACATGTCTCTACCCTTCCTTGAGCTTACATTCTTTAAGATGGGATTGTTTGCCTGGGCATAAAACACACAGAGCATGGAACAAAACCAGCACTTCACAAAACTAAAAAACTAATGGAAATACATTTAAAAGAAAAAAATATACAGTCATACAGTGAATGTATAGCTTTCATATTTTAATTTCAACAAGTAAAAGCTTGCTTTTCAAACTATGTAAATGCTATTTTACAAGACCAATTTTTAGAAAAAGATTCTAAAAATATAAATGGTGCAATTCAAAATTTTATAACAAAATAAATCAAAGTAATTGCTGTAATTTAACAATACCATAGCAATAAATAAATAGTGTTTGCAGACAAGCATAAGGACACAAAATCAAGTGTTTTCTGATTGAAATTTTATTCTATGTCCTCCAACATAAATAACTACATTAATATTTGGGGAGATATTTATCAAAGGTAAGTGTCAGATACACCTGAAGGATATCTAGCTCTTTTAAAATAATTCGATAGTAGATCGTGCAATTCAAATTTAAGCTTTACAGTGGAATTTCTATGCAAAGCATTAAAATTGATATTTTGACAACATAAAATCCTATCCACATTTTATAGTCTTTTAATAAAAATTTGAGAACCTGCCAAGGCCAAGATTTTGCCTTTCTTAGGGAGATATATATCTTAATAAAACTCCCTTTCACCTTCACCTTAGTTTTACATGTATGCCTGATACTTCATCTGAATGCAAAGTTCTGCAGAGCAAATCCTGCATTAAGTCTCATTTCCTAAATCTTGATACTGTGCTAATTGCTGTATCAAGTAATAATAAGATAATGCCTTACAAACTACATATTTAAATTTTAAAATTAAAGAATTAAACAAAATTAATACTGAGTAACCTACAGATGTTTTTTAACTCATTATGCTAATTGTATGTCTTCAGTTTGTTCAAAAGCTGTAACGACCAAATAAAACATAAATAATTTGTAGGGACATGGATGAACCTGGAGAACATCATTCTCAGCAAATTGACAGAAGAACAGAAAATGAAATACTGCATATTCTCACTAATAGGCAGGTGCTGAACAATGAGAACACATGGACACAGGGAGGGGAGCACTACACACTGGGGTCTGTTGGGGGGAATAGGGGAGGGACAGCAGGGGGTGGGGAGTTGCGGAGAGATAGCATGGGGAGAAATGCCAGATATAGGTGAAGGAGAGGAAGGCAGCAAATCACACTGCCATGTGTGTACCTATGCAACTATCTTGCATGTTCTTCACGTGTACCCTAAAACCTAAAATGCAATTAAAAAAAACATAAATAATTGACCCTAGAACAACACAGGTTTGAACTGCATAATTCCAATTACACATACATTTTCTTCTATCTCTGCCACCCCTGACCACAGTAAGACCAACCCCTTGTCTTCCTTTTCCTTATCAGCCTTCTAAACGTGAGGATGATGGGGATGGAGATGTTTATGGTGGTACATATCTATTTAATGATTAGTAAGTATATTTTTTCTTCCTTATGATTTTCTTAATGACATTTTCCATTCTTAGCTTATTTTATTGTAAGAGTATGGTATATAATACAGGTAATCCTTGAACAATATGGGTTTGAACTGTATAGGTCCACTTATACCTGGAGTTTTTTCAATAAATATATTTGAAAAGTTTCTGAAGATTAGAAAAATTTGAAAAAACTCACAGATGAAGCATGTAACCTAAAAATATTGAAACAAGAAAAAGTCGTTATTAATCCATAAAATATATGCAGAGTCTAGTCTATTTAATGATTTGCTACAATGAAACATACATGTATCTATCATTAAAGTTAAAATTTACCAACACATATGCACATCAGCACTCTCAGACTGTACTTGGCACCATTCTCAGACAGGAGCAATTTAAACAGAGGTAAAAACTCTGTATTAAATTATAACTGCATAAAAATAACTCTAGTATGTGTTGTGCTACTGTAATATTTTATAGCTACTTCCTGTGGCTATTATGGTGAACTCAAGTCTTTCAATCATCTGCTTAAAATGCTGTGTGAATCTTACCATCTCCATGTGAGCAGTTCATGTCCTCAGTAAATTGGGTATGGCAGTAAAATGTGATCTCTCACAGTTTCAAGTATTTTTCACTGTTTTTAGTTTAATGCCATAAACCTTGAATAACACCATGGGACAAAATGCCATTAATGATTCTGGAAGTGATCTCAAAACACACAGAAAAAGTTGAATTGCTTGATGTATACTGTAGACTGAGTTCTGTAGCTGAAGTTGCCCACCATTTCACATAGAAGATATATTTTGTAAATAGATGAAATAACCCTACGTTATTGATCAATACAATACAGTGCAGTAAATGTATTTTCTCTTCTTCATGATTTTCCCAATAATATTTTCTGTTCTTTCGCTTAATTTACTATAAGAACACAGCATATAATATAAATAACATCCAAATGTGTGTTATCAACTATGTTATTAGTAAGGCTTCTGATTAACAATAGGTCATTAGCAGTTAAGTTTTGAGGGCATAAGAAGTTATACATAAATTTGCTACCATGTGGCAGGTTGGCACATGCTTGTTCAAAAGTTAACTGTAATTAGATTTGTGTTTAGAATTATGCCGACTCATGTATTATTAGCCTGTTTACACTCTGTTATGAAGATTGAACCTGAGACTAGGTAATTCATGAAGAAAAGAGGTTTAACTGACTCACAGTTGTACATGGCTTGGGAGACCTCAAGAAACTTACAGTTTGGTGAAAGGCAAATGGGAAGCCAGGCACGTCTTACATGGCAGCAGGAGAGAGAAAGAAAGAGAGAGGAAAGAGGTGTGCCACACCTTTAACCCATCAGATCTCATGAGAGCTCAGTCACTATCACAAGCAGAGCATGGAGAAAACCACCCCCATGATCCAATCACTTCCCACTAGATCCCTCCCTTGACACATGGGGATTACTATTTGAGAAGAGATTTGGTGGGGACACAGAGCCAAATCATGTCAACATACTCATAGCTTTTTAATCCACTCAAGTTTTTAAACACTAAGTTCCTTTATGTGGTTTAATGGATAATAGGATAATATCACAGGGAATAAAATGTAGAAGCAACATTTTTCTGACTACCTCAAGTTAATTAAAATATTAAAGATTAGAGGAGACTTTTTGAGTATAAATGATCAGATTGTTCTAAAGAAACATTAATTTTGTATTTTGATGGAGTTAAAAATCCTTCAGATTGACTGCCCTTTGTCACCAGCCCTCAATATACATTCACCCACATCCTAGGTAAAAGTCAAATAATAAGGGTAAGTAAAGTTACATGAGAGAAGAAGGCTAAACTGTGTAGTTTCTGGTATCCATGTACCCCCTAGCTCCTAGAAATGCTTAGCACAAAGAGATATTCCATAAATATTTGTTAAGTGATTAAATGAAGGGCTTGCTGTGAGTGGTGGTTTTGATAATGCACTGCTAAGGTGTTTAATTGATTAATTATATGTGTAAATTATTCTTTTTCAAAGAAACATGTGATAGCATATCCAGCTTCTTATGTTAAGTAATATTAATAGAGTTCAATTTATACTATTCCTGAAATACTTTAATTGGTCCTTAATAGTCTGCAAAGCTTTACTCTACAAAATGATGGTGATTAGCTATGGAAAGGCTGAAAAGCACTGTTATATCAAGGATTCCCAGAAATAATGATTTTGTGCCAATATAAAATTTTCCCATATAAACTCATAAACAATGAACAATTGTTTCATTAATGTATGTTTAATAAGATAATTAGTTATATTTCACAGTAATTTTAACTAACATGTATGTTTTCTAAAATTAAGGCAAAGGATATGGAATAAAATACTCTCAGACCCATGTTTTAAAATCTTAGTCTCATTTGACTCCAAAAAAATTATAGATCCAGCCTCATGTATTTTACATTTTTATTTGCAGCATTTTAAAAATATTTGTGCTATGATATGATTAAACATAAATATTGGAAATTCATTCTTATGCCCTATTTTTATAATACATGATTGCTATTGCTATGCATTACCATGCTTTGAGTAAAAAAATGTAATAATCTACAGTAAAAATTTATATGCCTTTAAGAACAAGTGAAATTTAATGAAGTGCATGTTCAACTTGATTATTCATGGAAATTACTGTCAGATGCTGTTATTTAGTGTCTTCTGATATTGGAATTGTGAATTGGTGATATTTTAATAGGCTATCAATGTCTAACAATCAGATATAACTATTGTAATGTGTACTCAGACATGTTAGCCTGACATACCTCTTTCCCTAGTTAGGTGCTGCCCTCTAAAGATGATCTCAAATCATTTCCACTAGAAATCCATTTTTTAAAAATGTTTGTGTTTCTATATAAAACACATTATTTTCTACTTTAAATATAGTCTCAGAATTATAAAAACTTTAATTTTTTTAAACTTCTAAATGAATAAAACTTGTTTTATTACTTTAAATGTTTTACTAATGATTTTGTTATTAGCAAATTTAGAATATTTTCTTTGATTGAACATAAGACATTAAACAAAGGTCTTTTTTGAGAAAAAGAATAAATTGCATGAATTCATTAATAGTGTGATATATAGAAGTCAATATGAAGTTTTTATTATATAAGATAGATATGTGATATATTTAAATTACTAAAATTGTATTTTGATATATTTTCTGACAAACATTTTTG
The DNA here is from genome assembly GCF_049354715.1 of Callithrix jacchus. Taxonomy (NCBI): domain Eukaryota; kingdom Metazoa; phylum Chordata; class Mammalia; order Primates; family Cebidae; genus Callithrix; species Callithrix jacchus. The sequence continues at coordinate 1,875,214 of NC_133502.1, read as the reverse complement.
GAAAATACATCAAATAACTAAATAATTTTGGTGTCACAGTGAATATATAATATATGTTCATTGTTTAAAAAATTTGTTTACAAAACTTTTACAGTTTGACCAAGATTGAGCAACATAGTATTGAATAAAAATCAAATGAGCTAATTTCACAGAGGATTTTATTTCAGTAATAAAATGAATTATTTAAAAGTAAATTATTTAAAGGCTATGAATTATTTAAAGGTAAATAATTTCATTTTATGCTTTTTGAAATGCAAACTTACAGAACAATACTTAATCACATAGAAGCATGTTTAGTTCAGTTATAACTCTCTCTTTTAAGGTCTGGGATTAATTTTGGATCATTTTATTAAGATAACTTTTTAATATAAATATAGATTCAATTTCAAGAAAATTAATTTGATACTTTTGCAACTTTTGAATAAATTTGTGAAAAAGCTAATCTTTTAACTCATTATGAGAGATATCAACTATTCAATACATTTTATCCATAAAATGTATGTATAACAAAGAAACATAGATTTAGGAGACTGGTTGATTATTTCCATAAACCTCTACTATAATATTACAGAAAAATAAATTTAATTAAGTAGCAGAAAACAATATAAGATCATGCATTTGCAGATCCATAGTGAAATGTGTGTTGCTTATAGAAAAATTTATAAAATTAACATGGATTTTTTACTAATTTAGTGAATTATTTGTTCAACTTTATAATATATGGAGTATTTTACATTTGTTGGTAATAATGTCATTTTAAGTATTTACGACACTCATTGAGGAAAAGAGAATTGAGTGACCAAAATCCACATTCAGGTTACTAAACAAATTTGATTGTGTTTTCTGGAATCAAGTCTTAAATAATTAATCTCATCTACCAAAATAAACTGAAGAAATTATATTCAGAACCTGGTAAAATACAGATAAACAGTTCCTAAATATGTACAAATTTGATTGTAAACCTTTTTTGTTGTTGTTTTTGTTTGTTTTATGAGACAGGCTTGCTTTGTTGCCCAGGCTGGAGTACAGTGGTGCTTTCTCGGCAGACAGTAACCTCCGCCTCCTGGGTTCAGATGATTCTCATGTCTCAGCCTCCCAAGTAGCTGTCACTAGTGCACCACAACTAGCTAATTGTTGCATTTTTAGTAGGGATGGGTTTTGCCATATTGGCCAGGCTAGTATCAAACTCTTGGCCTCAAGTGATCTGCCCACCTCAGCCTCCCAAAGTGCTGGGATTACAGGCATGAGCCACCCCCACTGGCCTAAATGTAAACTCTTTAAACTTAAATTTTATCATTTTTTTATTTGTGTAAAAAGGTGAAAACGGTAATTCTGGCAAAGGTAAAAAGTTAATGAATTTGGGCCTCATGTCAACATTGAGAAATACAAGTTAAATAAAAATTTATTCAGGGTCCAAACAAAATATTTAAGAGGAATAAAAAAATAGTAAATTTGTTAATTTATTATAAAATATTGCTTTCTTCTATTTTGATTATCATTATGCAACCCAGTAAAGTCCCTGTTTTTCTCCCTCCCTCTCACTATCGTCCTCTCCTTCTCTCTATTTTCTTTACTATATACACCAAACACCACAGTTGGAAAACTGAATGGTCTCCATGAAGCTTAATGCAGCTTTTTTGATCATTCCATATCCATTTACAGATGTACATTGACAAACCAAATGGGTATTAATCTGCTAGTCTCAAAGTCATCTAATTTTGAAATTCTGCAAAGTCTTTCTGGTCTTCAGATGTCTCCAGTGAAAATGACATGCCAGAAATTTGAAATACATCATCTTTTCTAGAAATAAATAAACAGAAACTAGCTAATATTTTCTAGAAATAAACACAAAAACAGAGAAAACAAAAAGATTGGCTTTGTTAAATCATGCCTTTCAAAGTTAAAATAGATATTTGTGTTCCAAAAATATTTACAATATAATGAAATCATTTTAAATTAATATTTATAATAGGTAAACAAAATATTTAATCAATTTCAACAATTTCACTGACCTACTATAAAATATATATACAGAATATTTTACTAATTTAATATGATTTAATATGCCTAAATACATATGACAGAATATATTTTAACCTGTGTGTATTATGTAAAATATATGCTTTAATGTACATCTGTATATAAATATAGATCAATGTACAGCATACATTTACTCAACACCATGTAACTCATAACAAACCAAGCATATATCACTCATTTTATTTTCCCAACGTTTCCCAATATCCTCATTTTTTTAGATGGAAGGACTAATACGTAAAATGTCTCAGTGACATGTTCACATTATTCAGATGTTAAAAATATATATTTAAAAAAGAAAATCCCATTTGTTTTATTCAACTTCTCTACAGAGAAAATAATGAGTTATTTCTCTCACATTGTTACAAGCATATTTTAGAATATATAATTTATATCCATTATATAAAATCAGCAATTCCAAAAACATTTAATTTTTGTACAAGCTGGACTCTTTAGTTGTACTTCTGGTATGCCTGAATGATACAGTCCAATTTCTGTTTTAATTAAAATCCTTATCCAAGAAACATATTTTTAGGAAAATAAAGGAAGGTTATTCTTCCCAATCTATGAAGAATAAGTAGGTACTGTATGAAAGTGCTAAGGATTAGATTACTTTAAGATTAAAAAAAAAAAAGAACCTCAGACAGCTCATAATGGATTGGTTCTAAATCTAAGTAGGCAGAAAGCTAAAAACAAACTCAAGATTGATTCAGCTGTAGAACTAACTACAAGATAAAAATGAGAAAATGACACTAATTTTTCTAAAGCTTAGCAAAAGGTCATAGGACTTTTGTACATTCCTGAATACTGATCAATTTTTATCTATTTGTGAAAAGACAATTTAAAAAGCAGAAATGTAATAACATTACTTGGACTACTGAAATTATTTTACAGATAAACAATATGACCTATGGATTGCTTTAAATTTCAAATTTCTATAAATCCATCATATTTAAAATTTGATGTTAATATATTTTAATCATAATACTCAATGGAAACAGTTTCAAAAACCTCCAATGAATACTGAAGAATAATATAAATATTTTGCAATAAATAAAAGTGGCTAGGTAGTGATAATCATGAGATTTCGTTCACATGAATACATTAAAGTATTCATTCATTCAAATGACAACTATATTTGTCTATAAGGTCTAGAATGTAAGTAGAGAGAGGTAAAAAAAATACAAAACATGAAAACTATGTTCTCATACTTTACATACCAGTGGGAGACAAAGAGCTTGTATTTATTAAGACTTGTATTATGTTAGATGATGATATAAAATATGAATAAAGATTTTAAAAGCAGACAATAATAGCCAGTACAAGGGTGACTGCAATTTTAAATAACACAGTCAAGGAAATCCTCACTGAGAACATAAAATGAAAAGCAAAGAGGCAAACAAACAACAACAACAAAAAAACAGACCATGAGAAAATATTTATAAAACTTATAGAAATCTCTTACAGCTCAATACAAAGATAAACACTACAATCAAATATAGGCACATGACATAAAGGGACATCTCATAAATGAACTTATACAAATGGCTAATAAGGGCATGAAAAAAATACCCAATATCATTAGTCAACAGGGAAATAATGCAAAATGACAGTAAGATGCCATTTGACACCCACTAGAATGACTATACTACACACAGAAAGAAATATCATATGGATATAGAGGAAAAGAAATCCTTATCCATCACTGGTAGAAACGTAAAATGATGCAGCCACTTTCTGTAACATTTGGTTTCTTCTTTTTTTTTTTTTTTTGAAAATTTTCTTTTATTGCATTTTAGGTTTTGGGGTACATGTGCACAGCAAAAGAAACAGTCATTCGAGTGAATCAGCAACCAACAGAATGGAAAAAAATTTTTGCAGTTTACCCATCTGACAAAGGGCTGATATCCAGAATTTACAAAGAACTAAAACAGATTTACAAGAAAAAAACCAACAAGCTCATTCAAAAATGGGCAAAGGATATGAACAGACACTTTACGTTTGGTTTCTTAAAGAGTTAAACATAAAACTGCCATACAACCCAGCAGTTCCAATTCTAGGTATAAATCTAAGAGGGAAAAAAAGGCATATGTCCATACAACAGGTACACAGATGTTCATAGGAGTATTATTTATAGTAGCCAAAAGGTGAAAAGAACCTTAGTGTCCGCCAATTGTTGAGTTAACAGAAAAAAAGTGTGATATATGCATACAATGGAGTACTATTTAGGAAAATGGGTGATCTACTGATGAATAATATTTTATGGAAGGACCTCAAAACTTGTATGCAAAGTGAAAAATGTAAGGCATAATAGCCTATATGGTGCAATCTTATTTTACATGAAATACCCTGAAAAGGCAGAATTATAGATATAGAATGTAGATTTGTGGTTTCCTGGGACTGAGTTGGGAATCGGGAGTAATTCTCAATGGGAATGAGGGATTCCAATTGGGGGCATCTTATTGGGGAATGAAAATGTTCTAAAAGTCATTAATGATGATAGTTTTGCCATTTAATCAAAGTGAACTGCACACTTGAAACAAATGATTTTCATTATGTAAAGTATATCAGGAAAGTTGTGTTTTAAAAAAGACTGAGGATTATCCAGCATAGAAATATAGAGCTGCCTTGTACAATATAGTACCGTTTAGGCATGTTACTATTTAAATTAAACACAATTAATTAGTTTTCTCAATGACCTTAGCACACTTCAAGTGTTCAATAGCCATACGTGAGTAGAGACTATGCTACAGACAATACAAATATAAGACACTTTTATGACTGAGATAACTTTTATTAGCTAATGCTGGTGGGGAGACCAATGGGATAAGGGTGAAGTGAGCTAGTGATGAGATTCAAAATATAATCTGAATACAGAATAAGTGATGCATTGTTTGTAGGTATGAGATGAGAGAGGTGTCAAGTAGAGCTCAAAGTTTTGGCTTAAGGTAAAGAGTTGCTATAAACTGAAATTGTGAAGACAATAGAGGGACAGATTGAAGATAAGGCAGTAGGTTATGAAGTTGTCTTTAGTCATATAACTTTTTAAATACCTATTAGATATCCAAAATACAAAGATCAATTAGGTAGATAATTAATGTCTAAAGTTTATGGGTGATATCAGAACTGAATACAAAAGCATTCAGTTTTAAGCGATTTGGAAGATTAGAAGTAACTGACAGTATAGCCTGACAAGGGGAATCAATGAGAAAGAAAGAACTTTAGAAGGCACAGGATTCTGGAAACCAATAAAACACATATACCTAGCAGGAGAGATTCAAGGACTGCAACAAGTGTGGCAGAAAGGTTAACAGAAGTAAGTACTGAGATATACAATTTTAATTCAGCAACACAGGCAATATTGCAAAAATAGTTCCTCCATAGTATTAGCATGAAATGCTGCTAGCAATCCATCAGGGAGTAGAAAGGTTAAAATTGGAGGAAGATAATGTACAGTCCTTGGAGGAGAAGAGTAATAGAGTACTTAAAGAGAGAAAGTATGATCAAGAAAGTCATATTTAACATGAGAAAAAAAAAGTCTATATGTTGATGCAAAAGATCAAGTGCAGAGGGAGCAAGAGAGGAAAATTGCTGATCTAATGTTCTTGAATAGAGAGTAGGGAACAATAATGTACGAGTGAGAGTGATAGCTAGCTCTATGAGTTTGAGTAGCTCATGTATAGTGGACAAACTAAGTATATGGTTAAGACGCAGGTATCTGACAATATTTGCCAATTGCACTGTGTTACTAGTGAGTGTTCAATTCTAATTACTTCTCTTGCCTGGAAAATACAATAGTCTATGTCAAAAGCTCTGCAGATATGTTACACAACAATGTAAACATACTTAACACTAATAAACTGTGCATTTAAAAATGTTTAAGATGGTAAAATTTTTTAACCACAATGCAATAAAAAAAAGTCAAGTCAATGTCTACAGCCAAGAATGAAAATAGAGGAAGGTATTTGAAACTTCAAAGGGAGATGAGAATGTGTGAAAGAATCATAGAGGACAGTGACACAATGAATAGATAAGAAGAGAATAATATGCTTGCTAGACACCATAAGAATCCCTTTTACCGTTAGAGAGTAAATGAAGATTGAGACCGGTCAGCACGTTTTTCCTCCAACTCCCTTCAACCACACAGGAGTAGACACTACTCATAGGTGCCACAGCGAAGTGCTCTTTAGCTAGATTTTGAGTATAGGAAAAAAAGTGAGTGAAATAGGTTAAAGATGTATACAAATGATGATGATTATATGTTAGTGTATATGTGAGTGGTGAAGTAGAAGTGGGAGGAAGTATGCTATACCAGTCCTGGTGGGGTGTGAGAATTTTCAGTAACTGGGGAAAACAAATTGTAAATGTAATCTCCTTATTACTGCTTCATATTTTGTGAGTTTTTCATTATTTTGTTTTCATATCATTTTTTCCAGACTGACTTTTAATTACACTTCAAGTGACCAACCCCACAAAAAATTAGTGGCATTTAGGTTTGTAATGTCGCTTTTTGTAGCCCTTGTGTGCATACGTGTGTGTGTGTGTGTGTGTGTGTGTATAAATATATGTGTGCATGTATGTATAGTGGTATATTTATCCAGGCATTGTATTTATTTCAAAAACGTTGATGTTATGCTGAATTTTAACATTTTGTAATTAACTATGTAATTATCTTCCCAATATAAGGGATTTTATAAGGAAATTTAATATTATAAAGTAATTTCTAAACTGACAGTTTGCAAAACTGAATTTTTGTGTTGAAGAACTTGAAGCCAGGTGTGGTGACCCATTTCTATAATCCCAACACTTTGGAAGGCTGAGGCAGGATGATCACTTAAACCCAGGGGTTCCAGATCAGCCTGGGCAACATAGTAAAACTCCATCTCTACAAAATTAGCAGGTGTAGTGGTGAAGACTTATAGTCCCAGCTACTTGGAGGCTGAGGTGTAAGGAATCACTTGGGCCTAGGGAGGTTGAGGCTGTAGTGACGTGCGACTATGCCACCGCACACTCCAGTTTGGGTGACAGAGTAAAATCCTATCTCAAAAAAAAGAAAAAAAAAGAACTTCGATTTATCCATGTATCTCAGAGTAGTTTAATTATCATCCTTTTAAAAGTTATATGATTATTCTTATGAAAGTTATTTTAGGATATGTCTGAAAGTCAATGGCATGATGTTATGTGAAACTGTTATTGATGGTGCATAGGATGCAGTGATATGCCTGGGTAGATCCTCAGTAGCTCCAAGTGATTGTGATTTCTAGCTGAAATGAGAGACTCAGCTGTTTCTCCCGAATTTGCAGTGGACACAGCCACAGCTAATACTCAGCCCTAGATCACCCGGGTGCAAGTGAGGTTCCTCTTTAAACCTCAGTCTCCAAAAGTGACTTTGTGTCTACATGAGTCGTCTCTAAGTTTTATAAATCTCTTATGACCAGAAACTCTGAGTTCCCTTAGTGACATGCAATGTTCACCAAATAGCTTCATACTTCTAAGCTGCTAAGCACTCTGGCAACAAGGAAATCCTTATCGGGCATGTTGGCTTCTCTGCATGATCCCTTGGCTCCTATCTGTCACAAAGAGAATCCTAGTAAATCCAGTGACTCTTTATGTACACTCCAATTTCAAACACAGTGCCATTCTCAGAGGGGCATATATGAGGTAGTGAGAAAAGGGCTTTTTGCGGAGAGAAGAAATTGGCTATGCCAAGCACAAACCACAAACTTTTTAAAGATCCTCTCTCCCTAAGCAACTGCTTTTTAAGAGATTCGAAATGCCGGGTTTCCGAAACTAATATTCCTTGTGAAGAATCTTTAGTCTCTGTCCTTGTAAAGGTAAGCAGAATATTTTAGTTATTCTTCTTATTGTAAAGCCTTTTGGCAAAGCCTACCTATCTGCAATGTTTTGGAAGAATATTGCCTGTATTCCTCTTTCTTACAAGAGGTTCCTGTGCTTGTGTAATGAGCTGTAGTTGTATCAGTCCCATTGTTCAAACAGAAATTGATAACAGAAAATTTGAGTTTGAATTAAAATTTTGCCACTTACTTGGTATAAGGCTGTAAGTAACTTAAATAATATTTTTAGGGTTTAGTTTTCTACTATTTAACCTAGTGATGAAAAATAATGCTGAATCCCGTAAGTTTTGTGTGATAATTATGATACAGTAAAAGAAACTTATTCATATTGTGAGATCCATCTAAAATGTATTCTCCTTATAGTAATTAGCTTCTTACTCAGCTGTCTAGAAAGGGGCCCAAACTACAAAACTAAACTTTGTGATATAAACACTAGTATGTCTGAGAATTAGGCAAATATATTTAGAATTTAAATCTCAGTCCAGTGGGTTGGTACGAAACACAATTTCAGTAATCTGAAAATTCCTCCGTATGCCCAATTCTGAGGTGATGTGAGGTGTAGACAAAGTATGTTGTGTGGGCCAAACACTACTAAAATCATGGAATACTTTAGAATAGTATACTTAACGTTCATGTACTTAATTTAAAATTACATTCTTGAAGTATAAATAAAAAAGAAACAGAGTGCATTGTCTCAAAAGTTTCACAATTTTCCAATTATAAAGCAAAAGGTTTGAAAATCCGGGGAAGAGGTTAAGCTACACTGTACCCAATGCCAAATTGACTTTAACTCGTACTTTCATTTTTATTGCCTAGACACTTCTCTAATACATTTTAGCTTAAAAATGTATTGTTTTTATAATCTGATATGGACTTTATTGAGATACAATTTCATGTAGACTCATTTCATCAAAACACATAGGAATGGAAAAAATATTCTACCTTAAAAGACTCTAACACAAATTTTATACTTTTTATCCTTACTTCTACTGATCAGGAAGAATATCACTTCCCCAAAGACAGGAAAAGGCAAAAAGCTTTTATTGTACTGGAAATTAAATCTTTTATGGAAAAGTATAATGATTTTATTCTGTGGGTTAAAGCTTGTAAGAAAGATGAACTTTTAAACATTCCTGAAATAGAAGTTGGGTTGTAAAATTATAAGACATGTTTAGCAATCTTTAATTAGGTGATTGCTCAAATTTTCTAAGGTTAAAAAGATTTCTGCTCTGTATAAACTCTGAAAAATGTCACAATTAAAAGTGAAGTAAAAATCCTAAGTAATGTAACTGACATTTAACATCCTTGGTACACACTGTCTAGAAAAAATAATATTAAATTCAATATTGAAATGAAGAAGTAGTACTTTAAAATGACATGATTTTCACTCAAATACCTAAACAGAACAGTTTAATGTAATAAAAATTGTTCTACCCAAATGCAAGACTTTTATTCATCTCACATTCCAATCTTGCAAAAAACATGGCTTTATTTTTAAGTACATACTCTGTATTCACAGCTATTTACAGTGATACATGGCTTAGGGAATAAAATTTCTTTATATGAAATTAACTTTGTTATCTAATTTAAAGCTTATTAATTGAACACATAAAGATGCTGGATTAGGTGGTAATTTCTACTATTTGCTCGTTGTCTGTATCATCTTTATATTAAAAGACAAGTCCTTTACTTTAACAAGTGCCTTCTTATAGCAATAAATGAGGTTTGAACACGTATAAGACAACACTTTCCTTGAGGAGAGTAAAATAACAATGTAGAAGAAACCTGCGTCCTGGAAGGGGCAATAGAATAGGTCTATGTGGAGCAGATCCACACCTCAAACTCAGAGGTGCATTGCACATGAGAAAAATAGGCTATTATACACTTTACTATATTTTGATGGTGGCTTATTATTTTAGTAGATTGCAAAAGTTGGCATACCATACATTTCACCCCTTTAAAGTGTATATTTCAGTGATTTTAGTGATATTCACAGATTCTTGCAACCATCACTACAATAAATTTAAAAATTTTTCATCATACCAGAAAACAAAACCTCAACCTGTTAGCAGTTACCACATATTCCCCCTAGCCCTAGCACAGGAAAACACTATTCTACCCTTTGTGTCTACAGAGTCGCCTATTCTTTCTATATCTTATAAATAGAGTCTTAAAATTTGTGGCATTTTGTGATTGGATCCATTCATTTTTTTTTTTTAATATTTAGGATCAGGGGTATATATGCAGATTTGCTACAGAGGTAAATTGTGTGCTTGAGGTATTTGTTGTAAAAATTATTTTATCATCAGGTAATAAGCATATTACTTAATACGTAGTTTTTATTCATATGGAATTGAAAAAAGAGTTCAAGTAGTCAAGGCAATTCTAAACAGAAAGAACAAAGCTAGAGAAATACATTATCCGACTTCAAACTATACCATGGGGTACAGTAACAAAAAACGCATGGTGGTGGTACAAAAACAGACACTTAGACCTGATGGATCAGAATAGAGAGCCCAGAAATAATGCTGCACCCCCTACAACATCTGATCTTCTACAAAATCCATAAAAACAAACAACGGGGAAAGGACCACCCCCCCTACACACACACACACACTTTCACTTAAGTTTTTACGGTTCTTCCATATTATGGCATTTGTCAATACTTCGTTTCCTTTCATTTTTAAATAATATTCCATTGTAGGATATTTTATTTATCCATTTACAGGTTCACACACATTTGAGTTGTTTCCACTTTTTAAAGTTATGAATAACGCTCCCATGAACATTTCTGTGCAAGTTTTGTGTGTATATGGGGTTTCAATTCTCTTCAGTAGATAACTCAGAGTGAAGGTCTGGGTCATAGAGTAACTCAACGCGTAACCTAATGAAGAAGTGCCAGTCTGTCTTTCAAAGTGACTGTAACCATTTAATATTCCCATCAGCTGTATATTAGGGTTCAGCGTTGTCTACATCCTTGGATACTTGCTCTTTCCACAACATATCTCTCTCCACAGGATGGCAGCTTGCTTCTATGAGGCCAACAGGAGAGTTTTTCTGCTACTGCTTTCAGTCTTCTTTAAACACTCATGTGATGAGGTTAGGTCCACCAGGATAATATGCTCTTTTTATTAACTAACAGATTACAGTTTTTATTTACATCTGCAATATCCCCATATCACTATACCATATAACTCAATTGAGGATGTCGTACCCTGTCATAAACACAGGTCCTGCCCTTTCTCTCGGGAAATTGATTATCCAATGGCAGGGGCCAGCTGGGAACTGGGGTGTGGGGTCAGGGTCTTAGAATTTTATCCTATCAGTAAAATAAACACTAACTTCCACAGATGCTATATAAAACAGCACACATTGCAATAATACTATATAATTTAATAGCCTAATAACTTAATACCATATTATTTACTATTATTTAATTCCTTAAAATTAAAAGATCAAAAGTCAGAAATCATTTGAATGCTCAATATATACCATGAATTGTCCTGGTAACTGGGATTTTTAGCTCTTAACACTATATAAAAGGTCTTATCTCTTGAAGAGAAAGAATTTAAAAACTAGCAAATATATTAATAAAATGAATTCTTTTAACTGTTATAAAATCAATGAACTAAGAAAAGTTATGAGATAGTTGTTATAGTCAGGAATGTCAGAGGAAGGCTTTTTAGAGAAATTCAAGTTGGCAACAGGATAGTGAGTATACCACAGCCACATGAATATACAAAGGGAGAAAATTCCAAGTCAAAGCCCTCAAAATACAACTAATCTTGAAACATTTCAGGACAAAGTGGAAGTTACAAGGTCTAGAATGTAGAGAAAAAGAATGAGAACAGTATAACGTACTAGTAGTAGAGAAAAAGGGCAAAAGCCAGATGGTCTTGAAGGTCATAAAATGCTTTCTTATTATCCTAATTACAATAAAATATCATTTGGAAATGTTGTGCAGGAGAGGGTGAGCACAACACATTTTTTGAAAGACCTCTTGGCTGCTGCTTTGGAGAATGGTGTTTTTGAAACTCGGACATGGAAGCAGGTAGACCAAATGAAGGCTATAATGGTTTAGACTAAGGTAACGGCTGCTGATAGAAGATGGTGAAGATGGATTTGGAATATACTTTAGCAATAGAGAAAATTGACTTTGGGATTAGATTGAATGTGGTAGGGGTTAAGGAGATAACAAAGAAAGATTTGTTTTTACTCACAATAAAAATTAATTCTATTCAAGACATCAATTAATTTTGTGAAGTTCAGATTTATATTTGCAAAGCCATGTGACCAGAGAAAATACAATTCATAAGCAATCAAAAACTTTTTAAAATACTTAGTAAAATACTTTAGCCAACCAAAATTTAGTTTTCAAGTTTTTACTAATTTTAAAATACACAAAAATTTAAAAGAGTAAATATAAAGCTTTAAAAACAGCTATTTTCCCCATAATGTAAAATGGACACAATTACATCAAGAACCATTGAAAAGAAATACCATTCAGGATGAGTCAATGCTCTCTCCTTAAACATAAAAAACTACTTTATTGCACTAGTTTGTTTTCTTATTAGACATACTTTGAAAGGTCAGAGGATGTTACCAGAAACCCAGTAATTCCCTGGATGGTACCTGCTGCACTTAGAGAGCAAATAATGGAATTAACATGTTTCTAAACCAGATAAGCTTTCAGCATGATCAGTGAATTTCTCATAAAACATAAACTGATAAAGTAACCAGTTAAACTAATAAAATATCTAATTTCTTTACATTTTTATCTACCTTCATTTGTCTCATTTTTCTTGTTTTTATTTACTAATTATGCCAGTAAATATCAATTATTAATCTTTGTTTAATTTTTGCAAATTTGAATAAACTTAATTATAACACTAGTATATTAGAAAACCTTTTTTGTAAGTAGCTAATGGATCAAAAGGACGACTAGTGACATAAACTGAATACTTTACTGTCATCCTTATAAACATTACAAGTAATTAACTTCCCCTTCATACTCTAAAGTTACCTTCAAGGATAATAGAGTTAACAACCATGAAAATATTTATAGACAGTCCTACATGATAAGAGAATAAATGAGACTAGCCCAATGGGTGAGATAAAAATCTTAGTGGCCTTACTTTCAATTTTCTGTTCTATTGTTGTAGACTAGATATTTGTATCTGGTATAAAATGTATAGTTAATGTGAATAATTATTTGGAGAATAAAAATAAAGTCAATATATGTGCATTTCTTAATACTAATGTTAATGAAATTATGATAAACATGGGAAAGATGATAATAGAAATATTTTAGAATATCACTTTTCTTGGTTGCTCAAAATTAAAGTAAATGTTTTATTTTGAATGGTCTTTTTGTTCATCTCTGTCCTTTACATTAGAATATAACACATTCAATAGAGGCTTCCTCTAATATATCTCCAAAACTACTTCCTCCTTCACTTCATAGGGAATAAGTCAGTAAAGTGTGAGAAAAAATCCTATTCAATGTTTTCTTCCCAGCTGCTAGTATAGTGGAGTTATATGATATGGGAAAAAAATTGATACAACAGAAATTAGATGAAAGTGAGGAAGAACAGAAGAAACACATGGTGGAAGGGAAAAAGAAAGGAAATAAATAGGTATATTTATCTTTTGCGCAATGTGTCTCTTTCCACACCACTGTCAATGTTTTATGCATCAATGATGGATATAAGTCAAGACTTTTATCAGTGGGTAGAATGGACATACTCTGCCTGAGGAAATAGAATACAGCAGTTACATTTTCAGGAAAGAGAATATAGCAAAGTTACCTTGCATCTGCTATCATTATTGACAACCCCACATGCACACTGAAATGATTTATTTTGGATTTTAGATTTACCATTTCTAAACATTGTCCATACACACACAGGCATACACATTTCTTATACACATACCCTTGCACAAACATACACACCCCTACACACACATGCATACACATACATAATTGTGTATGTATATATATAAATAATTATTTTTAAAAACTCTCTTATTATACTTTAAGTTCTGGGGTACATGTGCAGAAAGTGCAGGTTTGTTACATAGGTATACATACGCCATGGTGGTTTGCTGCATACATCACCCCATCATCTACGTCAGATATTTCTCCTAATATTAGCCCTCCCCAGTCCTCCCACCCCCTGCTATCCCTCCCCTAGCCCCCAAACCTCCCAACAGGCCCTGGTGTATGATGTTCCCCTCCCTGTGTCCATGTGTTCTCATTGTTCAACATCCACTTATGAGTGAGTACATGCAGTGTTTGGTTTTCTGTTCTTGTTTCAGCTTGTTGAAAATGATGGTTTCCAGCTTCGTTCATGTCGCTGCAAAGGACATGACTCATCCTTTCTTATGGCTGCATAGTATACCATGGTGTATATGTGCCACATTTCCTTTATCTAGTCTATCATTGATGGGCATTCGGGTTGGTTCCAAGTCTTTAATATTGTAAACAGTGTCACAATAAACATATGTGTGCATGTGACTTTATGATTGAATGTTTTAGAATCCTTTCGGTATATACCCAGTAATGTGATTGCTGGGTCAAATGGTATTTCTAGTTCTAGATCCTTGAGGAGTCACCACACTGTCTTCCACAATGGTTGAACTAATTTACACTCCCACCAACAGTGTAAAAGATTTCCAGTTTCTCTACATCCTCTCCAGCATCTGTTGTCTCCTGATTTTTTAATGATCACCATTCTAACTCCCGTGAGATGGTATCTCAATGTGGTTGTGATTGGCATTTCTAATTATTATGTTCTACTATTTATCCCAGAGATAGAATATGAAATAAATCATCTGGATTTTTTAGAAATTTATAAGTATATGCAATGATTTGAATAACTGAAATTATGTACATATCTTCCTTCATCATGTATTACAAAGAACATAAGACTCCAATCTGATGCTTGGCAATTCTTTGTGTCATGGGTAAATCATCTAATAACTCTGGGGTTCAACTTCCTCACTGGTGAAATGTGAATGCCATATCTATAGAGCTGTGTGCCTTAGGTCTATTCATACAAACCTTTTCCATTTCTTAACTCCCACTATTCTTATCTTATTCCTATCTGACTTCTATGTTCATTAGTTCAACAAAACAATACTTATCAATGAATCCAATGATCTCCATGTTCAAAAATGCAGTGATGAATTTTTATTTTCAGTCTTCATCTTGCCTAACATTCCACTAGACAACTTTCTCTTTCTTAATAATATTCACCAAATTAAGCATTCCTGACATCTCAATCATTAAGCTTTTATCTGATCTGAAATTTCCCAGTTCCTTTCAGAGAAGTATCTTTATTTATTTAACAATGAAACATTGAGGAACTTCATGGTTACATCCTTGTCTAATTTCTCTTGTCTTTTGCAACTTTTTCTAGAAAATGTCATTTACAACCTCAGTTTTAATTCCCTTCTACATAACACTGACCAAGAATTGTGTTGTTCCTTGGAGATATCCCTTCTATACATTATAGCCTGAAATATCAAACTTCCCATGTATCTAAATATTGCAAAGGCAACTCAAATTTAATTCTAATTCACCATTAATCTATGATTTTCCCTACTAAACATAACTAAATATTTACATGTACCTAGATTTACCTAAGATTCATATTACTTTTCAGATGAAGGCATCTTTACTCTTATAGTTACAAAGGCTAGAAAAACTATCATTACATAATGTAACTTACATGAGGAAATGGATATTGTTTTATTCACTTATTCTCATTAGCAATAACTGAAGTAGCAAATAGTAGAGATTAAGTATTTGTTAACTGAATAAATTAATAATACAATCCTGCCTTTCACAACCCATATACAATTGATTACTGTCATTAATTTACATCTTACATATTTCTGATATATGACTACATATCTATAAATTTATTGTCACTCTTGTCATCCAAACTAACATTACCTCTCACCCTAAAGGCAGCAAAAGCATCCTAACTTATTGGGTTCACTCTGATCTACTCCCATATGTTTCCCAAGCCACATCATGAATCATCACTTAAATGCTAATGTAGCCTTGTCATTATAATTTATAGATTTAATGACTCTTCCTTTCAATTAAGGAGAAGACTAAATTTTTAACTATGACCCGGAAGTTCCTGTTTAGTTTTCTAACTCCTTCAGAGTCTTTGTGTGCTCTCCCTTAATCTCTGATTTTCAGCCATACTGACTGAATTTCAGTTCCTTGTAAGAAACAATGCATCACATTGTATCTCAAGAAAGTATTTATTCTATTGGCACCTTCCTATCCAAATTCATGTAATAAACCTACAAATCTGATTCTTGTCGTAACATAGTAATGAAAGTGTGTATTTCATCCTATTAGGTAAGTTTCTCTGTTATACACTATTCCCTGATAGCATCATATTTCTATCTTTTATAATGTTACATATTTTTGGGTTATAAAGCTGCATAGGCATGTATCATATTTGAGAAGTCTCTTTCCCTATTAGGCTGATTCTTAGGTTCAAGCAAATATTATACTCATTATGTATTTCCATTAGTTGCTATGCAATGAATATTTGTTGAAAGAATATTTTAAAAATAATTATTGTAACATGTCTTGTTAACTTAATCCTAAATTATATTTATAAAAATTCATAATTACCTCAAAACTTTAAAAATATATAATATATATTACAGTTTTTGTTTTCCTCCATTTGTTGGGTGGGAGGAAGCATATGCCTTGAATCAAAATTGTAAACTTCCAAATAACTGGTAGAATATATGCTTTTTTAAAAACAGTAATATTGCTACTACAAAATATATTCTATTGGTGCAGTGAAATGAATGTATGCCAAATTTTTAATCTTATTAAAATACACTAGATTTAAAGAATAGAAATTCTTAGCAAGCTTACCATAACATTCTACATTTTACTTCCCATTCTGTTGGCCAAAGTTTAAATTATTTTATCCTACTATATTAGATGTATTCCTCCCAATTATAATTAGCATTATGCTAACAACAAATGTGAAGACTCCAAATGTTCATTTTACTGATTTCTGAAAGTTATACATTTCGTGGATGCAAATATTTTTAAACTATTTTCTAAATATTCCATATTATTTTATGTGACTCATATGTTTGGGGATCATGACTATTCACCTAACTCATTTTTTAATATGCATTTAATTATTCCTCAGAAGGATGCTAACTGAACACAAAGATTTCATGAAGTTTTCATTTCCTGCAGAGAGAGGACCCCTCTCTGCCATGCCAACAGTCAAATGCCCTGGAATATGCACTAGGAGACTGTCTAAAAATAATGTCTCCAAATGCTAACATGGTACTTTGGGAATGTGTAAATGAAGCCATCTGAACTTTTGATTACAAAGATTTATCCAGATATACTTTATTGAATGCCCACTTATGCTACTATATAAGATAATCATTTTACAGATAGATTAAAAAATGAGATTATGTATTCCTCTAGTACTACATTCTTATATGTGATTAATGCGTTAATTAACTTCAAAACAGGTGATATATGTAGATTGTACTCTGGCATTGAAGCACACTTTCACAACTTATAAAAAATGCAATGAGATCTATTCTTCAAAAGGATTCAATATTTTAATCTGCATTCTAGTATTAAAGTGTTTGGAGAAGTATACCAATTATTTATTTGAAAACTAAGTTTCTTATATACAAAAAAATTGTTTTATAATATTTTATCAATTTATCTAGTTATATTAACTGAGCAAACTTTAAAACTAACTGTGACTTGGAAGACATTTTATTGATGGTTTCTAAATTTTGCTTTCAAAATAGGAGTAGAGGAGCTGTAAATTCTGAAATTTTGTTCCATATTTTAGCCTTGTACTTTTGACCAGGCTTCTTTTTTTTAGAGGAGTAAAAATACTTGTAAAATGTCTTATTACTAATTTTTAACAATTATTCATTGAGTGTCTACTCTGTGTCAGGCTCTGGTCTGAGCTCCAGGAAGTGGTAGGTTTTAAAATATACATATGCACACAAACAAACAAGTGCAAAATCAAAAATTCTTTTCCTCAAAAATTTCATTTAATAGTGAGAAAAAACAAGAAATAAAAAAATACTTTGTATATTTAAACCGAGCATTTGGATGACAAAAGATGAGAAAGATAATTGGAATAATGAGCCCTGCAGTTGAGATATTAAAGTTTTCATTCAGGTAGTCTGAAAAGGCCAAAATTGAGAAAGTAGATTAAGCCATGATGGATGTCTGCAGGAAGAGCTTTCTCGTGCCAGGGTATCAGTGAGTGCAAAGGCCTAAGGCAGGAGGATACCTGTGTGCTATAGAAAGAGAAGAGTCTGTTGAGAGGAAGTGAGTTGAATGAGAGGAGGACAATTGAGGATGGAGAGAATAACAAACAGCCAAGTCAGGTCAGGCCTTGTTGGCCATTTTGAAGACTTTTCCTGGAAATTTTAAATAATTTTAGAGGACCCATGGGGATCCTTTGCATTATAATAATGCTACACAACAGTGTTTTAGTGAAGGAGAGACTGCACATATGATGGTGGTCCCTTAGGATTAACATGAAGCTGAAAAATTCCTACGGCCTATTGATGTCATAGCTGTCTTAACGTTGTAGCCCAATGCATTACTCACATGTTGGCGGTAATACCGGTATAAACAAACATACCACACTGCCAATCTGTGCATTATGTACTGCAGAGAATTGTATGCACTATACTGTTTATATATTGTATTGCATTATGCATTATACTTTTGTAGTGCATACAATTCTGTACAGTACATAATGCTTGGTAATGATAATAAATGACTGTCACTAATTTATGCATTTACTATACTATAGTTTTTATTATTTTATATTGTATTCCTTCTACTTATTAAAAAAAAAGTGTTAACTGTAAAGCAGTCACAGGCAGGTGCTTCAGGATATATTCCAGCAGAAGGCATTGGATATCATGGGAGATGACAGCACAGTGCATGCTATTGCCCCCTGAATACCTTCAAGTGAGACAAGATGTGGAAGTGTAGACAATATATTAATGATCTTGACCCTTTGTAGGCTGAGGCTATTGTCTGTTTTGTCTTTGTTTTTAATTAAAATTATTTGTACTAAAAAGGAAAGTGTTTATAGAATAGGAGCATGCAGAAAGAAATAGTACAGCTGTACAATGTGCTTGTGTTTGCATTATTACCAAAGAGTCAAAACATTTTTAAAATTTTCAAATTTATAAAGTAAAAAAGTTATAATAAGTTAAGCCTAATTTATTATTGGAGAAAGAAAAAAGTCCTTTAAAATAAATTCAAGGTAGCCTAATGGTATACAGTTTATAAACGCGACAGTAGTATACAGTAATATCCTAAGCCTTCACATTCACAGCTACTCACTCATCAACTCACGCAGAGCATCTTCCGTTTTCTGCAAGCTTTATTCATGGTAAGTATACCATTTTGAAATCTTTTTAACAAGACTTTTACTATGCCTATTCTATGCTTATGTATGTTTAAATATACAAATACTTACCATTGTATTATAATTGCCTGTAGTATTCCATACAGTAAGATTCTGTACAGGTTTGTAGCCTAGAAGCAATAGGCTATACCATGTAACAGGCCAGCCCATCTAGGTTTCTGTCGGTACACTCTATGATCTTCATACAAACAATGATTATTGAATTCAGGTGACTACCTAAATATGCATTTCTTAGGAAGTATCTCCCTGTTCATTGACATTTCACTGTGTTTTACACAGAAGAGTGAGATTTTGACTACTCTGTTGAGAAGAGACCCCAGGGAGACAGGAGAGAAGTATGGAGATCATCTACCTGGTAACAAATGACACAAACTTATTCTGGGGTGTTAGAAGTGGAACTAGTAAAATGTGGTGGTATCTTGGATACAGTTTGAAAGTAAAGTCTATGTACTGACATACTGGATTTGCTGACTTATTGGATGAGGGATTTGAGTGGAAAGGAGAAGTTAAGAATGACTACAAGTTCTTCACTTCAGCAATGAGAAGATGGTATTCCAATTAACTAACAAGTCATGATCAATTTCTGGAGAGGGTTGAAAACAGTACCTCTATGTATTCTATATTCCCTTTCCTTAAAAATCCTTTCCAGACAAATTCAAATATTATTTCTCATCTCTCGTTGACATTATTAATTTTTTCCAGTATATCCTTTCACTACTTTTATTACCTGTATACTCAGCTTGAAGGTGGCCCTGCTTTTATACAGTGAAGTCCTTGCCAGCTCTAGGACTTGAAGGGGCCAGGAAAAGAATGATACGGTTTGGATATGTCCCCACACAAATATAATTTTGATTTGTAGCTCCCATAATTCCCAAATGTCAGGAGAGGGACCATGTAGGAGGTAATGAATCATGGGGGCTATTCTCATGATAGGAAATAAGTCTCCTGGGATCTGATGATTTGACATAGTTCAGTTCCTTTGCACACGCTCTCTTGTCTGCCTTCGTGTAAGATGTGACTTTGCTCTTCACTGGCTCTTTGCCATGATTGTGATGCCTCCCCAGCCAGGTGGAACTGTGAGTCAATTAAACCTCTTTCCTTTATAAATTACCCAGTCTCAGGTGTGTTGTTATTAGCAGCGTGAGAACAGACTAATACACACGTCTATAAGATTAAGTGACTGACTGTGAGGTAAAAGAAAAACTATACCTGCTTAAAATATGTTCAGTGAGTAGTTGTGTTTGTATGTGTGGTGGGGGTAAATGTGTTGTATTGACTTTAAAATATAGCTATCCTCAAAGTAGTTAAAATACCCAAAGTTTTTGACAATTATGTTACAAAATATGAATTAAAGCAGAACTTCCTAGAACAATTTTAAACATCACCCTCTGTAAGTATAGTGTTGATAAAAGTTTCCAAAACACTACTATTTAAGGTTTTCTATGACTGGATGAAATTTAGGTATAGTAGTTTATGGTTAATATTATCTAAACCTTTATAAATATAGAGAACTATTGTATTTATATCCTCACCACTTCAATGATTTCTATATGTTTTTGGCTGTACATTCTTAATATATTGATGTAAAATGTATTTAATTATAAAAGACTTAAGAAGTTTTATCAACATGTATATTATTTGAAGAAAGAAAAATGTAATCCAAATCCCACTAATTTTCATGACAATTTCTATTTTTTTTCAGAGTTGTAAGGACATGGTGCATGAATACAGTATAAACACTTACATTTCAATAATCTTATCAGTAGAATTTATTTTCCAAACATTGTACATATATATATATATATATATATATATATATATATATATATATAATTATGTGGCTACAACTACTAAAATCATATCCTTTTATTTTTCTATTTGTTCTATAAGTCTAAGATATTTACCAAGTTTGTTAGTTTCAGTAGGGTATTTTTTGGCAAAGTCATCAGAATGTTCCTAAATACTCCATTTATAAAATTTATTTTGACAGGCCCAATACTGCTGATACCTCTTTGGCTACTTTTAGGTTTGTTCTTACAAAACTGAGAAGGCACTGGGGAATAAGTGCAATGGATCAAAACATGAATATTTTAGTACTTCAGCAATTCCTCCTGAGTATATTGCAGAGTACCAAGCAAAGTGCTATTTAAACCATCTCAAACAAAAAAGCAGCAAGTATAAGATTTTCTAAACTGATGCCAATCAGCAGCAAGTGTTTTTCTTAATGAAGAGTTATTATGATAATACAATTGTGTGACTGATGATGGATGAAAGGATTATAATATTTTTCATAAATAGGTAAAATAATTTTTGGTTATTTTGGCAATTTTAGAGGAGATGATTGTAAACTAAATAACATTTAAAAAAATTATTCTCATAAGTGCATATGTGCATACCTGCTGTCTTTGTTAATGGATTCTAGGTTTTACACCTGATAGGCATTTAAAGCACAATGATTATTGTTTCTATAATTTAAAAATAGAAACCCTAAAAACAAAAATAGCAGATAACCAGACTTAGTATCAGATTTTTCCAAACCTTGATAGCTCACTTTTCCTTTCCCTGTTTTTCTTTCTTGTAGGATGACAAACAGAAAACGGGTTTCATTGCAGCCGTGAAAAATTCTATCAAAGTGTAAAATGTGATAGATACAAATTAGAAATATTTTACAGAAGGTACCTAAAAAGTATAGTAAATCATATGAAATGTAAATGCCATTATAATATTTCTCTAGAGCATATTTGAAACAGGATATGATGAAAAGAAACCTGATAAAGGTATGTGAGGCTATGGAAACACGTTAAGTACAAATGAAGACGCTTCAACTGAATAAAGGTCACATACAGGAGAAATGCCCAGATCACAATGAAGGTCACATACAGGAGAAATGCCCAGATCACAATGAAGGTCACATACAGGAGAAATGCCCAGATCACAATGAAGGTCACATACAGGAGAAATGCCCAGATCACAATGAAGGTCACATACAGGAGAAATGCCCAGATCACAATGAAGGTCACATACAGGAGAAATGCCCAGATCACAATGAAGGTCACATACAGGAGAAATGCCCAGATCACAATGATACTCTAATATTGGGCAACTGTATCTTAAATAACATGGATTTTTTTTCTGGAAACATTAAAACTAGGTTATTTCAAAACAATCAGACCTAAAAAGAAGCTGTAGGGGCTATATATACACACACTGTCAGTCAGCCATCATGCTTCCAAGCATCTTGGTGAACTGGAGGGAGGTCTTGCTATTAAACTAACTCCTTATGTTAACAACAACACCAATATACACACACACACACACACATTGCTCAAGAGACAGAGAGAGAGAGAGACTCTGTTCCTGTTGTGTTGGAGATAGTTGCAATGTTACGTTTATACTAACCATAAAACAAGACAGACCCACTAAAATATCATAGCTTCTTGGAAACTATTAGAGAACTAATATGCAACGACACAGAAGTGTACTAATTTACAAAAATTGATCAGCTTTACAGACAAGAGTATTTTGTTCTCATTACTGGCATTGCTGAGAGGAGGCTTGCATAGGAGGAGGTGAAAGGAGGATGACAGTAGTGCTGTCAGAAATTCCTCTTACATATTCCATCAAAGAACTCTCTATAGGAATAGAAAACATAGGTCAAGACTAAAGAGAAAAAAATATTTCCCCATTGAACAGAAAGCTAACTGTGGGTTACAGAACACAGAGAGATCTACAGTCTGGAAAGTGGAGGCTCAGCTATAAAGAAGAGAAAGATCTTTGGAGTCTCAACTTTCTTCAGACTCAAAGTCCCAGGGAAGGGAAATTTTTATCTTATTTGTAAAACATTTGAACCCAATAGTAAACCCAATCAAATTAAACTTTCAAAAATGCCCAGATTCCACTCAAATACAGATAAGATTAATTCAGTTTCCCAGGCAAGTAACCTGGCACAAGACAAAGTGTGTGCTTTAAAAAGTTTAACAGTATTATTTCAGTTTTAAAAGACACATAAATAAGCAAGAAAATATAACGCATGATCATAAAAAGAGCCATCAGTAGAAGCAGACAAAGATGTCTCTGATACTAAAATTATCAGCAGGTGAATTCCAACTACAATAAAAATGCTATGTAAATATCTACAGAAAATTGTGAACAATATGTATGAAAATTCATGGAGTTCCACTAGAGACACAGAAACCAATTTTTAAAAAATAAAGTAGAACAGAATGTTAAAAATAGAATATCATATATAAAGAATTCACTGATTAAAAAAAGGATTAGATTGGACCCAACAATGGAAAAAAAAGACAATGAACTTGATGTCAATAGAAAATATTTATACTGAAAAACAGGGAAAAAAGACCAACAAACAAAATATTTGTTAAAAAAAAAAATGAAATGGCCTATGCCAGGCACGGTGGGGTCTACCTGCAGTCTCAGCTACTCTGCAGGCTGAGAATCACTTGAGCACAAATGTTTGAGTCTTTGGTGAACTATAATTGTGCCTGAATAGGCACAACTTGTCACTGCATTCCAGCCTGGGCAACATAGTGAGACCCCAATCTCAAAGAAAAAAAAAAGAAAGAAAAAAGAAAGAAGTTGAATGGCCTAGCTCCTATGTTATTGTGTTCCCAAAAGAAGAGAGGACAAAGATAATTAGGCAGAAGATATAAAGAGATAATTGCTGAATGCCTTCAAAAGGTGACAAAGGCCTTCAACTACAAAGCTGCGTAGCACTGGAAACCTCAAGCAGGGCAGATGCAAACACTTTATCTACAAATACAGGTAGATACCCAGATGCACACATTTGCCAAAACTCATCAAACTAAACAATTTAGATTAGCACATTTATTTTAAATAAGATATTTAAATTAAGTAACTTAATTTCGAATAGAAGAGTGAGAAAGACTAAAAATGGGATCATATATAAACCGGTTAACATTCTGTATTCTGCTTAGTAAGATAAAATTTTTTAATCTCTAGAATATAGTCAAGTTCAAAGGAAATTAGATTCATATGATTTAATTTTTACTGAGGGAAATAACATTTAGACAAAAATATGGATAACAGTGAAAAGCATAGAAGTTTAACTATGTGATAAAATCACTTCGTGGTAATGAGTCAATGCCAGTTAAAGAAACATGTATGAAGAAACGCTAAAAGGAGAGAAAGTTGAAGAGAAATGTTCATAAGAGACACGATATATCTATTAATGTTTCTACTGTTTCCCAGACATGCCATGGTAATATATTTAGACATCTGCCTGGCTGATGTTTTAATGAATTAATGATTGCTCTATTTTATTTTGATTACAGGCACGATCCACCGCACGCGGCCAATTTCCTACGTATTTTTTAGGCTTATGTGGACCATGAACACGTCCATGTCCTATTTGCCATAATTTTAAATTCTCTCTGAAATGTACTGTCAGGTAATTTCTTCTAACAGTTATTTTCTGTTAACTTTGCCTCAGTTATACTAAATTCTTAGATTTCTCAGTAGATAAACAAGTAATATTGATTTTTCTTTTCCAAAGTGCTTATGTCTGTCTATAGAATATTGTATTATTAGTGCAATTCACAATTTTGCATTGACTTTCTTTAATGGCCCAAATTAAAGTTTTAATGGCCCAAATTATTTTACATAGTGTTTCTGAGTCCCAGCTATCTATTAGGAAATTATGTCATTTGCTTCTGCATGATATTAGAGTATTGTTCTCCATACCAAAACTTTAAAATTCCTTTTTGAAATGATTTATTTTAGATCTGGGGTAGCTATTTTATTATGTTTATTTTCCTGTATTTTAGTAATTTTGAGAAAGGAGTTTTCTTTCTTTTAGTTGCTCTTCAATTTTTACTGTTTCTTACAGATGGTTTCAATGTAATATCATATAAACATCAGAACGTGAATAATTATTAAATAAATCCTCTATTCAACTTTTAGCTGTAGAATTTATGATCTCCATTTAATGAAAATGTATTGGCTAAATCTCCCAGAATTAAAAATAGTCACTATGTTTTTTTAAATAATTGAATAATAACTAAATTAAAAATATACTAATTTATTATTTTTGCTAGCTATTAATTAAATCACTGCATTTACTTTCTGATTTCTGTCATAACCATTTAAATATATTTTTTAGGTTTTTTTTTTTTAAGATTCTCATTATTGCCATCTGGTGGAGAAGTGTTTTTCTGTTTTGTTTTGGTATGGTTGCTGATGTAATTTTTTTTAGTTGATAAATAAAAATTGTATATATTGATCATTTACAACATGTTTTTAACTATGTTGAATGGATAAGTTGAGCTAAATAGCAAATGCATTACCTCACTTCCTTATTATTTTTTTTTTTTGGTAATACTTAAAATCTACTCTCTTAGCAATTTTCAATAATACAATTCATTGTTATTAACTATAGTCATGATGTTGTACAATAGAGCTCTTTAAATTATTCCTCTAGCTAAAAGAAAATTTCTATCCTTTGACCAACATCTTCCCAGCCCCACTGCCCCAGACCCTGGTAACCACCATTCAACTCTCTATGAGTCCAACTTTGTTACATTTGGCTAATAAGTGAGATCATGCTGTGCCTGGCTTATTGTATAGTTAATTAGGATCTTTTTAAAAATATCATTTCATATATATTTTTTAAAACATCAAAGTAGAAAAATGCCTTAAAATTTATGTTTATTTTGAAATTCTTATAATGACTTTAAAATTTAAGAATAATCACACATACATATATATCATTAGCAACCTACATTTTTATATGACAGATATATACATATATATCAAAATTATGGAGTGTATGTGTACAAATGTATACACACATATATATAAGGGTGTGTCTGTATATATAATACACACATACATATATAGCAGTATGTATACATATGTTTACATGAATTTAAATATGTAGATAAACAAGATTTTTCAATTGAGAACACTAATTTAAAATGGTATTTTCAACAGAGAACATGAATTCAAAATAAAATTTTCAATTGCATGCAGCCTGTGAACCAAGCAAAATTGGTGGTATCAGGCATATGCATAAGACATCTATTCCTCGATCTGATAATGTCCAAAATTGAGCCTGCTGTAACTCTTTAGAAGACACAGTGCAATTTATTCAAGGTTGTAAGGAATTGATATTGGTTTCATAATCAATAACTATTGGTGAATTGTTATTGTGAAATATTTAAAAAATGTTATCCAATATCTTCATGGTCTATTTCCTGATTTTATAGAAGTTGGTAGTAATTTGAAAGTTTTATAAGGCATTTTCTTTTATCAAATGTAGAAGCAGATATTGCCTTGCTATGCCATGTCTATAATAGCTATTGCCCAGCAGATGGCAGCACTTGCAATATTATGAAATTAAGAAAAACAAACTCATTTAAACAATAAATACAAATATTTAATTTTATCAATATTTTTAAATTTATAAATACTATATTTATACATTTAATTTTATTAACCCTATAAAAATAACACATAACACAACTTACTGAAATATTTAAGACACATTATTAATGACAAAAAACACTGACAGGAATATAAAATCTTCACTAATACAGTCACAGAACACAAGGAAATCCAGTTATGCTCACCAAATTTAGAATACTTTTGTATTCAAAATAAAAAAAACCTACTGTTTATTTGTGTAGTACTTTCAGAGAACTTATCACTTGGTCGGCATATTAAGCTTAGATTACTTCAAAATATCACCAAAGCTACTTGCTTGGTGAATGACATTTTAAAACGACATGTCTTCAATTATTTTAAATACCATTATTTATTCATCAGTACATAGTCCTTAATTGCAATTGAGTAAAACCTTATAATTTCCTTTAGAAATATTTTCACATGTTAATTTTCACATAACATGAAACATCAAATTAAGAACCCATGTCTACATGATTTTTCTGTATTTTGTTAATTCTAAAAATAAGACTTTTAAATATATGTATGCTTTCTCCAAATTAAAATACAGTTGCAGGAAAAGCATTTCATTGGTTTGAAATATGTGATACTGATAATTAGATGAGTCAAGTAAATATCTTTATTCTGGCATTCTTAGTGTCAGTCAAATAATGAGAAATTCTTCCAAATATGTGGATTTTAACTGGGATTTAGAAGTGAGGATTATAACCTAAGATGCACAGCTATGTCACGCCACGTATGCTTCTAAAGAGGGGAGAATAAAGGGAAACTTGCACTGGCAAAAGTGAAGCTTGGAAACATAATTTGTTGGTCTCAGAGACTCAGTGACAGAGTTAGTGTCAGTTCATTGGTGGAGATGCCATTACTGGGTAGGTGTTCTTTCAAGTCATCAAGGGTTACTTTAAAAAGTCCTTAAGACAATCTTTATTTCAGACATACAAGCATGAACCCTCCCCTTTGTCTCTCCTGGCTTTGTCTGACAAAAAAAAAGACTTCATTCTAGGATCTGCAACTTTCAGATCAGTGATACGTACCAACTGACCAAAGATAGAGCAATGACTAAAGACTTCTAAAATCCAGCAATACATACTGTAATTTGAATATTCTTAAACTTAACGTGTGAATTAAGACAAGTTACCTACTTTCTCTTATTCATATCCCAAGCCACTGCATCCTCCAAGTTTCTGTTAATTTCAAAAGTGTTTCACTGATGCTTATGAAACAGTCAATTCCTCTTACTTAACTAGTTTCTTTTTCGTCCCCTTTTGTAGCTTCTCATTGTTAATGCCCTCTCTATTACTTTGAGATAATCTCATTATTGTCAGAGGCAGTGCTTCAAATGCTGCCTATGTCTTTGCTGTTTAAGCCTCAGAGGATTCAGTATCCACTTTAAAAATGGCCATTTCTCCCTTTTGATCCACACTTTGTCACATTATTAACAAGCAAACAAATCAGTATAACCTGTGACCTTCCCAACCAAAACTTAGTATCGTTGAGCTCTCTTTGAAGACAGCTTCTTTAAATTTTGCCTATAATCTCCTAACAACAGATCAATAATTAACACCCCTGCTCCCCCTGTCCCCCACCCCCACCCCCGCAAACAACATACAAAATTAAACCTGTAGGAATCATGAGTTTGGGTTCATTTGAACCGAATGATTCAATTGTCGTCATCACTTTTTTCTCATCAGTTATAGTATACATCTTGACTTGGGCATAGTTTTCTCTACCACGAAACAAAACTGAAAATGTTCTCCAAATGTCATGCTTCAACAGATATAACCAAAAGATTCTAAATTCCTTTATGTAAAACTCTACCTACAAAGTATTAAAAGAATGGACTGAATATCAACATGTACCCATGTCCATCTGTCTCCATAATAGCTTCTAACTTACACATACAGCACTGACCTAAAAACACCTCTTGACTCTAGTCATCTTTTCCAAAACTCCATGTAACCAGTTAATACAATTTCTTAGTAGCTAATATAATTCTTTTCATTCTACATAAGATGAGCACTTTGTTGATAGGTCAGTTTATATTTCCTCTTGATTACCCTTAATTAGCACATCAATTATTAATTACGGGTACTCAGAAATATACACAGTTATCGTGAGTAGCCAAGGTTTCGTCACTCTAACTCTTTGAAAAAGTACCATTATGGAGAAAGTCACTGTCAAGTACTGGGAGGCATCTGAGGAAGTATGCTGTTTTCATGCTAATGAATTACACTGTGATAGTCTTACAGATATTAGCAGAAACTATGAAGCTCCTGGGTCAGAAACAACAGTTTACTACTCATAGCTAAAGCAGTACTCAGGATTAAATATTTTGCCTTTTCCCCAAATAAAATTCATGCAGGGTAATGAAATGAGGCCTGGGCATTTCCTGCACACACCATGTGGACTGCTACAAAACACCCATGATGGAAGGCCCAAATGATTTTTTGAGCTCTCCTGGCCAATCTGCCCATCCTCCCATTCTGTGAAAGACATTTTCTTTATTACCCTGGAATGTTATTCAAATCTGCTATAGGGAAGAAGATATTTCTATCTTTACTGTCCTAGAATGTAAGCAAATATGTTCCAGATAAATGAGGCTTCTCTATCTTCCAAGGCTGCTTATACACCATGGAATATTATGCAGCAATCAGAAATGATGAGTTTGTGTCGTTTGTAGGGACATGGATGAATCTGGAAAACGTCATCCTCAGCAAACTGACACAAGAACAGAAAATGAAACACCGCATATTCTCACTCATAGGCGGGTGATGAAAAATGAGAACACATGGACACAGAGAGGGGAGTACCAAACACTGGGGTCTATTGGGGGGAAAAGGGGAGGGCCAGTGGGAGGGGGAGGTGGGGAGGGATTGCCAGGGGAGAAATACCAAATGTGGGTGAAGGGGAGAAAGCAAACAAAACACACTGCCCTGTGTGTACCTATGCAACTGTATTGCATGCTCTGCACATGTACCCCAAAACCTAAAATGCAATAAAAAAAATAAAATAAAATAAAAATAAATAAAAAGGCTGCTTATAAGAACAGTCTTGAAAAGATAGTCTGGAAGACATTCATTGTTGATGCCTAGACAGGTATCTATATTAGAGACACATGGATTTCAATCATTTCTTTAAGTAAAATAAAATTACCCCATTTTTTATTCATTTTTTTTCTTTGAGTGTTGCCCAGAACAAACAATCCCAAAAGAGGTTTATTTTTTCAAAAAATGTTTATTATTGCTCATGGTTCTATGGATTGCCTGGGCTGAACTAGCCAATTCTGCTATACGTGCTGCTGGCTGGAATTGTACACGTAGCTGGATCCAGCAAAAGCTCTCCTGTTCCTAGAACATTCAAGGTGGTTTTGCTCATATGTCTGACACCTCAGCTTGCTAGGGCTTGGTCTCTAGCAGGAGACTGGATGACTTAAACAGTATCCAAGCCCTATGGAACAAATGTGAAAGCTGCAAGGTTCTCAAAACCTAAGTTCCAAAATTCCACTGATGAAAATATATTTAAAATCCAGTTCAGATTCAAAGTATGGGGACATTAATTATTTTGATGGTGTATAAGGATAGAAAGATTTGTTGGTGGCCATATTTTCTGACATTCTAGCATATTTTATGTGCTATTTTGTGTAAGTGTGTGATTTGTACCCTCATTAATGTATTAACATTTGTGATAGATGAAGTAAATGGTAAACAGAAAATAATAAGGAAGCTCTGGAATTTCTTTAAGCGTAATATTGACATTTTAGATACCTTGGTCTCAATGTTTTAAAACACATATGTGAATTTATAACTTTCACATTAAAAGAGTGCTTATAGTGTTTGAAATTTTTCTAAATTGCACTTACAGCGTGTTACTCATATTAGAATGAAGCACTCTGCTAAATTATTAACAGTGAACTTTATTATATAGATTGTCACATTTTTACTAAAAATAATCAAAATAAACTTTATTTAAATAGAATTGACCAAAAATGTTTCATCATAACTATTTTAAAATCAGGAAGCTTCACCTCAATTTGTAAATTTCAGTTGAATATTCATTGCAAAAATTAAATACATTTAGTAAACCCATTACACCAACATTACTTAATTCTATTTTTTAATCTGAATATATCCTATAGCTGTGGTTCCCAAACTGTGTATTGAGTGTACCACAGTAAACTTTTAGGGGTGTAATAAGACATTTATGTTTTCAAATGAAACACTCAACATCTGTCACATATTATGCCAAATATTAACTCAAGGTAACTTACAGTTTCAATGTTAGATAATTCTGTATTCCTTTTAATTATATCACACCTCTACAAAGCTGGAGTTTGGGCACTTACTATGACAGAATGCAAGTGGTACCAGAAAGGATTCCTGATCCAGACCCCAAGAGAAACTTCTTAGATCCCATGCAAGAGAGAATTTGGGGCGAGGCCACAGAAGAAAGTAAAAGCAAGTTTATTAAGAAAATAAAATAATAAAAGACTAGCTACTCCATAGGCAGAGGAGCAGCATAGTCTCCCTGACTGAGTATACATATGGTTATTTATTGATTATATGCTAAACAAGGGGTGGATTATTCATGAGTTTTTCAGGAAAGGGGTGCTGATTTCTCAGAACTGATGGTTCCTCCCATTTTCAGACCATACAGGGCAACTTCTAGACATTGCAATGGCATTTGTAAACTATCATGGCACTGGTGAGAGTGTGTTTTAGTATATTGATGTATTATAATCAGCATATAATGAGCAGTAAGGACAACCAGAGTTCACTTTCATTGCCCTCTCAATTTTGGTGCATTTTGGCTGGCTTCTTCACAGCATCCTGTTTTATCAGCAGAATTTTTGTGTAACTACATCCTCTGCAAGAATCCATATTATTATTTCTAAAGCGAAACTTAGACTAAGAATGCTTTTGTTCTTAAGATATCATCAGCACACTCCCTGGGTCTATTAAGTCCTGGGTCTGTTCAGTAAACACTATTAACCTATTTTCTTAACTGTGAATATCCTGTTGACTAAAAATGCCCATCCACCTAGGAATTCAGCCCAGTAGGTCTCAGCCTCATTTTACCAGCCCCTGTCCAAGATGGATTTGCTCTGTTTCAAATGTCTCTGATGCAAGTTCTGTGAAAAGTCAATGTGCACTATGAACATGACAATTATAACAAATTATTGGCTTGCAGTTTGGTGTTCAGGCAAATAAAATAATCATCTTTTATTTGCTTTCTCTCATGTTATCTAACGTGGTCATTCGGATATAATAAAGATATTTTCTTTAGGAAATATATAATAAATTGGGTAATTTTTTTCTTAATAATCTGAATGATAGTTTGTCAACTGTTTTGTTATTATGGTCTAATATAACAGGTTACAATTCAAACATTTGAGCATTACACTTCAGTTAGGCAAACAATAAGTAGTTTATAACTTCATTGCTCTTTCTTGAATTTTCCTCCTCCTTGGGTAGCCTTATGTTGGTGAATGTTTGTGTGTGGGTGAGGAGGCCCACACCAAGAAACACATTTAAAAGTTGCCAATCTATGGAATCTCGGATTATCACTGTCTTTGTTACGGAATATCTCATTTATTTCCAGACTGGCTTTTAATGAGATATACATATTCTGTTTGACCTGGTAGGAAACACCATGCAGGAATTTGCTGCTGCAGTAAAACAAATCGCTTTTACACTCTGACTTCTTTGTGCTGATACCAGCCTACCAGCTCTCTTCTCACATCCAAGAGCACTCAAGTTCTCCCGTGGAACAGGGGATGGCATATTAGATTTATCAAAATATCTGCCTCTCCTGTCACTGCTGCGTCAACATTCCACAGGCAATGCTCTACACCATTCTGAATAGGAAAAACTATAAGAATGGAGCTTCTTCCTGTGTTCACACTAGAGATGGTAGAAAAAGACCTTTGTCCTTAGAATTCCATTTAGTCTCATTAGTACATTCTTCGACATGACCTGGGAACATACAGGTAAGTCAGGGCACATTTATCCAGGCATCTACTTCCTTTCCAGATTTATTGTTTTTGGTTGTCAATCTTTTTGGTCCACTCTTTTTTCCCAAGTGTTATATCTTCCCTGTTTCTGATGTAGAATTTTCTTCATCCCATCTCTTCGAGTTAAAATGGCACAATGGATATTATCAAAGAATATTTACAAAAACATGAAAATCAAATCGAATTGATATTTCTTTATTGGAACTCAAGTGCAGGAAAAGTCCTTAGATGATATCATATTCTCATTTCAATGTAAAACACTGTTAAAATAGAAATTATTCTATATGCTTTGGTTTGAGACATCAGAAGACCAATATAAATCAATATTTAGTATCTCCATATCCAAAATGAAATGATAATTAATATATGCAAGACTTGTAGCAACATGTATACACCTGTTTAGAGACCCAGAGTCTCTAAACAGCCTTCAGAGTATAAGTAATTTTGGGATTATTGGGAAAGAAGAGATCTCTTTGGAAAATTCTAGAATTATTTGGCATTTTCTTAAATCTCTATGGAGAGGACAATTATGTTATTTCTTCTCATTTACAGTGAGATGGGCATCCAGGAGACCTCTCAGAACTTAACTTATGCCTCTTGATTCTGAATGATCCACTAAAGATAGACCCAAACCTGGAAAGCTACAAAATTAAGACTGTAGGCTAGGTGTCTGATGACAGTCTAGTCTAGCGAACTAGACCTAAGGAAGAATGACTCAGACTTCTATAAATTTTTTATGCAAAGGATGCCCAATTGTTGCTTATGAACAAGCTTTATACCAAGAGGGAAATAGCAGATCTGGTTATAGAAAGTTTATTTTTCCCCTGAAAACCTAACAGGACATGACCTGTTAGGAGGTATTAAGTGATAGCACCTGAAGTAGCCACACAACCACAGATCCATATCAATAATCCTCATACATGAATAATCTACCAGTTGGCTGTCCTGCAAAGAGAATGCTCTCTATCAGCTGAAAGAATCAAGCAGAAACTGTGAAGGGACTCATGGCAGCTGGTCAGGAAACCCATACTTTCATCAACTCTGTAGCCCATCATGACTTCTCTATCGAATTGTGTCCCTCACACGCACCTCACACCCTTGGCTATCGCTGCGAATTTCTCTATTATGGAAAAATGGGTAGAAAATAGGTATCCTGGTTGGGCATGGTGGCTCTAGCCTCTAATCCCAGCCTTTCGGGAGGACGAAGCAGGCAGATCACCTGAGATCAAAAGTTAGGGACCAGCCTGGCAAACATGGCAAAACTGTTTCTACTAAAAATACAAAAATTAGCCAGGTATGGTGGCATGCACCTGTAATCCTAGCTACTTGGGAGGCTGATACAGGAGAATCACTTGAACTGAGGTGGCAGAGGTTGCAATGAGCCGAGATCATGCCGCTACATTCCAGTACGGGTGACAGAGCAAGACTCTGTCTCAAACAAAATGAAAAAACAAAATAGGTCTCCTGAGTAAAAATGGAATGAAGCAAGAGAGATACTTAAAAACTTTTGCTCAACTTAATCTGCTATACCCAGATATTTTCCATTACAAGCTGTCTTCACCCGGACATATATCAAATTGTGGAAGCTTTGTTTCCCTAGGCATTGTGAGAGTTTTGTATTAGATTAAAGATCCATACTTATACCTTATTTCATGGCTTCTACAAAGTTGATTTGGGAGTAGAAAGCCTTCCATCATTAAAATTCCTTTCACTTATATTTATTTTTAAAAGTTTACCATGCACATTTCAAAGCATGACACATTCTGTGTATTTTTATTTATTTTAGCTTTGGGGAAAAGAAATAAGCATCCTCAGTCATACATTTGGCCTTGCTGTTCAGAGGAAGCAGAGTATATAAGAATCTTTCATCTTTAGTGTGTACAACTCATAGGCTTATACTAGTTTCGTACTCAAATGTTGACTAATGAGGACTAAAACTGCCAGAATCCCATATATACTTTCTCTTTTGAACAACAAACACTCTCCCTTCAGCAAACACACAATCAATAAGCCCTTTTCTGACTAACTTTTCTGAAAGCTTCAGCATAAATGTCACTTCTATTTGGAGTCTTGTTTAAATTTTAAAATTCAGTTTGGTCCATATATTGCAAATAAAAAATTATCATCTTTCATAATTGTTGTTAACCAACCATATTATAGATATTTCTTTCCTATTGCTATTCTGATTAAAGTACAATCTAGAAGTTCTGGACTCTTTTTATCTTGTTGACTGCATACAGCATCCAGTGTTTTGACAATTTAAGTTCTCAAATAAGTTTTTAATAAAGTAATTAATGAATTTATGATGAATGTCATTAAATAAGCTATGAATGAAAAAAAGTAGTGAACATCAAAATCTGGCTTTCAAAACATCAAAAATCAAAATTCAAAATGATGCCAAAGGTAAGGGGATAGAGAGAGACAGATGTATAGGCAGGAGTGTGTGTGTGTGTGTGTGTGTGTGTGTGTGTGTGTTTAGTCATTTAATGGTGGGGTACCAGTGAGTCATTTCATAATAAATGATTTTTAAACTGACTTTGCAACAAAACAACAAATTTTTGTTAGGTTACTAGTTCTTAAATATTTAGGTTTATTTGTCACTCCTATTTGCAATAGGAACATAGATCAAAGATAATGTTAAATTATAGATCACTTAGCTTACCAAGAAATATATTTTTTTTAAATAGAGAAGGCTTTAAATATTGTTGCCTTATGGATAAATTTATTCAAGTGAAGAAATAAGCCTCTAGGACAGAATTACTTAGAATTACTCAGATTTACCTACATGGGGATTTGGCATAAAACTCCACATTAAGTGAAGAAACAGATGGACAAGTGGTATATTTTTGGCAACCTGATTTTTATTATATAAACTAAATAGACTGTTTTGTATATGTGAGAGGCAGAGTACTAAGTATCTCTTTGATTTTCCCCATTACTGTGAATAAGATACGTCTGTTATACAGATACATTTTAAAGGACATAGAGAAACAGTTGGCATTTACCCAATCATTTTGTTGCTTTGAGACCGATTTCTAGACATGTTAAAGATTATAAATAGGAAAGTTAGTCAACATTTTGTTGGTCAGAAGTTACTCATAAAATTAAATAATTCACTAATTTTGATACAATTATAATAGTATACTTTAATGCATGTTTAACCCCAAAGGAATATAATTATATGTTTTGTACAGCCTTGTACATGATTAAAATAAACTACAAAGCAACTTGATTTTGAGTTTAGTTTTATACATGGTGACATTTTGAAACTAAAGGTACAGAAACTGAAAACTGTTTTAAAAACAACAGCCACAAAAGTAAATTAAACAGAATATCGTTAAAAATACACAAAATGTCTTCCATGATTACAAAAATTATGTAAAAAAACTAGAATATATGTGACCATCTATGAATATAATTATAAAGTTTTAATGAATAATTTTTAAATGGCAGGAGTAAATAAAAACACATGCCATATCCCAGTGTGGGAAGACAGACTATAAGAATGCTTATGTTCTCTAATGAATTTCTAATACTAAATTTATTACCATCACAAATATTAGCTTGATCGTTTGATTAAAATATGTGTCTAGATGAGAAAAGTGCATGTGCCTAGCTCCATTTAAGGATAACTATAACAGGAAGTTATTTTTTTCTAAATAACAAAAACACATGTGCAAGCATGTAAACTTTGGCACTGACCATTGAAGCTTATCTTCAAACACGTATTAATCAACTCAAAAGGGCATCTGACAACTTCAGTATCTCCTGAAAGCCACAAGCAGCATGCACAGACAAATATTTATTTCAGCTTGCACTTCATGCGGAACACATGTGGGACATAGGTTACATGAAAGAGTTCTCTTGAAGACTTATAACCTCTACCAGATCACATCAGGAGAACAGTTTTACTGGTACTTTATTTGGTCTTATTTGTAATTTACTATCACCCTCTTCAAGGTAAAGCAACCGGTTGAGAAGGGAACAGAAGTCTGTGATCTTTCTAACTTACTGGTTTTATCCTCTCTTCCTCTTTCTCATATTTCTTCACATCAATGGCGAGGCTTTCCATAAGGTTTTCTTTTCTGGAACGAACTTCTATTTAATCATATTCTTTTTCAGTTTTAGGCGAAATGGGAATATTTCTTGTTTTATTAGAAGAAAACCTACATCTTGCTCATAAATTAAGAAAAAGGTAAAATACTAACACCACTGTAATTTAAAAACAAATTGTAGACAGAGACAAACACAATGAAAAAATGATACTAGTGTTAACTTCTGGTTCGAACCAATACGCTGTTAATTCAAAGCTCCAACATAATGAAGTGGACATGATATACATCACTTCTAGGTCTAGCTCTATAATGGTCTGTCAAGTCTTCAGGCTCTCTATCTCATTTCCTCTGTCTCCATAACTAGAATAACTTAACAACCCTAGAAGCTGTGAGCACCACTAATGTAAAGAGGCAGGACTCTAATTGCTGCTTGGAGCAAAGTCACCCAAGAGATCCCTGGCCAGAAACAACTGCATTGGATTCTGTGCAAGCAAGAAATTCATTTTTATTGTATGAAGCTGAGATCAACGGAATTATAAAAATTCACTGCAATCATATGAGGTTTAAAAAGGTAGAAATAAAAATGGGATGCCAACAACAAAACTTTAAGATTTGTATAAATCGCTAAACTTGATATCCTTATAAATAATAAGTGAATTCCATTGCTAAATTAATTTTACTGGATTGCAAAGCACTTTATGCCTTTCCTGGATTTATACAAATTAATTTAACCTTAATTTTCTCTGTTTCCTGTGATTAAAATCACATAATTTTCCAAATGTTTTAGGCTTTAATTTTCTATTTTTGCTTAATTATCGTAAGCAGGAGAGAAGATTGACATCTATATAGTATTACCTATAAGTAATATAATTTTAGTAAACACCATATTAAAATCACAAAAGCTGCTCAGCAAATACAAAATAATGATGTATTCCTTTGAGTGTCTATGCTCTGCTTTTATCTTGGGAACAAAATGTTGGTAGTCTTTTATTTAGATCATTTATGATGTGACTGTTTGTATGTGGTTTTTATTATTTGTTGTTATGAAATTGTGTTTAATACTATATTCAGAGCTGTAAATTTACTAATAAAGCTATTCCAAAAATGATATATTTATAGTTTGTCCTATCCTCAAAATCTATGAAAATTAAAATATTTTTAAAATAATTTTTGATTGTGTAATAGAAAAATGTGTTAGTATTCTGGTGACAATTAATAGGCCATCTATTCACCTGAAAGAGCTTTATGAAACAGACTGATTTAGAAGGGTAAATTTACTATATAAATTATTCACCACAAATTAACATTTAACAGTTATTTTTAGACATTTCAAAATAATAAAATGTTTTCTTAACTATAATCTAAGATTCACATTTAAAAAACAGGAAGAAAGATTATGAACATTTGAATGAGCTTTAGTGTTTAAAATGAATAAAAGTATAATATCATTTATACAGGCACATCTTAAATGATTTTCACTAGTATTTGCTAACAGCAGAGGGAGATATTGAACTACAAATTCCAATTTTACTATGCCTATCTTTTGCAGAATGATTTATACCCAGTTAGACATTTGATTTTGAATTGTTTTTTTGAAAAAAGAAACACAGGTTTTCTACAAATATTTTATGAAGATGTTTTTCTCTTAAGATATGTTTAACAACATACAACCAATAGTGTCTTCAAATTTGAAAATTCATGGATTTACATTATGCTAATAGATCACTTGATATTTTACTTAACTAACTTTTAAATCTCAAGTAACTCAAAATAATACATTTTATGTTTCATTAAAACTGACTGGGGCAGTAAATCACGGTCTTTTACACTCAGCCAGACATGAATGATGCCTCTGTTCTGTTATTTACTACCTGTGTGGACCTTGGCAAGTTATTTTTATTTTCTAAATTTCACGCTTTTTTACCTGTATAATAAGGATCATAATAACATGTCATTTAAAGGGTTGTTGTGAAGACTCTCTTTCTCTCTAGGTACATATAGTACTTTTTATATATATAGTATTTAGCAAAGTAATTTTCAGTTAAAGATGGTTAATACATGTATTAATATTCTTGAAATTGTAACTACCACTTTTAAAATTCAAGAAATATTTATTAGTGAATGCATAAAAATACATAAATCTTCAATTATTAATCATATACAACTAAATTATATTAAAAAATATTGATGTACACATACATCATAATAGTGTATTAGAGTAAAATATATTTGATATAATTTATAACATTAAACATGCAACTATATTTTTGTGTCTGGTATGTGATAATCATCCTAATCTTACTTGTAATATAAAATTTCCTTTTCATATTTTTGTTTTATCTTAAAATGTTAATGTCATCAGAACACATGCCATCTCAATTATATAATTTTTTTAAAAATCTAATTAAAGAAATAAAATGTACAAAATAAAGTAACATTGATACAAAGTAGATATAATCTTGGAAGACTGTCATTTAATAACTTTAAATGAAAGTATAAGATTAAACTTAATTATACTGAAATTAGGAGAAACTGTGGATTTCTTTTGGGTTCATTGCATTCAAAGATTGCTATCTGTTTAATTTCAGTCCAACCTTATTCTCTGCAGGATAATTAAATCTAGCTCTTGTTAAATTATGTCACCTCATTTTTTGATTCATTTTATATTGCTGATAATATAAGGTATGTTTCCACTACGCTTTATTATGCCAAACTGTTTTTCACATTAGCAGGTCCGACATCTGAGGTTTCTACCATTTAATTAACTTTTGGGGTTACATAAGAATCAATCATTGTTTCTGGTAGATGCTAGATTTGAAATACATCTACGGGTACAGATAAGGCTTTGACAGGTAAGATAAGCAACAATAATATAAATTTCAGGGAGAAGGAAAAGTTTAAACAAAGACAATTTTAGTAATGGAGGAATAGAAAGGATATTATCCCTATACAAGGAATATATAGGAATTTCATGATTCCTCAAGGATTTAGAACCAGAAATACCATCTGACCCATCAATCCCATTACTGGATATATACCCAAAGGATTATAAATTATTCTGCTATAAAGACACATGCACACGTATGTTTATTGCAGCACTGTCCACAATAGCAAAGACTTGGCACCAACCCAAATGCCCATCAATGATAGACTGGATAAAGAAAATGTGGCATATATACACCATGGAATACTATGCAACCATAAAAAAAAGATGAGTTCATGTCCTTTGCAGGGACATGGATGAAGTTGGAAACCATAATCCTCAGCAAACTAACACAGGAATAGAAAACCAAACACTGCATGTTCTCACTCATTAGTGGGACCCGAATAATGAGAACACATAGACATGGGGAAGGGAACATCACACACCGGGGCCTGTCGGGGAATGGGGGGAAAGGGGTGGGAGAGCATTAGGACAAATACCTAATGCATGCAGGGCTTAAAACCTAGATGACGGTTGATGGGTGCAGCAAACCACCATGGCGCATGTATACCTACATAACAAACTTGCACGTTCAGCACATGAATGCAAGAACTTAAAGGAAAATTTAAAAAATAAAAAGAATTTAACTGAGAGTAAATTTATGGAGAATTTTGTATTGCACATTGAGTTAAACCAGTAAGAAAAATCTTAATCACTAAAACAGCCTAGTCATGAACATTTATGAATATTTATTTTCCAAACATTAGCAGATGATTTTGAGATTGATAAAGACAGCACAAAAGAAGAGAGTCAGTCATTTAGGAGAAACGCGAGCACTTGAAAAAGATGTAGAGATTATCTGAGACAAAGGACCACGTGAGTGAAGTTCTAAAAGGGAAGGTGAAGGGAATTAGTACATTTTCTATAGACTTTTGAACACCAACGCAAAATGATACCATTATCTTATTAAAATACGTACCAATAAAGTTTAGTCTATGAGAAGTTTCTTATGTCAAATGATCATATCAAGAAGCCAAGGTTCATCATTTTAGAATCACTTGTGGTGAATTTTCATTAAGAGCTAGAGAAGATAGGCTTATATCAAAACATCTTGACACATCTTACTATATTTTGCAATTTATAAAAATATGACCATTAGCCAGGTGTGGTGGCACATGCCTCTCTGTCCCAGCTACTTGGAAGGCTGAGGCTGGAGAATCACTTGAACCTGGAAGGCACAGGTTGCAGTGAGCCGAGACTATGGCATTGCACTCCAACATGGATGACAGAGCTAGACTCCATCTCAAAAAAAAAAAAAATGACCTTGGTCTAAATGTAAAGCAGATGTTGACTTTTAGTCAGGTGATATGGTTTGGCTGTGTCCCAGCACAAATCTCACCTTGAATTGTACCCCTATAATTCCCTATTTCCCAGGTGTTATGGGAGGGACCCAGTGGGAGATAATTTGAATGACAAAGGCAGTTTCGCCCATGATGTTCTCATGGTAGTGAACAAGTCTCATGAGATCTAATGATTTTATCAGGAGTTTCTGCTTTTGCATCTTTCTTATTTTCCTCTTGCTGCTGCTATGTAAGAAGTCCTTTTTACCTCCTGCCATGATTCTGAGGCCTCCCCAGCCACGTGGTACTGTAAGTCCAATTAAACCTCTTTTTCTTCCCAGTCTCAGGTATGTCATTATCAGCAGCATAAAAACAGACTAAAACATCAGGATATAACAAATAACCCATGACCTTATAGGAGGGATTAATGAATTTATTTACTGCATTTTCTTTAACATGGATCTTCTGGAAAAAGATTTGTTTCTCATAAAATACATTGTCATATGTAAGGATCAATATTTTATTTATGAACCTAATGGTAGTGTTTGACATGTCTAATTTTATTTCAGGTGTCCCATATATTAAAGCATTATCAATTTATAACATTTGATTATAGATAGCAAAAGAAAGACACATTT
Source organism: Callithrix jacchus (assembly GCF_049354715.1). Lineage (NCBI taxonomy): Eukaryota > Metazoa > Chordata > Mammalia > Primates > Cebidae > Callithrix > Callithrix jacchus. Next base: position 1,833,433 of record NC_133502.1, on the reverse strand, counting down.
TCAAATTTATTTGCTTGAAATATATTAGATGTTTGTATTCTGCTAGTTAAAAGAAATTAGGCTAATTAAAAATCTAGGGCATTTATAGTGATTTATTCTTAACATGATCTGTGGCTCATATTATAATTAAATCATCTGTTTATTTAAAATGAATGTTTATAAAACTCACATGTATTTAAATGATACAAAAGCTATTTGTTGTTCCCTTTGTTCATACATATTAGGTTAAGACAGAAATATGAATTCATTTTTCATTTACCATCTATTTGGATATTATATTTAAATATTTAAAGAAAGTATGTTAGTGTACATTAATATAAAATACAAGCCTATGACAGGCACAGTGGCTCATGCCTGTAATCCCAGCACTTTGAAAGGCCAAGGTGGGTGGATCACAGGGTCAGGTATTTGAGACCAGCCTGGCCAACATAGTGAAACCCTGTCTCTACTAAAAATATAAAAAATTAGCCAGATGTAGTGGCAGGCACCTGTAATCTCAGCTAGCTGGGAGGCTGAGGCAGGAGACTCACTTGAATCTGGGAGGTGGAGGTTGCAGCAAGCCAAGATCACACCACTGTACTTCAGCCTGGGCAACAGTGCAAGATGCCATCTCAAAAAAATAAAATAAAATAAAATAAAGAATACATGGCTAAATAAACTCAAATTTACTTACATAAAATGCTTGCTAAGTGAGATAAGTTGCCATACATATATGGTAATAAAATTGATATGACTCAGTATACAAATAAAATATATTCTCCTCAGTCTCTAAATAAACTAAAATTTGTGCACCATCAAATGTTTTACTAAGCTATCAGTCTGGTTTCACCAGAGAAACAGAACATCTAGGAGACATAGAGAGATGGACAGATGGATTTGTTAGAAAGATAGAGCTGTTATTACAAAATTGTGACAGCTGGTGAAACAGTCCTGTAAAGCTGTTATCTCTGTGTCTAATGCTGCAGTTTGAAGTCCACAGTACAGGCAGTCAGAAAAGAAGATCACAAGGAAGCTGGAAATCATCATGAGCTTGAACCCCTTAAGGACACACTGAAATCTATGTTTGTTCTTGGTGATTCTGACCTGCATAAGGAGGGTGTCCTGCAGAAGCTGCCAAGGCCTTTCATCACAGAGCCAAATAAACACACCAATTGACAAACGTTCATTATATATCCAATAATTTACTATGTTTTTAATTTTTAAAATTTGTTTAGAACACAATGATCATTAATAAAATTATAGCTTTATCTTAGTCAGTGCTCAAAATAATGAACCAAATCAAACTCTTCCAACAAATTATCAATGAATTTGGCATTCATCCATCCCGGCATCACTCCTTTTAGTACAGCCAAGGGGCAAGTGAGGCTACCGTCCTAGAGTTTGTACCAGAGACACGTTCCAGATGTCAGTGCCTACTATATGATCTGAACTCAGAAAACTTGTGCTGCTGATATGATCAAAGCAGCCACATTTCTCAGCACTTGCTCCAACATATCCCTTCCTTGGTTGCTCTGTTTAGTAGTTCCACATATTCACATAGCTGCTTTGATTTTTTCAAGGCCATTTGCAGAAGCACTTAAACAACTTTTAGATCACATATGCTGCCTCCAGGGAAACTGACAGACTACATGTAAAGCCACAATAAATAATATCTTATAAAATTAATATTTTTATAATATTTAAATTTTATCAAACTTTTACTTAACAATTTTAACAAAAAATTAATTCCAGCCTCCAAATATTTTCTAAGAGAATTGATATTCTATATTCCTCCATTAAATTAATCATGCTAGAAGAAAAGGCCCACAAGTGATTGATATTTGTGGCATTCTACTAAAATTTATTACACCAATACATGGTTATTACAACATGTAATTGATTCTCATTATTTGCAGTAGTTATGTTTTATAATGTCATCATGAACACTGAATTAGTGAATACTGAACCATTGCTCCTAGCGGAAATAGAGGACTAGGTTCCTGCCAGCCACTGGTCACAACACTTTCATCAACTGATCAATCCATAAATGCCATAACCTTGTTTTGTGTATGTTTCTTTTTAAAAACACCTTGTGTCATGTATACCTTTGATTCATTAACATTGAACTCATGGTAAATGGCACTACAATTTATACCTCAGTAAAGCTTTTCTAGCATGTATATTTTTCTCTTTAGGCACATTTTTGTCTTTTTTATTTGTTCTTTTTGCTTAATAACATTTGAAAGCACTTTAGCACTATGCTTGTGTAATATTTTCATCAGTGAAATCACCAATAAACAGGGAAAATGTTAAAAATGTAGCACTTACTATACTGTGAAGTTGATATGTGTTCATACAAGTTGAAACAAGAAGGCAGTGTTGCTTCCTTCTTTGACCTCAGCTGAGAATTTGCACATCAGGTGACTCAAACTTTCTGTCTTTCTGTACATTCAGAAATTTGAAAAAGGATGAGAGTATTCATTTGCGTGTAACAAATACATTTCAGTGATTAGGCAAATTCAAAAATACAAAATCTGTGAATAGTAACAATTGACTGTATTATCATTTAATGTTTATACTTACCATTATTCTTATGCTATTCATATATACCAATATTCACAAGACTATCAATATCACTCATGAAATATCAACCTGCAGGAAATGCTGTGAAAATCAGCCATGAGCTTTTCCAAATGATATATAAGTGTATTCATGAAAAAAGTGGTGACAATACAGTGAATTTTACAATCCCCAAAAAGAGAAACTAATAGCAATTTGCCTGATTATGAGTAAGGAGACAAAATATACCTGATTATGAGTGTGTGTATATGATTATAAGTGTGTATATATGATTATGTACATATACATATACTACATAGACATATTAGCCATATTTTTAAAAAATGAAGCATTTTATATAAGTTAGAAAATGATATTATTGCTTATTTTATGGTTCCTAAAAGTTCTTTACATTTTTGTTTGGTGCAACACGTGAAAGAATCCTAAAATCCAAGGCTCACATTGAAACGAATTCTCTTTTCAGCTATGAGATAATCATGAACAACTCACTTTTCTTGAATTTTAATTACTTTATGTATTACAATAGGTTAAGATAAAGAACAACTAAAACACTTTAGGTAGGTATCAGTGCTTAGTTTCATTATAGTAAACAATAATTTATTGTATCTTTCAAAACTAAAGATTGGAATTGGAATGTTTTCAACACACAAAAAAGTACCTGAGTTGAGGGACACCGCAAATACACTGATGTGATCTTTACACATCATACACTTATATTAAAAATATTGCATGTACCCCATAAAAATGTTTAACTATTACAAATACCATAATAATTACAAATAATAATTTAAAAGAGTCCTAAAAATTGTCTCTATACAGGTACTTTTGCATGTATCAATGTTAATATAGGGATTCTGAATTTATAGTTTTATTTTAATAATTTTTATATTATCATAAATCTACATAAATTTCTTAGCTACGAAGCTACTTTATCTATCTGGAAGAAGTACAAAAAAACTTCAAAATTTTTTAAAAGACTTTGATATAAGACTAACTAGAAATCACAATTTTAATAATCTAATGATTATGCATATCATATGAAGAAAATATGTTCTTAATCCGTACATATATGCAACAAACTTGTACATTTGTTTTAAAGAGATGTGATATAAATGGGATTTTTGAAAGCAGTAAAAATAGAAATTGACAGCATGGGAGAGAAAACACTATGGTTTAAGATTATTTAGTGTAAGAATAACAAATGATCACCAGTGAGGAATTCAGGTGGTCTAACTACCATATTAGGATAGAGCAAAATAACTAATATTCATAATAATACCAAAAATAATAGAAATATTAATATCTTAAGAGTTTAACAAAAGGCAGCAAATTAAATACTTGGGAGGATAAGAAGTATTAAGTTGTTATGTGTGTTGTGAGAAGGAAGAGCAGGGTGATCAGGAAGAGGTGATATCATCACAGCCCTTTGTCATATTTCATGAACACAGGCTCTCCCATTTCAATCCTGCCCTTCTTTGTTCCTCAGCTATCCCAGGGGTCTGGTGCATGCCCACCCATATTACTAATGCATGCCCACCCCTTCAATTACAGAAACATACCTATATCTATCGTGGACTAGGAAGGACATGGCGCACATGGAAGGCGTCATTGTTATTATAAAGGAAAGATTACATATCTACCTGGAAAAGGTAAGGAAGAGTAAGAAGCTCCTGAGATGCAGAACATGAAGAACGTGGAACATGAATCTAAATCTTAAGGCTTTTGGACTATGTATTGCACTACAGGCTCCTTCCTCAGGCATATCTGAAACAAACAGAGTGGGAGCTTACATAAACTGACTTCCTCTTATTATCAGTCCTTATAACAACTTGATTTTCATCCACAGTGACAGAAGGACAAGAAGTATAGATGACTAGTATAATGCAGTCTGATGAGGAAACTGACACTTATATGCATATTTTATCACTCAATAATTATAAATATATTTCATTATATTTAAACATACACGTGCTTCTCGATTTGAGATGGAGTTACATCCTGACAAAACCACACAAGTTGAAAATATCATAAGTCAAAAATGCATTTAATAAGCTACTGAATATGTAGAGTAGGCTACTTTATGCATAGGCAGAACACTTAAATTAGCCTACAGTTGGGCAACATCATCTGGCAACACAGTCTACTACAGAACAGCGGTCCCCAACCTTTTTGGCACCAGGGACTAGTTTTGTGGAAGACAATTTTTCCATGGACCAGTGGGGGAGTGGGGAAGTGGTGATGTTCTCAGATGATTCAAGCACATTACATTTATTGTGTACTTTCTGTTATTATTGCCTTGCAATATATAATTAAATAATTGTACAACTTGCCATAATGTATAATCAGTGAGAACCCTGAGCTTGTTTCCCTGCAATTAGATGGTCTCATCTGGGGGTGATGGGAGACAGTGACAGATGGCCAGGCGTCAGATTCTCATAAGGAGTGTGCAACCTAGGTCCCTTACATGTGAGTTCACAATAGGGTTCGAATTGCTATGAAAATCTAATGCTGCTGCTGATCTGACAGGAGTTGGAGCTCAGGTGTGAAAGCAAGTGAAGGGCAGCAGAGGTAAATACAGACGAAGATTCCCTGGCTCATCCACTGCTCACCTCCTGCTGTGCAGCCTGGTTTCTAACTGCTATAGATCGAGTCTGTGGCCAGGGGTTTGAGTGCCCTGCTATAGTGTGTCAGGTTCACCCTCAAGATCATGGTGGTTGACTGGGAGTTGTTGTTCACCGGCTCTTCTCAGCACAGAAGGAGAATTCCATAGCTTTCACTGAATGTATATGGCTTTCACACTGTCATAAAGTTGAAAAATAATAACCATCCGAAGTTGGAGACCATCTGTATATGAATCCTATATATGTGTGTAAAAATATACATGATTCATCTTTGTGTTTTCAACTGATGCAATGATCACAATTGACATGAATGCTTACATACTGAATGGAATGTGTTTTCAAAAAGTATTTTTATTGAAAAAGGTGGCCAAAAATGTTTTTAAAAATTTGTCCCATATATATATGTATATATATAAAACCACAATGTGATATTTCTATAAATTGTATCCACTGATTAAAACTGTTGTTCTTAGTAGCAGTCATCTGCAGAATGAACAAATTCAGACGCCAGAGGGAAGTGAATCAGTGAAAATCTAGATCCTGCCTCCTAATTTTGTGGCAATAGATTACCTTACCTCTATATGCTTCAATTTTCCCATTGTAATAGCTGACCCAGAGGTATCTTTTAAGGATAATAGGGTGGCTATGTGTAGATTACCTACAGTGGTAACATACATGTGGAGTACTCACAGGTACACATAAACCTTATTTTTATTAACATTGTTAATTAAATACCCAAGGTTAAAACAAATATAGGATAGTTTGATTCTGCTTAATAACTGCAGCATGTTCTCTCCCTCTCTTATTTTTTTAGATAAACCTCCAAATCTTTACTAGAACATGCTGAATGATAAACACAACAGAGATGGTCAATGATTCCTAAAAATTCAGTCTGTAATACCTTGCTTCCAGTTATGTCAATATTTGGTTGTTCATTATTTCTTAAAATCTATTTTTAAAACCCCCAGAATAATAATTATGACCCGACACTAAAACAACTACACATATCATCTATATATTTAGAGCAAAACTTAACAGTAGTGGCATACTGTCCAACTCTTTCTGCTGGTAAGAATTTTTTAGGAATCCACAAGAGGGTGCTAAAAGAGTGTAAATGCCTTAAGCCAAGGCAGGTGTTAGGAATTCTTTTAACTCTTATTAATATACAAATGTTCAAGGTTGGTTTTAGATTAAAAATCCTGTTTTCATTCCTTCCTTCTTCCCCCAAATCAAGGATTATTAAAAAGTAATTTCTACTAATGTCAAAGATTAGTAATATTTTGTGGAAGACGTGTCTCTAGATAAAGGAAAGAAGAGCAGGTAAGTGCTATTTTGAATCAATTCATTTCTTAAGAAAGACATGCTAAGATTTAAATATGATTTTGCCATCAAATAATTGTTTGAAGCTGTGGAACTTCTTAATTTCAGTATGCAGGAGATACAGAAATAATGAGGGACTGCTAGTTAGAAATGTCTCTCTGATTGTTATTAGCTGCCCCCAAGCAAACCACACAAAATGTGTCAGACTATTTCTTTACTGTAGCCAAGTGACTTCAAACTCAAAACTATTTTTGAATAAAAAAATTGAGATCCTATTCAGTGCAAATGAATATTTTATGAGGATAGAATTTTGATTTATATGGCGCAGGGAAATTTGATAGAAGATACCCACATTTTATCTGTTACTAGGTAACGTCTCCTCTCTTCCTTATGAAAAAACAAACAGAATCTGTCCATTTAAATAGGTATAACTTCATAGAGCTTTTTGGTTAATAGATTGTATTGGTTTTATTATAATTGCATTAGTATTTGTGTATTATTATTATAATAGTTGATGTCCTATTTCAGTATGTGGAAACATGAAAATTATAGCTAATACTACCCTTATTTTCTTAAACAGAAAATATACATGGTATTATTTTATGTGATACTCAAACTTTTAAAAAATCTTCTAAAGAAAAATTGTTCTAGAAGAGATAGTGGAGATTGATAGAGGTAAGATGTATATAGTAAAATTATCAAAAAGATAACATTTACAAAAATACCCATATTTTTCTTTATGCCCTACATTTTTCATATATATACACATTAGATGAAATGTATTTGTTTGTTGACCATAGACTGATTCCAAACGAACAACTTTCTCTTGGTATCTAGTGAGTTATTTATAATGCAAATGCTTATTTTCTAAGTTATGTAACACTTTAAAATGTCATTTCCAAGATATATTATATATTATTTTGGAATTTTTCAGTAAAATTTCTGCCAATTAAAGTCAACATCATTCAGTCAAATCTGTCACTAATAACTTATTCATTATCTAGGTTAATATAATACCTATTGATGGCAGTAATAGTTCAGTAAATGTCTTTTTATATTAATTTCATAGCTATAAAGTCAAAAAGTGCAAAATTTAAAATATAACAATTTATCTGTTGAACTATGCACTTCTACTTCTCAACAAATGTGTACCTTATAGCACATAGATGCAACTGTAACAAAGTACTTTATTTCTATTCAGACAAATGTAAAGTTTGGAATTTAAGTTTGCATGTCAATAGCAACCTTTGGTTGCTATTGGCATTATTTAAATTTTTTCTCATTTTAGATCTTTCTCTTTTTATGTCTAACAATAACATTCATATTAAATGTGTGGAATAAGCAATTAGTTTTTGAATAGTATCTTGAGCATTATTTGCACAGAAAAAAGATTACTTTCACTCAACTATGTGGAGATAATCTCCAGAGAGATTATCTCAAATAATAGTTTAAAAAAATGTCTAGCTATGTTAGATATGAACAATCATGATTTTGACAGCTTTGTTATAAGTTAAAATAAATACAATTGACTTTTTGTAAAATAGTTGTGTATTACAATTTTTAAAGATTATAACTATTAAAGTAAGTCTGCATCCCTCAGTGACACAGCAGTGAGAGCAATGAGTGATAAGCAGAGTCAGTGATGTATGATTTGTGATTGACAATAGAAGACATCTAGGAATGTAATATGTCCTAAAGGGGGTTCACCAGCATCTGATCTATCAAACATCTTTAAGTCCATGGCGTTCACCTACTATTATTGTTAAGCATCAGAATATAAAATAATTTAGTTGCACAGATTGTGTTAGTAAAATTACCAAGCAACATTTGCAAAGATACAGGGATGGATTTATTTATTTTTAATTTTTAATCTTGACCTTTAGCATTTAGTTATACAGGTGACAAAAATCTATCTAAATACATGTATTTAGGAAGTAACTGTTCTAAGTTTATACAACAGTGAGAACATACAAAATAAACTACTTATTTATTTTCTATGTGCAATACACACTATAGTACTATGGAGAAAAAATATGAAGTAGACATAAGCCCTTCCTTAGAGCGTCACCCTACAATCAAAACAACTCACAGTCCAGCATTATTCCAGTGCACTTTGCTCTCTTGCACATTGTTCATTATGTATCGTGAAAACATTCATTCACCTTTTTTTGGTTCCTTTTTCAGGGTTTCTTTTTTTAAGTTTGCTTAATCTTCCATTTGAAGTAAAAGTTTTGTGAAATTTTTCAATAGGATTTACATGCAGAATGATCATAGCTTGAGCTTCCAGAGGAAAGTTATTGTTTTGTTTTCTTTCAGGTTTTGCCAAGTTAAACAAGGGTATCAGAGAATTTCTTTGTGTTCATTGAATTCAAACCACCAAGAGGAAGTTTTTATTACAAAACTTCTCTTAGAATAAAGCACTCCCTTTTATCAGTTTTATACCTTTGCTATTAGATCAAATTAAGTATGAAGGAAACATAAGACTTACATAACAAATTAAACTTTTTGTTAAAGGTACAATGCAAAAGGCAAGTCTTCTAACATCAATTCGGTTCAATGTCATCTTCGTGGTAAGGCCCTTCCTCAAATTCCACAAGGTGACTTAGTTACGCACTTCTTCCTCTGCATTTCCATAGTGTTTTTTATAGTTATTTTATCCATTCTATATCCATAAAATATTAAATCTGTCTTCTACATTTCCTCCAAAGCCATAGACATTTTATTGAGAGAAGTCATACATAATGGACATTGTGCCAGTGACCTACTTATTTATAGATGTGTGTATGTTACAAAAGTTAGAATCACTTTCTATCCTTCCTCATCTAAAAGTTAGTCCCTTTGTTTAATTGTATGTTGTTAGCAGAAGTCAAGATATCCATGATCAACAACAAAAAGGTAATGTTAGAAAGTGTTTTTGTCACCTCTTCTAGTGAAACATGAAAGAACACCCTGAGTTCACAACTTGAAAATTATGTAGCACGGCATTTTGAAAGATAAAGCCAGGCATGGGTGGCTCATGCCTGTAATCTCAGCACTTTGGGAGGCCGAGGCAGGCGGATCACTCAAGTTCAGGAGTTCAAGACCAACCTGACCACCATGGAGAAACCTTGTCTCTACTAAAAAGGCAAAAAATTAGCCAGGCCTGGTGCACGCCTGTAATCCCAGCTACTTGGGAGGCTGAGGCAGGAGAACTGCTTGAACCTGGAAGGCGGAGGTTGCCATGAGACAAGATCTCACCATTGCACTCCAACCTGGGCAACAGATCAAAACTCCTTCTCAAAAAAAAAAAAAGAATTTTGAAAGATGAAAGGCAACATTCTTCTATTATTATTTTCTGTGCCCTGGATTTAGGTCAATAAGTCAAATTATTTACTTGTATGTACGATAAAGACAATGGACATATAAACATTTGAGTTCGATTAAAGCTATGGAATTGCTAGTGGATTTTATTTTTTCTTATTTACTCAGCATTTTTAAAGTTTCTTAATGAAACAAAGACACTTTTCAAAAGGTATATACAAACTTAAAGTTTTGGTACAAAATGAGAAACATTAATTTTTAAATATGTTTATAGAATTAGTGTATCAGGGTCTCTAGAGACTATATTTATGCATTGTTTTGTAGGTATTTGTAATATTTTATTTTAGCAGCATTATCATGAGTTTCAGTGTAATTCCCTGATGGTACAAAGAAAGCAGAGCCCACAATAGAATCTGTTTCCCAATAATTTGTGTTTAATATTCCTTTTAAAACAATCATATAAGTATGTAAAATGTGAAATTGAGTTAAGATTATTTAATTTTTTTTTCAAAGAGTGAAACCACTATCTAATATTTAAAATTCACCGTAGTATTATCCTCCCCCCAAAATCACCAAGTTTTATACTTCCTAACTTCAGAGTGTTTAAATATGCCTCAGTCTACACCACAGATGGTACAGAGTTCTCTCCCTGAAAGCCTTTTGTATTTTTGAATTAAACTCAATCTCACCCATGTCTTCACTTGACCTCTTAATTGTGACACTAAAAAAGTGGAAAGCTACTCTAAGGTGGAACTGATCCTATTTAGAATGAATAAATCTCATTATTTTACTTTTTTCTTTCCTTTTTCCAGCGCTCATTCTTGGTCCTTTCATTCTATTTGTACCACACACATTATCAGTTCAACAAATTTCATAAAACATTCTACCATCTAGTCTTTGTGGTCATTGGATATTAAGATGATTTCCCTGTATCCATGAAAGCAGGAAAAGAAGGCCTTCACTTCCTATGCCCTCGTGCACCATAACATATGCTGATTGTAGGCTGTTGCTCTAAAATTAATAACATTTAGGTTTATTTCTTCTGACTACTTGGTATTCTTCAATGCAATTATGATACTTTCATGTTAGCCCTTTGGAAATATACACTTTGAAAGCAGAGATATTGTTAAAAGTCATAGGAACACATAATTTACAGGTTGTAACTAAAAATAATTATTAATAAAAAAATTAGCCAAGTGTGGTCATGGGTGCCTGTAATCCCAGCTACTCGGGAGCCTTAGGCAGGAAAATTGCTTGAATCCAGAAGATGGAGGTTACAGTGAGCTGAGACGGTGCTACTGCACTCCAGCCTGGGTGTCAGAGTGAGACTCTGTCTCAAAAATAACATCCTAGTACTCTGTGAGGCCAACTTGGGAGGATCACTTGAGGCCACGAGATTGAGAACAGTCTGAGCAACATAGTGAGACCTCTGTCTCCATAAAAAGTAAAAGAATTAGCTGGGCATGGTAGTGCATGCCCCACGTCCCAGATACTTATGAGGCTAAGGTGGGAGGATCTCTTGAGCCTAGGAGTTGGAGGTTACTGTGAGCTATGATTGCACTAGTGTACTCCAGCCTGGATAACAGAGTGAGACTCTGTCTCTATATAATAATAATAATAAACAATAACAATAATATGAAGTTACTGGGGAGCAGGCATAGATTAGGAGGAAAGATAAATATAATTCACTGTTTATTATAATTGTGTGAATTTATTATTAAAACTACACTAAGAAAGGACTCTCCCATGGATTAATTGGAAATTAAAAATATTATTAAAATAAATGTTGTTCAGTTATCATTAGCACATATCCTGCCATAAACATTTTGGAAAGAATGGCTACATTACTGATTCAGTATAGTGATTGAAGAAATACACTGAAGAAAACCTAGAGAACAGCAGACTTGTCTACAGTCTTTACAGATGTATTCCTGTATATTTTAACTAAGTTTGAGATAATGCTGAGTAATTAATTATCAACGTTACCATTTTAAATTAAGTTAAATGTTATAGACTGCTCCTCAATTATTTTTTTAGTCTTTCTATCCTCACCCAATACTTATAGTAAAAGGGAATAGTTTTTTTAAAGGGTTTTTAGACACTATTTCTCTCCCTTACCATTGTGAGGAATTGACCAGTAATTAGTGCAACTGACCAATAATTTATGCACTAAAAAGACAAGATGAATTATGTAGGAAAGGAGTTCATGATAAAAAAAACTTTAAATTTCTGCTATGTGTATATTATGTAAAAAATAGATATATAACCATATTGAAGGACATGAGAGAAACATGTCCATCTACAAAGGAAGTATTTTCATTTGCCCACACATAGGCTTGAGAAATTTTGCTTCACATACTATGCTATGAGAATATTTCTCCTACGAACTTGACTTCAAAACCTAAAGGAATGCATTTGGAGAATTATGACTACAGAGTTGGGAGGGAAATTATTCTTGCCCCTTCATTTTCTATTAATTAAAATTCTACTTCCTATCTTTCTAAATCATTACCTTGATTCAAGTTAATTTGGCTATCACCTAGCAGCAAATTGTGTCAAAAACTAATTCTGACATTTAGTTTCGCTTACACTCTTCATTCTCTTATTTTTTTATTTTTACTCTATTTTCCAATCCCTTCCTCTCTATCATCATCTCATTTCCATGTTAAAGCACAAAATGCCAATAAAATAAATGAGTAACTTCATTACTAGGAAATATAAAGGAAAATGAGAATATTGAAAATTACCACAGAGTGCTTATATTTTTAGAGCAAATATGCCACCCTGAGAATATAAAACCATAAGAATCTGAGTGCATATCATTAAATAATAGTCCACTGTGATATTCTTCTATTTTGATATTTTAAATTGTATCAACCCTCCTTTTTTATAAATAGCCTTTTCTGAAATGACACCTAGTATTACATAAAAGGCCTCTAGAATCTGTGTTTATTCTAAACAGAATAAACAAATAAAAGACAGCATCTAATATACGTACTTTGGATATGCAATAGTTCAGGAAGGTAGATGAGAAGAATTATTTTTTTAAAGCACAGGCTTTTTGAGAAATAAGGAATCTGACAGTTAAGAGTAATAATAGCAATAATAATGAGGATTCAGAAACTTTTAAGAGTTGAAGAAACAAACAACTTTTAAGATACAACCTTTTAAGAATAAATTCACTCTGAGCTAGTACTATACAAATCAGCTTATTGTAATATCTACATGTCTTACATGTTTCATTTTATCTGTTAATATACAATTTTATAATTTTGAAAGTGATAAACAGAACTTGATCAATGATAATGATTTTGGTTTAAGATTTTTTAAAAATATTTTAAAATAATTAGGCTTTTCTTCTAAATAAATACATTAAAATAACTGAAAGAGGTTTACTTCTAAGTTTCATTATTGAATATGAGCTCTAGGGAACAAAATAATGAAGTAAAAACTTGAGTCCTTAACATAAGGCTTTTAGAAAGTTAAATGGTGAATACAAAAATACAGATATTGCAGGAAAGCAGCTCATGTTAACAATATGCAATCTAGTTAGTGCACAATTTCAACTATAAATACCAGATTTAAAAAAAAAAAAACATGAAGCTACTACTCTATAGGCAGCATTCTTGTGTTTTCTGCAAACACTGCAGAACTGTTAGTTGAAAATTTAACATAATATATTATTTAGCTTGCTATAATAACACAATGTTCTATTAAGCACTTAAACTGATGTGTTATTATTTCCATCAAAATTAACTTGCCCTATATTTGGTATTGAAAGGGAGTAGAAAGACCATTTGCAGAAAGAGGAGGAGTTGAGCAGTCCCAAGGTGGAGCTGTCTCTTGTGTTACATGACACTGGCAGATTAAAACGCTCTGATGGGGAAGGGCTTAAAGGCTGAGTCAAAAGCCAAGAAGTCTCTTTATTTACGCCTACCTCCCAGCCCTTGGCAATCTGACTAATAACAAACTGAGCTAACAAGAAATACTAGAAAAGGAGGAAGGAGAACACTGCTGCAGCTTGGATCTACAACCTAAGAAAGCAAGAGTGATCAATCCCAGCTCAGTTCAACATCTTGTTTACTTACTGCATTCAGCAGCTTGCAAATGGTTAACTATATGCAAAGAAGTCAGCATAGCTGTGAAGTATGCCGTGAATTTTAATTGGGGGAAAAAGGGACAATTGCTTCAGGATGCTTTAGTATGCACTCTGCCTGAAATTATTTTCAATGAAATGCTCAGCATTCCGTCTTTGACCAGAGGTTTTAACTTTGTGAAGCTATGAGACTTGCCAAATAGTGATATTTCAGAAGAAAGTACACAGTGGTTGGTGTTTTCTTTTTTCATAAAGGAACTGAATTACTTCGAACACCTCTTCCAGCTGTGCATTACAGATAACGTCAGGAAAAGTCTCTGCTTCACAGGTAAGATGAATGTTTCTAGGCTTTTCTTATACTTATCTTTGCATTATAGTCAAGCGATTGAATTTACATGTTCGTCTTCTTTAAATAAACAACTTTGCATTAAAGGATATTCAATTTCATTCTTGCTACTGGCACAACTAACACTGTAGCAGATGCCTGTATTCTCTGAGCAGCAGACATTTAGTCTAACAGCTGGCTGTAGAGAAGAACAGATATAATATTCCACTATTCGTTTTACAACATGCAGTTTGTTGTTAGAAACTAAATATGTGTGCTTTCTGAAGGAAGGATCACTTTCAAATGTGAATGTTGAATTGCAAATACAAGCAGTATATTGAATAATTTTTTTGCATTTTGTATGCTACTTATAGGATTTTCTGACTTAAAATACGTATTTGCAGAAAATATGTCAACGAGTATCTTTTGACCTCTTTACCACTGTATCAGATATTGTCTGTAGAGAATCACTTTTCAAATTTGTGTGTGTTTCTGAAAAGATTAGAAACTGTTTCCCAGCATGTTTTGAAAAGTATAAAATGCATGTAGAACTTTAAAAATACCAAGAGTTTATCACTAAAAGATTATTTACTATTTTCTCCAGATGCTACACCTGGTGAAATAAACCTTATTCTTTCTTGGTAATTTATGAATAGGTACTTTTAGTGTTTGTGGAAGCTAATCCACAAGTTGAAGACTCCAATTACAATCTGCTTCTTTATAACCTCAGCTCACAAAGCTGTTTAAAATCAAACTATTTCCCTATAGAAAAATAAAGTCTTCTAACTTTTCCTTTCCATAGAAACACAATATGTTGTTTGGTCTCTTCGGTTGCCTTTCAGAAACTTTCTACTATGTGTTTTCAATAAAACATTATGTTTTCAGGGAATGAAAGTTTACTTTCAGGATTATTGATTGGGTTCTGGAATGTTTTATCTGATTGTGAATTTTAACTTGATTCAGTTACTGTTCACATTTCAAACAAAGAAAAATGAAAACTGATGACTATTTTGAAAAGTTGAATAGTCGTAAGAGTCACAAGATGTGGTGTTGATATTTCAATTTAGTTTATACAAATTTAAAGTATAATATTTAAAGGAAGGAAACAAAATTCGATGTCATTAGAGCTATAAATGTTTACCTTGTATAACTGTCACTTAAAAGTTAAAATCTTTTTAAGAATTGCTGTTTCAGATGCATTTCTTAATGTTTAAGGAATTGGAATACATGATGTTATTCTGAACCATCCTTTATTTTAAACCAAATTTGAGCTATTATCAAAAAGTTTAATATAGTACAGATTGTTTCAGATTTCATCATGTGTGACTTTAAGCCTTATAATAAAGGAGATCAGCTGCCTCATTAAGTGATGACATTCAGTGCCCTAAAGACTGTTTCAAAACCTCATTAGGAAGTCATTAGCTATAAGTTTATATGAAGTATTGTTTATTCTTTTACAATAGCCTGAAATGTGTATTAAAGATTAATCTTTCTTTTTTAGTTTTTATGATTTCAACCTCATCTATAACATAATTAAGAAGCAAGAAATATATTGCTTCTAGAAATTCAATATTAAATATGATGATTTAAGTGAAATTTCAATGATCACTCTTAAGTGTATGTATCTGATACTATTATGCTTATACAAACTGCCCTAGATTGAATAGTTAAAACAGAATTCTTATAGTACTGTACTTTATTACGTGATCAAAGACACATTTTCCTCAAGGTTTTTGAAATAAACAATAAAAATAACATATATATATATGTTTTGGCTTAAGATATATCTATATGTATATATACATATATGAATATATATATATATGAAAGTAAATGTGTGTGCTTTCTGACAGAAGGATATATATATATGTATCTTAAGCCAAAACTGAAGCAAGTTAAAACACAGACACAGTTATTAGATGTTATCATGTGACACCCAGTTGAACAATATAAAGAAAGAAAATGCATGGTACGTGCATACATGCACACACACATACACACAGGCACACATACATTGTGTTTACCATTTTTACGTTCCTTACGGTTCTCTATGCTTCTGGCCAATAACTACATAGTTGCCTTACA
This sequence comes from Callithrix jacchus, assembly GCF_049354715.1. Taxonomy (NCBI): domain Eukaryota; kingdom Metazoa; phylum Chordata; class Mammalia; order Primates; family Cebidae; genus Callithrix; species Callithrix jacchus. The sequence goes on along the minus strand of NC_133502.1, from coordinate 1,817,127 downwards.
CTAAAATACTCCAGCCTTAAATTTATGTACCTTAAGGTTAAAAAAAAATGTTTTCAAATATATAACTTTGCATCATCATGAAGTATCAGTGCTCTAAGCCAGCACCTCTCTCATCTGTTAAAATGCAGGTTATTCATAGATGTAACACAAATTATGATATAATGTTTTACATTCTCTTTGACCTAAATTTTATATTGTGACCACAATGCAAGTTAAAAGTAAGCCAGACATGCCTGACCTAGTATAAGGAAGAAAAGGAAAAAGAAAAAAAAATGACGTAAATATAGCAAGGTACCCATGTTTTCATGGTAATCAGTCATTTGGTTTTTGGAGAAAACCCTATTATTTTGAAAATGTCAGCTACATCTCCACCTCAATTCTGCCCACTAAAGTCCCTTGCTATTGCATTTTATTTTACAGAATCAGATTTCATCACATGACAACATGAAGCTGTGGATTCATCTCTTTTATTCATCTCTCCTCACCTGTATATCTTCCCAGTCTCAAACTCCAGTGTTCTCAACCAGAGGCTCTTGTGATTCTCTTTGCAATTGCGAGGAAAAAGATGGCACAATGATAATAAATTGTGAAGAAAAGGGTATCAAGAAGGTATCTGAAATAAGTGTGCCACCATCACGACCTTTCCAACTAAACTTATTAAATAATGGCTTGACAATGCTTCATGCAAATGACTTTTCTGGGCTTACCAATGCTATTTCAATACACCTTGGATTTAACAATATTGCAGATATTGAGATAGGTGCATTTAATGGCCTTGGCCTCCTTAAGCAACTTCATATCAATCACAATTCTTTAGAAATTCTTAAAGAGGATACTTTCCATGGACTGGAAAACCTGGAATTCCTGCAAGCAGATAACAATTTTATCACAGTGATTGAACCAAGTGCCTTTAGCAAGCTCAACAGACTCAAAGTGTTAATTTTAAATGACAATGCCATTGAGAGTCTTCCTCCAAACATATTCCGGTTTGTTCCTTTAACTCATCTAGATCTTCGTGGAAATCAGTTACAAACATTGCCTTATGTTGGTTTTCTAGAACACATTGGCCGAATACTGGATCTTCAGTTGGAGGACAATAAATGGGCCTGCAACTGTGACTTATTGCAGTTAAAAACATGGTTGGAGAACATGCCTCCACAGTCTATAATTGGTGATATTGTGTGCCATAGCCCTCCATTTTTTAAAGGAAGTATACTCAGTAGACTAAAAAAGGAATCTATTTGCCCCACTCCACCAGTGTATGAAGAACATGAGGATCCTTCAGGATCATTACATCTGGCAGCAACATCTTCAATAAATGATAGTCGCATGGCAACTAAGACCACATCCATTCTAAAACCACCCACCAAAGCACCAGGTTTGATACCTTATATTACAAAGCCATCCACTCAACTTCCAGGACCTTACTGTCCTATTCCTTGTAACTGCAAAGTCCTATCCCCATCAGGACTTCTAATACATTGTCAGGAGCGCAACATTGAAAGCTTATCAGATCTGAGACCTCCTCCACAAAATCCTAGAAAGCTCATTCTAGCGGGGAATATTATTCATACTGTAATGAAGACTGATCTAGTGGAATACTTCACTTTGGAAATGCTTCACTTGGGAAACAATCGTATTGAAGTTCTTGAAGAAGGATCATTTATGAATCTGACAAGATTACAAAAGCTCTATCTAAATGGTAACCATCTGACCAAATTAAGTAAAAGCATGTTTCTTGGTCTCCACAATCTTGAATATTTATATCTTGAATACAATGCCATTAAGGAAATATTGCCAGGAACTTTTCATCCAATGCCTAAACTTAAAGTCCTCTATTTAAATAACAACCTCCTTCAAGTTTTACCACCACATATTTTTTCAGGGGTTCCTCTAACTAAGGTAAATCTTAAAACAAACCAGTTTACCCATCTACCTGTAAGTAATATTTTGGATGATCTTGATTTACTAACCCAGATTGACCTTGAGGATAACCCCTGGATCTGCTCCTGCGACCTGGTTGGACTGCAGCAATGGATACAAAAGTTAGGCAAGAACACAGTAACAGATGACATCCTCTGCACTTCCCCTGGGCATCTCAACAAAAAAGAACTAAAAGCCCTCAATAGTGAAATTCTCTGTCCAGGTTTAGTAAATAACCCATCCATGCCAACTCAGACTAGTTACATTATTGTCACCACTCCTACAACAACTAATACGGCCAATACCATTTTACGATCTCTTACAGACGCTGTGCCACTATCTGTTCTAATACTGGGACTTCTGATTGTGTTTATCACTATCGTGTTCTGTGCTGCAGGGATAGTGGTTCTTGTTCTTCACCGCAGGAGAAGATACAAAAAGAAACAAGTAGATGAGCAAATGAGAGACAACAGTCCTGTGCATCTTCAGTACAGCATGTATGGCCATAAGACAACTCATCATACTACTGAAAGACCCTCTGCCTCACTCTATGAACAGCACATGGTGAGCCCCATGGTTCATGTCTATAGAAGCCCATCCTTTGGTCCAAAGCATTTGGAAGAGGAAGAAGAGAGGAATGAGAAAGAAGGAAGTGATGCAAAACATCTCCAAAGAAGTCTTTTAGAACGGGAAAATCATTCACCTCTCACAGGGTCAAATATGAAATATAAAACCACAAACCAATCAACAGAATTTTTATCTTTCCAAGATGCCAGCTCATTGTATAGAAACATTTTAGAAAAAGAAAGGGAACTTCAGCAACTGGGAATCACAGAATACCTAAGGAAAAACATTGCTCAGCTCCAGCCTGATATGGAGGCACATTATCCTGGAGCCCACGAAGAGTTGAAATTAATGGAAACGTTAATGTACTCACGTCCCAGGAAGGTATTAGTGGAACAGACTAAAAATGAGTACTTTGAACTCAAAGCTAATTTACATGCTGAACCTGACTATTTAGAAGTCCTGGAGCAGCAAACATAGATGGAGAGTTTGAGGGCTTTGGCAGAAATGCTGTGATTCTGTTTTAAGTCCATACCTTGTAAATAAGTGCCTTACCTTAGTGTGTCATCAATCAGGACTTGAGCACAGCAGTAACCTATGGGGAAAAAAAGAAGAAGAAAAAGAAACTCAGGGATCACTGGGAGAAGCCATGACATTATCTTCAGGCAATTTAGTCTGTCCCAAATAAAACAAATCCTTGCATGTAAATCATTCAAGGGTTATAGTAATATTTCTCCATCTACTAAAAAGTGTTTCACAGAAGTCCTCTTGCACATCTAAAATGGTTGAACATTTAAGTATCCCAAATTTCCTTGAATTGCTTTCTCTATAGATTAAATACAATTGGATTTCATCATTTAAAAAACATACCTGTATATGTAATTATAATAGGTAAGGAATACATTGTTTATAACCAGTATGTACTTCAAAAATGTGTATTGTAAAACATACCTAACTTTCTTGCAATAAATGCAAAAGAAACTGGAACTTGACAATTATAAATAGTAATAGTGAAGAGAAAATATAAAGGTTGTAATTATATATGCCATGGGTGGCTCAAAACTTTGAACATTTGAGCTTAAACAAATGCCACTCTCATGCATTCTAAGTTTAAAAAGTAAAAATGATTAACAGTTCAGGTGGAATAAATAAGCATACTTTTTGGGTTTTCTACACATTTTGTGTAGATGATAATTTTAATGTCAGTGCTGCTGTGAACTAAAGTATGTCATTTATGCTCAAAGTGTAATTCTTCTTCTTAGGATATTTTTAAAATGCTACTGAGATTCAGTTGTACATATGATTAGAGACTCTATTGAGTTTGCTTTATTTCATAGGATTAATTCTTTGTAAATTTGAATGCCCATGATAGAAATACATTTCTTGTGGCAAGTAATTCACAGTTGTAAAGTCAATCGGAAAAATTATTTTATTTTTATTGATGTATATTGATAGATGCCATAAATCAGTAAGTAGCAAAAGGCACTTCTAAAGGTAAGTGGTTTAAGTTGCCTCAAGAAAGGAACAGTGTAGCTTTATTTTACAAGAAGGTATAGTTAGATTTCTATGAAATATTTATTCTGTACAGTTTTATATGTTTTTGGTTCACAAAAGTAATTATTCTTGGGTGCCTTTCAAGAAAATTAAAATTAGTACTCACTACAATAAAACTAAAATGAAAACTCTATTTTTTAAATGTGCTTTCTTATATTAGCCTGACTTATAATGCAATCAAGTAAGGATTGACGCATACACAAACATACACACACACACACACACCCAATAAGAGAGGTTTCTGTTTGTTGTTTTACACACAGAAGTATCCCCTTCATGGTGTGAAAAAGGCTATTTATATTCTGGTATGATTAACAGGGAGCCCAACTTAAAGTATGTCTAGCAGCTTTCCCTTTTAAGCAAATCATTTTCTAATACAATACAAAAGAAAATGATTTCTCTCCTTTCTAATTATAGAATCAATCATAACTGCACATTTTCACAAGACAAAGTGAAATTATTCAAGGTAATCTAGGAATGTATTCTGAACACCACACAGACTCATGCACTGGCTTATGAAGGAACATATTTTTCTTGAGGAAGTCCTCCCTTCAATTTACTTAACAATATTTAAGTGATTCCTAAATGTTCTATTAAATGTTTTGGCTTTTAATACCCAACTTTGAACAAATGGCATAATATATATTATTTATTTTATTTTGAGTAAGAACCCTTCTGGTTGATAAAAACACTATGAGCTGTGCTGCATGATACGAAGACTAATTATGAGTAATGTGAACTCATATCATTAGCTTTCTCTTTTAAATTATTATATATATTAGTGGAAATCAATCAAGAGTTATGTATTAAAAGCCTTATTGAAAACCAGATTTCTTCATTAGCTTCCAAAGTTTGGAAGGATGAAGGTGGAAATTCTTAAGTAATAATTTCTCAGGGAAAGTAGTATGCATATGAAATGCTTTATATTTACCAAAAAATATTCAGCATGGTAAATGGTAAAATCCCCCAAACCTTATTTTAAAAATTACCAAGGGAAGAATAAATAAAAGCCAGAATTCATGTTATTGTACCTCTTTTACTCAGTCGAATATCTGCCAATATTTTCTAATTCTAATCAGGTACATAGAGATATTAGGAAGACCTAAGATATTCCCGTGCTTGGAGAATCCTTGGAGTGGATCCATGAATGCAGACAGAGACATGCCCTCAAAAACAGTCTTCTCTTTGGGATGGAGGAAATATTTCTTTCATCTTTATTTGTCGTCAATTGCCTAAAGTAATAAGGTTCAGTCTTTAACTTATAATCAAGAAGAACAAAGTTGTTTAAGAAGCCATGTAAGTACATACCCAAAATCAAAGTACAATCCTTAGTGTGGTTATAACTTAAAACTGGCATGGAAATTATGATGGTTTCCAAAAGCAAGAGATTTTTAACAGTTGAAATTAATGACTGTGGAATTTGTTTTCCTACTGATTGTTGAGAGCTGAGAAAGTTAATGATGGCCTCTAATTCTTAACAGGTTTTGTAATCTATGAGACTTTCTCAGAACTTTATTTGACCTGCATTTCCTATTTCTTCTCCTTCCCACCAAAGAATAACTTTTATTATACTCCTTGTTTGATTGTTTACTTAAGCAACCAATTTGTTCTCTTTCAGCAGCTAATTGACAGATTCAGAACTCCAATTCCTCTTTCAGTATCCTGAGCATTATTCACCTGGACCTGGCCATTTTAAAAAATAATAAAAAGTAGACTTTTAATTTTCTTAGGGTTGTTTATTGATTTAAAGAGAAGTCACACTTTGCCCATTCATCGCACATCAATGCAATTTATGACTTAGGCCCAAAAATGAAATTTTTAATATAGTGGTGATAGTGTCTAATCATGCTGGATATGTCTTTTTAAAGTCAATGTATTTGATATTGGTTGTATTAATATTTATTTAACACATCATTTTTTACTAATTTACATGTAATTACTTTCTGTAAATTTTAAGAAGTGTTCCTCTGATATCTTTCATTTATCTACATAAATGGAATGGAAACTTTCCTCTCTATAAGAAAATATTGTATCAGTGATGTTACCTTTTTTGAATGAATCTCTTTTATCATGGAAGAGAGAAAGGCCTTCCTTGCTGCTGTCATATCAAATCAACTACAGCACCATCTAAGCTGCCTTAAGCTGCCTGAATACCTTGGCCCATTTAATTAAGAAGGCTTAATCTTTGATTCAGGATTAAAGAATGTCAGCACAATCATCCCCTTGGCATTAAAGTGCCACTTTTAAAAACAATGATTTATTCTCTTTCTTTATGCCTTTCTATATATTATACGTATATGTATGTACACACATACATACACACACATGCGAGAGGGAGATGTTATAAAGATGAGGTAAGTCATCTCAATATACCTGTAATTTATTTTGTATTTTTAATCATTTTATGATAACTAATAGGTATGTAATCAATAGCACTTTTGAAAAGAGGAATACTACCAACTTGAAGAATTTTGCCATAAATTATTGTGTTTATATATCTATAAAAATAAACACAAATATCCAAACACAGCTCACCAAAGTTCCCCATATATGAGTTTCTGCAAGATTATTTTAGGAGACTTTTCTACTTAGAAAGAAAATTGTCCATGTGTATACAAATGGTAACTATTTGAGAAGGGAAAGCTGAATCTCCTGGTAATTAAGAAATGGTTTTACAGTGAATTTGAGGGTTATTCTCTATTTCTTTCTTTCTGTAGATCTCTCCTATGAAGAAGTTGGGGTATCATTAAAGGTCAAGCTTTTATTGTAAAATAAGACACAATTAAAAGATTTTCTCAGGAGGAGAGGTCTTATATCTGGCAGTCACATCAAAATGAGGAATGAAAAAGTGATTGAAAAGACAATATTAATTTCTGGCTTTTCAAATCCACACACACATTGTGAACTGCAAATATTTGCCCAGCTGTTCTCCTTATGTTCATACCTTAGCAACATGTCAAATTAAACAATAATATAAAATAGTTGTTTATCATTTAATTGCAATAATTATATTATTTAACAACTAAATATATTTGGAAACAACATTATGTCTTACAGCCAGCTTCTTTAAAAGGCCATTTTATATTTATTACTTATTCACTGATTCTTATGTATAGGTAATGTAAAGAAGACTGCCGGATGTTAAAATCCTCTTCTAGCTGCTTTGAAAGCATAATCAAATAGACAAATACTCTTCTGTTAGTAAATGTCTTTCAGCAGATTAGTGAATGAAGAAAGGAAACAATTCAAAACAACAAATCACACACACACACACACACACACAGGTTCGTGTATTTCCAATTCAAATTATTTAAAATTGTACACTTTCTAAAGAGAGTAGTTTTGCTCTAGAATTTTTAAACATAAAATTCCACAAGTAATTATTTGCCACTTCACATCTCTTAGGTTCTACCAGTGAGAAAATTGATTATATGAGTAAGAGAATGAGTAAGATATTTTGAAAAGCTTGTCTTGTAGAAAATCTCCGGGCATTTAAGATGCATTTCATTGTATTTGGTTTTATAGAAGTCTTGAAGTGATACTACACACAAAAATAATCATCTTCTTGCCAAAATGAACTTGTTTTATTTTAAATTCACATTGTTATCAGTGATGAGATCACCATTAGTGAATTTATGTTAAGTGTATTTCCATCTATTTGTAAGTAATCAAAAGACTTATAAGCCCCTGATATTATCGTTGTATAATAAATAATGCCATATTACTACTATATATAGCAATACATAGAAGAAAGTTAACATTAGGGTTCAAAGGAGTCCTGATCCTCAAAAATCAGATCAGTTTAAATGCTACATATGGTTTCATCCATTAAGTTTTTCATGGACACACTTTGGGCCTGTTTCTAGCATTCTTATGTAGTTTGACTTAATGAATATATATTTGAAGAAAACAATGTACTTTGATACAGCAAACACATTGCTATATATCAACACATCATAAACTTCTATTCTAACTTTCTCACTTAAAAAATGAAGGAGCTAAGAGGTTTGCCTCATACCACGTAAGTGGTAAGAGTAACAAGGCCAGAATTAGAACCCTGTTTGATTGTTGCTGTTGAATGACATTGTTTTGCTTTATTATGAGGGCAGTGGTCCTCATCAGACTCTTGTTATAGCCTTGCATATTTACAGGCCATATGGAATCACAGAAAATGTACGCTATGTCATTGTGCACACATTGCTTCTATGTTTAGGTAGGACACTGTGACTTTTTAATATCTTATGAAAAAAATGAAGACATTTCACTAACTTTAGTCATGGAGTACCTAATTCTAGATTATTCAGAATGACATTAGCTGACTTTATACACAGCTTTAAAAATGCTGGCTGATTTATCAGACTGAAAAACATGTACATCTGGTAACCAGAAACTCATTGTGTAGTTTCTTTTTTCTAATTCTGAATAATTACTATTTGTCAATACCAATATTTAGGAATTTATCTTTTATTTCATAGAAGAAAATATTGACAAAGTAGTTAAAATAGAGGCAGTTCTCATAATACATTGACTTAAAACTTCTATAAACAACATGTGATTTAAGCATTACTAGAATTATATACACAAAGATTATGGTGACAAATACTTTCATGTTTTAATTTTTAAGATCTCTGACTGCCGTAACCTTTACTTTCATGTTACAGCTTCTAAGTTAAAGATTACTATCTCAATGAAGGTGTCATTTGAATCCTAAAGAGACAGCTATGTAGCATGAGGAATTTTGTTCCCTTTTAAATATACTTTATTTTTTAGAGCAGTTTTGGGTTCACAGAAGTTGATTAAAGAGTACAGAGTTGCCATAAATCCCTTGATCCCAGCAAGCACAGCCTCCCAGCTATCAACATCTAGCAACAAAACGGTGCATTTGTTACAATGGATGAACCTACTTTTACACATCATTATCATCCAAAGTTCACTGTTTACATTCATGTTCCTTTTTGTATATTCTGTGGGCTTTGACCAACGTACCCACAATGACAGTATTCTGTAGAATGGTGTCAATCCCCTAAAAATTGTCTGAGCTTTGGCTAGTTATTGATCCTTTTACTGTTTTGATAGTTCTGCGTTTTCTATAATGTTATAGAGTTAGAATTGTACAGTATATATACTTTTTTAACTGGCTTCTTTCACTCAGTAATACACATTAAAGGTTCCTGCATGTCCTTTCATTTCTGGATAGCTCATTTCTTCCTGGGCACTGAATAATATTCCATGATGTACCACTATTTGTTTATCCATCCACTTACCAAAGAAAATCTTGGTTTCTTCTGAGTTTTGACAAATATAAATAAAGCTGCTATAAGCATTTGTGTGAAGATTTTTGCATGGATATGCATTTTCGACACATTCGGATAAATAATAGCAAGGAATGGGATTGCTGGATTGTTTATGATCATAAAGCTATGTTTTGCTTTCTAGGCAACAAACCATCTTCCAAAGTGGTTGTACATTTTTGGATTCCCACCAACAACTAATGAAGAATTGTTGTTCCACATCCTCATCAGCTCTTGGTGTTGTCAGATGTCTGACTTTTGACCATTCAAATAGCCATGTAGTATATCTCATTGCTTTCTTAATTTATGTTTTTCTGATGACATGTAATATGGAGCATCTTTCCATATATCTATGGCCATATAGAGAGCTTTTTTGCTGAGGTATCTGTTTAGGTTTCCCCCCCCCCCGCTTTTTTATCCAGATGTTCATTTTCTTTTTGTTGAGTTTTAAGAATTATTTGTATAATTTAGACAAAAATCTTTTATTAGATATGTGTTTTGTGTTGCACTTTTTCTATGCCCATCTATGGCTTATCTTCCTATTTGCTTAACAATGTCCTTTACAGAGCACAAGTTTTTCATTTTAATTAAGTCTAGTGCATAATTTTTTTAAATAGTGTCTTTGGTGGTACCTATGTAAAGTCATCTCCATGCCCAAAGTCATCTAGATTTTCTCCTATGTTATGTTCTCAGAATTTTTGTTTTGCATTTTACATTGAGATATGTGATCCATTTTGATTTAATTTTTGTGAAGGGTGTAAGGTCTGAATCTAGATCATTTATTTGCATGTAAATGCCCAGTTGTTCCATCACTGTTTCTTGAAAAGACAATATATGAAAGTTTTTTTAATTATATACAATTTAGGAATAATTTATTTATTCACAGTATGTTTCATTTTAGCCTTTACATTTAATACTTGATGTCCATTAATGCTACACATTATTGCATGTTTGAAGGACCATAACATATAAGATAGAATTTTGCCTAATGATAAAGATTACTACCATTGGGGCTGAATTATTTGAATCTATAAGACTGTGGAGCATGAATGCAAAACAATAAGCCTCCTTAGCTGTGGTCTTTTTTAAGGCCTATATTATATACTGGTCTCCATTAATGATATTTATAAAAAGCTAAAAATTAGGATTTGCCTACCAAGCACCTATACCCAATAGTAAACGGTTTGCATACAGTTAGTTTCGCCCTGTTATAGAAGCTGCAGGTAATGCTCTTATTCCTAATAAAGACAACGAGGCTCAGAAATTTCAGCTGCCCAGAATCCCACACATAGTGGTGGACGAGCTCAGATTTCCTGACTTGGAAAATTCTTGCTTCTATTGTCTGACCAGCCTTCACATCACAACAATTTTAGAAAAGTTTTTTAAAAGTTGGACATCACTTATCTGACTGAAGCAAATACCATGTTCTCATTTTCAAACACTGGACCCTTACCTCACAGTTATCATATTGTTTTAATTTTAGATATGTTTATTTTAGCTTCTAATTATGTATTAAACCTATCATTAGTATAAACAGTAACCTTTGATATTTTGGATGTCTGAATTATTTATATTTTTTTAGATTTCATTTAATTTGAAATATTTAGTGAGAAACTTTTGCATTTTAGACACCAGGTAAGTGCTTTAATAATGACTCTTTATCCAAATACAAACTTGGAACATCCTATTAACAATAGTTATGAAAACAAAAGAATAAATTTGACTAACTTTTAAATTAATCGATTTAAGTAACTGAAAGTTAACAGTATAATGTTTGCTTCATAAAATTTGTTTTAATTTGCCATATTCAATTCCTAATGCTTTGGACCTTTTATTTATTTATTTGTTTTGAGATGGAGTGTCACTCTGTCACCCAGGCTGGAGTAGAGTGGCAGGATCTCGGCTCACAAAAACCTCTTGCCTCACAGCAACAAGCGATTCTCCTGTCTCCGCCTCCCAAGTGGCTGGTATTACAGGCACACACCTCCACACCTGGCTAACTCTTTATATTTTTAGTAGAGAGGAAGTTTCACCATGTTCGTCAGGCTAGTCTCAAACTCCTGACTTCATGATCTGCCCACCTCAGCCTCCCAACGGGCTGGAGTTACAGGCGTGAGCCACCGCACCCGGCCAATGCTTTGGACTTTTAACTCAACTGCCTGTTCTCTTTTGATACAGACATATCTATAAAGTCTACTCTAGGTAATGTTCATATACTTTCGTTAAGAAAGAGATCACATTTTCTCAGTGTGCCCTAACATTATACTGTGCAAATACTCACAGCTCTGCTCTGACTTTGCTACTGTGTACTGACAGCCAATGGCGTGCATAATACACTTGCTGGTTACAAGGGTATACAGGTCAGGCTACACCTTTATATTACTCTCTCACAAAACGTGAAAGTAGACCCTGCTGCTTGGGTAAGCTGAAATCTTTTACTCACTGTCTGCCTTTGAAACGCCAGGAATGAGATTCAGCAATCCTCATGGAAAATTTTCTAAGCAGTATTAAAACAAAGGAAAATGGAGTAGGAAGAATTTATGGTGATCAACTTGTAAGAAGTTAAAATTAGAGAATGATAAGCTGGCAGTTAAAAGGAGATAAAGTTGGTCTTTTGGTTCTTGCTTTTTTGTATTCATAGAAATTTTTCTTCTTTGCTGTACATTTCCCCCTGTGCATCCTGTTAACCTTCTACAGCCAATGCTGGCCAGAGCACCACAAGAAATCAACCTCAAATGAAAGTCAATTTTATCTTGGTGGCAGCCACACCAAGCTGAATGTTTTAGAACAAGGTTGTCAAACTTGTGGCCCATGGCCACATGTGGGTCAGGACAACTTTGAATCCAGGCCAACACAGATTTGTAAACTTTCTTAAAACACTATGAGATTTTTTTGCCATTTTTTTTTTTAGCTCATCAGCTATTGTTAGTGTTTTATGTGTGGCCCAAGACAATTCTTCTTCTTCCAACGTGGCACAGGGAAGCCCAAAAGACTGGACACCCCTGTTTTAGAGATGTAGTAATTGAAAAATTGAACACTGAAAGCTTCAATAAGTAACATTTCAGATAAAGTAATAAAGAAGCCATTTCCAAAATATAAAGAAAATACATAGGCAAGAGTGAGCCATAGGCTATTTATTATGCATTTCGTAAACTCGATCTCCAAATCTTACTAGACACAATTCTACAAGAAATAAGGTTGATAAGAATAATTCCATTAGGAAACACGTGCCCAGTAGAGTCAACCTTGGATCATCACATTTTGAAACCTTTCTGATACCTGCTCTTGTACTTTAGCATTTCATCAATTTTCAACTAATGTACTACTTCTCGCTTGCATCAATGGCCTAAAAAGTTACTTTATTTAAGATGTATCTGGATTACTGATGATTCATCAATCTAGTAACTATATTTCTAAATTGTAATATAATCACAAAATAACATATATGAGTGAATGGGTACCCTAAGAACATCAAGTCTAGTGTCCACTTAGGTCAACCATTTCTCCCTACAAACTATTTTATGGGACACATGAATATATGGACAAAACATTAGCTTCAGAGACAGGAGGTAACTGAGAGGAAATAAATCCATATTGTGACCTTATCAGCTTACTAAATCTGTATGAGTCATTATGTTTTTTCACAAAGGAAATAAAAACTTATATTTGTAGAGTTAATTTTATAGTATATTATCATATACAAAATAATCTCTACTTGTGCATTTTTAGGAAAGTTTAGAAATAGTTGTGATATATATGTGTGTATACACACACACACACACACACACACACACCATGGAATACTATACAGCTATCAAAAAGGAGTTCATGCCATTAGCAGGGACAGAGATGAAGCTGGAAACCTTGACTCTCAGCAAACTAACACAAGAACAGAAAACAAACACTGCATGTTCTCACTCATAAGTGGGAATTGAACAATGAGAACACTTGGACATAGGGAGGGGAACATCACACACCAGGGCCTGTAGAGGGGTAGAAAGATAGGGGAGGATAGCATTAGGAGAAATACCTAATGTAGATGACAGGTTGACGGGTGCAGCAAACCACCAGGGGTACGTGTATACCTATGTAACAAGACTGCACGTTCTGCACATGTACCCCAGAACTTAAAGTATAATAATAATAATAAAAGAAATAGTTGTGCTACTGTATAAGAGAACATAAATACATTTAGTAATAGTAGTTTAATTCTCTAAATTTTATTTAGAATGCTGTTTGTAAAATGAAAATAATATTTTAATGATACTAAAGACTCACCAAAAGGCACTCTATGTGAAAGAATTTTATAAATAACTCAGCAAAATTTAATTTCTATTAAGGATTCACTAGACCTAATTGTTGGAAAGTTATATGTCATTTTTCAACTCTAATATTCCTTTCTAACATATCTCACTCTTAATATATCTTTTCTTTTTTTGAGAGAGAGAGAGTTTTGCTCTTCTTGCCCAGACTGGAGTGCAATAGCACAATCTTGGCTCACTGCAACCTCAGCCTCCCAGGTTCAAGCAATTCTCCTGCCTCAACCTCCCAAGTAGCTTGGATTATAGGCATGTGCCACCACTCCCAGCTAAGTGTGTGTGTGTGTGTGTGTGTGTGTGTGTGTGTGTGTGTGTGTATGTGTTTAGTAGAGACAGAGTTTCACCATGTTAGGGTGGGCATGAACTCCTGACCTCAGGTGATCCACCCGCCTCAGCCTCCCAAAGTGTTGAGATTACAGGTGTGTGCCACAAAGCCCAGCCTGTGACCCAGGCTGGAGGGCAGTGGCTGGAACATAGCTCAATGCAGCCTTAAACTCCTACACTTATGCAATCCTCTACCTTATCCTCCCAAAGTACTGTAATTACATAATTATTTATCTTCTTTACGATAGCTCATTATATGTCTTAAGACCATTTTGTCTATTTTCATTTGCTCTCGTGATAACTTTTACTTAGTAAAAATGATAATTTTTTTTCTTATGCATAGTGAATCAGAAAAGAGATTTAATTGAGCTCAGCTGAGTAATTTTCATCCCCCAAACATATAGAGGAATATAAACAATATGGAAAAAATGAAAATGCATCTAATAACAGACATTTTACTCCACATCCATCAGGAGATCGTGTTCTTACAGATGTCATTAGTTGGGTTTATACTGAATGATGGAAAGTCCTAAATCCCTTGACTTATTTTCTTGTAAGAAGACCGAAGACCTACAAAGTAATAGGGCATATACCATGTGACTATGAAAGGCAGAAATTGGAGTGACAGATCACAACCCAAGAAACTTCAAGGATTACTAGCAAATACCACAAGCTGACAGAGGCAAGGAAAAATACTTTCCTAGAACCTTCAGAGAGAGCACGGTCCTGCTGACTAAGAAGCGTGGTGCTGCTGTAACAAACAGCAAACATCATGGAAAGTCATGGGTAGCAGCTGGAAGGAATTTGAAGCATATGATAGATAAAGCCTAGATTCGTCTGAAGTGAGTTTTGGTAGAAATGTAGATGATAAATATGATTTTGATGAGGGCTCAGTAGGAAGCGAAGAGGTTGGTAGAGAATGTTTCTATTGGGTTGGAGCAAAAGTAGTCATGGTTTTTGCCATTAAAGGTATTATCTAAAGTAATACACATGTCATCATGAAGAGAATGTTGCTAGAAACACGAGTGTTAGTTAATTCTGGTAAAGTCTGGGACATGAAGAATCATGGCACGGCAGTTAAAATATTTCTAAGTATTTATAACAGCAGCACTACACCAATCGGTACCAAAAGCTGTATCAGTTTCCGGGTACCTCTGTGGTCATGTGCTGTTGGCTGGGTGACTTCCCACAACAGCAGTTCCTTCTTTTACAGATCTGGAGACTGGAAGCTGGAAACCAAGGTGTTAGCAGGGTCATGCTCCCTCTGAAGATTTTAGGAAATAAGGCTTCCTTGCCTCTTCTACCTTCTGTTACTTTTTGTCAATTCCTAGTTCCTTGGGTTGTATCTGCATCACCCCAATTCCTGCCTTTAGGTTTTCTAAAATATTTGAAGCAGTTAAATTCATAATAAATCACTTAGTTGATTAATTAACCAGTTCTTTCTAATGCATCTACTATTAGCTCTGAGGCCCACAATATATGTTCCTATTCTCTTACAAGATGTTTAAATATGGAAATATTTAACAATAAGTGTTAGTATAGGACAGTATGTGACCAAAAGCTAAGTGGTGTTTTCAAAAATTAAATAAGAATTGAGTAAGAGTATAGTCAAATGATTACAGTTTGGCATATTCATGGAAATCTTTGTGATAAGACTTAGAAATGATGTTAATAATTACCAATTGGGTAATTGGTATGAAAGAAATGAAATTCTATAAAGATCCTAAATAAATGAGTACTATATATATATGAATAGGCAGGTGACATAAATAATTGGGGACTTTATAACTGACACCTTCATCCCACAAATAAATAATATTTACCTTATTAAATGTCTGAATGAATTAAAACCTTAGGCATTTCAGAAACAAGAAATAAAGGACCATAGGGTATACTGATTTCAGTAACAAGAATAAAGTATTACCTTTGCACATCATTAAAACTGTTACATAACTCCTTTACAATTTCATTTTTTCCTGATTTATATAAAAACATCACTTTCAAAGAACTTGCCTGTAAAATCTTCTTCCTTCTGTAGATTGAATTTTAGATATACATGTATTTATACAGAAAACATAAACCAGCTGAATGTGGAAAATGAAAAAGAATCCTGCAGAAAGTAATTTTCCTGCTAATTTCTTGAAGCAGAAAATGTAACTATTGGGTACTGGGGTTAATACTTGGGTAATGAAATAATATGTACAACAAATCCTTGTGACATGTGTTTACCTCTGTAGCAAACCTTCGCATGTATACTCAAACCTAATATAAAAGTTAAAAAAAATAGAATACTGAAGGATCACTGAAGGGACTCGTTTGAATTTTCAAATGACATTTAAAAAGCTATAACATTTCTTAGTATATATCTGATTTTAAGTTAGTATATACACTTTTAAAACAACACAACTTCCATTTAAATAAAATTACTATGCGTCAACTGAGTTTTGCATCAAAAAAACTTTTCTTTGTGAAGCATATAGTTTTTGTATATTAAGATGGGAAAATACAAATTAAGTACAAAGTCTAGGGAGAAAATTGAAATAAAATATATTATTATAATTTTTTTCCAAAAGAAACCAGCAATACAATGTTTTAATTTATCATCTGATTTTAATTATTTTATATACTTTTTATATAACATGTGTTCGTAAATAAAATCCTGCATTTCTTAATGTCAGTTGGGTTCATATTGCAAATACATTTCTTTATAATGCATCTCTTTTTTGTATATATTCAGGTAGAACCCAGAGAAAACATTCACAAAATTTTGAAGGAATCTGAGAAATTCATGAGAATATGAGAACAAAATGATCAGTCTTCAGAACTGCTGCACTTAGTGAATTAGGAATGTGTTTGCTCCCTAATAAAAAGGTTACCCTACACTAAAGGTGTCAAAAGATGCCATTGCTGAATATAATGACAAAAAAAACTGGAAATAACTAATTTCTAAATCGAAGAAAATTATTTTCTCCCTAGGTCTCGTATTGAGTTATATAAATATGTAATAAATTATCTCGAAACAAAAAATGTAATGATTTATCATATTGGGATTTAATAAAATGATCCTCAGTACTTATAGGACCAACCAGTTAAGAAATAAAGTATCTGTCAATAATGCTCATGCATATATGTATTAATATATAATAGCATGTAAAATAAGCTCAAAATAAAGTTTCAAAATTACATTTATGCCGTTCATAGGTCCCAAAACACATTACTCTTGATGCCAAGAATATTCAGGATGAGGTAATGTCCAAATCCATATCTTACCACATAGCGGGATGTGATCAGGCTTCAGTTTTACTACAGGGTCATAGTTCAGCAAACAATTTCCTGTTGCCTTTGTTTAAGTTAATACTGCCTCTTCTGTATTCCTAATATCCTTCTTTACAAAGATCCAGCTTAACAGGACATAGCCTATTTGATTTCTTAGCTGAATTTTCCCCTCTGCAATACATTTTTTCTTTCATCTAGAGAAAGAGAATTCTAACAGAAAATAATTACAAATGACCTTGACCTTTCAAGTGAAAGGTCAAAATTAACTTCTCTGATAATCACTCTTTTAACTTTGGAATTTAGTAAAATAATGCAGTGACACATAACTGTGTTTTTAGTAATAAACTCAAAGGAAACAAGAATTGATCTGGGGCTAGTGTTTCGTCACAGAGTATTTAGTCGTTCAAAGGCATTTTTCTTCTGTTACCCATCTCTCTAGTGCCTGAGTCACATATACTTACAGCAAAAAAAAAAAAAAAAAATTCAAAGAATAAAAATATAAGTACTTAGGACTCAAACTTTTGTGATTCAATAATAAATAAATTAGTAACTGATTATGTTAGTAATCAGGTAAGATAGGTAAGGATCTTATTTGTAGACTTCATTTAGAGAACAATTGTTTACTAGAAAAATTTAGTAACACAGTGTAGTGTCTTACTTGGGAAATGCAATATCATATAATTCATAGAGGTTACAGCTTCTTGTGGATACTTCATTCCACAATCATTTCAATTATAATAATCAGAGATTGGAGATTCTAATATCTAAAAGAATAAGCAAGAGTATCTTCCTAAAATTATTTAAAAAAGGCTCAGAAAAAAATGCAGATGAGTGTCAGTACAATTCAATTCATGGTATTTCAGAGATTTTTCAATTATATATTCAAAAGTTATCATTGCGAGTCAGTTTAAGTGATTGAATGTAAAGTAGTATGTATGAGAAAACTCATAAATTGATCCTAAGTGACCTATGACATAAAGGAATGGCCAGTCTTTCATTACTTTGACAAGAAATAACATGGTTAGATTAAGTGAACTATCCTCTCAAACCTAATTTTAGTTCATAACATCAATTTTATAAACAAAGACAGAATCTTAGCTGTTAATAAAACTGTCATTGACTTTTATGTTTTATCTCTAATCATTTCTTATCCAGAATTGAAAGTGCTATAAAGATAAAAGGAGGTTGGCAAGAAGAAAGTATAAACATAGAGATAATTAGTTTATGAACATTTTTAAATGAATCATCCTTTTGCTAAATAGTTTTGTCAAGATATCCGGCTAGTTTAAGAAAAAATAGGTAGAAATACTGAGTGGTAAAAAAAGGAAAGTGTGTACAGATTCCAAAGAGAATAAATACATGTAAAAAGCAATGATACATTTCTATGAAATCCAAAATAAATTCTCTTAAATTTTAATTGTTATAATATTTTATAACAACAACAGAAGGCATTCTCATTTAACATTTTTAAAAGATTAAAAACTATAATACCTCTTAGTTGGAGGGCGCTTATAAAGAACTGAAATTTTGACCATAACTACTGCTACTATAAACAGGGTTTAATATGTATTTCATTTCATTTTTTTAAATTTTGAAATCAACGTAAAACTCCTTAGTAACATACACACAATGCAAGCTATTCTGTCTCATTTAACTTTCACTTAAGTAATACATTCTTCATTCATAGATTGCTATTTTACTTGGTTAGGCAGGTATTTCCATTTCTCTTTCACTATTAAAGCTGGTATTTGGTCAGCAGTAACTGAGGTAAAGATGGGTTAAAACACAACCTGTGGATGGTGTCATATGATTTACCTTCGGTGGTAAAAACATGACTAGATGATTGGGCATTTACTCACTTATTGAGATATTCCTCACATACATCTTAAAGCAATTCTCTTCTAGGCACTTAAGGACCTGTGTATCCAATATGGGCAACACTGCTGGGAAGATTTATGACAGAAGCCCATCTCAGCAAGAGTTGGACTTTCTGGCCTGGATTCTAACAGCAGCATTCACTCAAGCAAGTCTTTTTAAACTAAAATGACCAGAATTCTATGAAAAACATGGAGGAACTTCCCCATAGATCATGACTAAACATAGATATCAAATGCAATAAAACAATTTTCTTTGAAAGGAACATAATATGTACTTAAAGGGCTATAAGATCAATTGATCAAAGTAACATATCCAGACAAGAAATTTGTGGAAATGTGAACAGTGTTGATGGAACAGAATTTTTTTCCTCAGGTATTTCCTGACATTTTAAGATTGCCAATAATGTAAATGTTTGATTAAAAGTTATAATTAGAACTTATCAGTTGAATAAGCTCAGATCAGTTGAAAATGACATGCAGAAAATGGAAGCAAGGTATAGAAACAGCAGGATTGGTCAGGGCTCTGCATTTCTCTTATTTGAACATGGAACAGTTGATTACATTTGATTGGCCAAATATACGCCAATCACTGAGTTTTGGCCAAACAAGTGTTTCTGTACCTCACTTCCATTTTCTGTATGTCATTTTCCTTTTATCCTCCATAAACTGTCAACCACGTGACTGCCCTGGAGTCTCTGAGATTACTCTGGCTCAGAAGACTGCCTGATTCACAAATCATTCATTGCTCAATTAAACTTAAATTTCATCTGTCTCAAGTTTTTTTATATCAAATATCAAAAATAACAAGGTTTATTCTTCTAGAAACATTCTATTTTATAAATGAGTCATAGTACATCAACCAAAATACATAATCAACTATGATTAATTTGTATAAGCATTTGCTCTGTGCCAGTAGCCTTCAAACATCAGTATTATTAACATTTATAAGGAGGAAATGGGCATTTTCACCCAGTGATTGTGTAACAGGTGATCTCAGAACCACAGTAGGAGTTACCCTGGGGGAAAGCAGTGGAATCAGGGAAGGTCTGAAAATGGGAGGAAAAAAATGAACATATTGGATTAAGATAAGAAGAAATGGGTGAAATAATCACTAAGCATATAGGTGAAATCAAAGGAATGATTTATAAAATTGGCTCAACCGTTTATAGACTATACAAAATTTGAGTAGTGACTGGTCACATGGAAAACCACAAAGTAGCTCAGAGAAAGATTCACAAGTTAATGATAATTTTATTATACTTCTCATTAAATTTGAGATATAAGAGAAAAATGGTGTTGGATCACCATAATCCTCAAATCTCTTTTTACCCATTTTTTTAAAAAATTAGATGCTATATATTTGAACAGTTATTCCAAGTGTCTTCATCTCTCAAAATTCAACAGCAGAAAAATGAATAATTAATTTTACAATTATATTTAAGTATCAAAAAATTGACCTATTTCAACTGCCCAGAACTCTCTTGAGTGTCACCCTTTCTATAATTTGTTCTTTAGCCAAAACGACCTGTAGATTTTTCCTGGAAGGTTTTGTGCACATTCCCATGCTGTAGCTTTGGTTCATACTATTTCTTCTATCCCTAAAACATTCAGCCCGTGCACATCTTCTCAATGAATCTTGCCTCAACATCCTCAATAACTTTTTTATTTGTGTGTTACTCTATTTTGCACTGCTGAAAATAGATACCCGAGACTGGGTAATTTATAAAGGAAAGAGGTTTATTTGGCTCAAGGCTCTGCAGGCTATACAAGCATGGTTCAGGCACCCGTTCAGCTTCTGCTGGGGCCTGGGGAATATTTGTTAATCATGGAAGAAGACAAAAGGGAGGAGCAGACAAGTCATATGGAGAGAGAGAGGTAGGAAAGGAGAAAGGGGGAAGCTTCCTGACTCTTTTTTACAAATCTCACATGAATTAATAGAGTAAGAATTCATCCCTTGCCGTGGACAGGACATCAAGTCTTTCATGAGGCATCCACTCTATGATCCAAAAACCTCTACCCAGGCCTCATCTTCAACATTGTGGGGGGTCACATTTCAACATGAGATTTGGAAGAAAAAACATCCAAACCATATTAATTATATACTGTTACATATCAATTGCCTTATATTGCTATTTTGTTCTCTCTCACTTCACTATTTTTACGGGTGCTTGACACATTCACAATTGCTTTCTATTTATAAACTATTTTTGGAAAAATTAAAAAATAATCCAAAGACATAGGTCGAGGGGAAACAAAAACTTGCATGAATAAATTTTTATAATTGTGATATAATTGAAAGGTTTTTAATAATGCTTTGGTAAGATCTAACAAATTTAACACAGACATTAAAGAACATATGCAGCTTGACTAGTTTCGTTGCAACTGTGGTAGACATGTCTGCCCTCTGTGGAAAAACATTAAACAAAAAAAATCAGCCAGGCACGCTGGCTTAGGCCTGTAATCCCAGAACTTTGGGAGGCCAAGCGGATCACCTGAGGTCAGGAGTTCGAGACCAGCCTGACCAACATGGAGAAAACCAGCCTCTACTAAAAATACAAAAGTAGCAGGTCCTCGTGGTGTATGCTTGCAATCCGAGCTACTCTGGAGGCTGAGGCAGAAGCATAGCTTAAACCCAGAAGGCAGAGGTTGTGGTGAGCCAAGATGGTGCCACTGCACTCCAGCCTGGGCAACAAGAGCAAAACTCTATCTCAGAAACAGAAAAATGAAAAATATTTCCAGAAATTGTTTACACTGCTACTTAACAACATGTTCAGATTCACATTAGTGGGAGTGCATCAGATTCTTAGATTAGACTAGATTTAACAATTAGAAGACAATAGCAGAGCAGTAACAATGAGTTGGAAGAGAGTAAGGTATATAAAAGAAAAATATCTTCTCAAATTATTACTAGGCAATAAATAGAAATGATGATAAACATTTTTTAGCTACAAGGAGTTAAGCCTTCAGGTAAAATATAACCAATTTGTTCTAACTTAATATATTAGGAAAGTTGTATTAGTACTTTATTTTTTTGAATTGTCTTGCTATTTAATTATAAAACCATAATGAAATATAAATAAACTATTAGGTATTTATATTTATTATTCTGTATTTAAAGGAAATTAAATTTCTAAAAACCATATGAGCATACTTACATAACAGCTTTGTTAATTTAGTTATCATTTTTTTGTCTTAGTGTATAGTGTCCTAAGGCTAAGCTATCTATTGTTTTGAATCTGCTTTTATAATAATATAAGATGTTTTAATTTTCTACCTAGGACTAAACATTGTTCATATTTCTGAGTAACATATGCACCTAAGTTGTATTTTTAGTTAACAAATTTTGCTTTGCAGAATACAATTTGGATTCTTTTTATTTGTTTTGATTGTTGTTTTCCAGTTTCTAAGTAATCACTTCATTTTTAATTTGGAAAAGTACCATTAACAAATGTTCTGTATCAGAAATAAAATACAAACTACTGATAAAGTCACCTGGATTAAAATGTCTATCTGGAACACTGAGCTTTAAAAAAAATGCCATTCAGTGAAAATAGAAAGATGTTAAGAATTGTACTGAATACATGTAATGGTTATTAATTTATTTTTCCTTAGCATATTGTTTCTTTATCTCCAGATGAATATTGTTGCCCTTTAGAATTGTTTTAATTTCTTTTATTTAAGTATTTCATAATAAAAATGCCACATACTCTGAGCATTCTTGATATTATAAATAAATTCCTACTTGCATTAATTATATCATAAACTGATAGTGCTGACATGGATCTTGGGATACTATTACCACTCTGTGAAGGGAAGCAGGGATAACTGTGGAAATTAAATTTTTATAGCAGCAGCTTCTTGTCTGTGAATTGTGTTCTCCTAGGAGGTATATTTTTGAGATTTTTTGATTTAATTCCAAGTTGATTTGCATTTCTTTTTCTTGGCTTTTCCTGGTTTGTAATTTTCTTGCTAACTGAACTGATAACTTGTGTCTGCCCCTAACAGTGCCATTAAGAGGCAGTATTTATCAATGATTGCTTATGATTGAAATATACTTTTTGTCTTGGCAGCAGTTTATAAATTTATTAAATATGTAAGATATTATTGAAAATAATATCTAAATTATTTTCAGTCTCATAGGAGGTACAAAATCAGTATCATTTTGATTTGCTCAATTTAAAAATTCTAAAATCTTTCTTTAAAATTAGTTGAAGAAATTTGTTTGCAGTATTATTATAGATAGTGGTAGACAATCTCAAGGAGAATTTTCTGCACTTAGATTTTTTTCAAAAAAAATATTTCTGTTGTTGTTTGCACTGAGAATTTTACCTGTACTACATTTGCCTTCTGATTACTTTTCCATATCACTATTGTGTCTGTACAGCATTTACAACGAACTTTTTGTAAAATTTCCTTTGGCAACTATGGTTACAAAAGCTATTAATAGTTATTTTTTTTGCAATGTATAATGAGTTAAAATAAACAAAGCTCCCTCCCTTCTACTGTCTTCTACTCCAGTATGACCAGATATCTTGATCTATAATCCTCAGACATTTTGCACATGATGTTTCCTCTTTTAGGAATGATTCTTCTCTTCACTCTGAGTGGACGATAGTTTACACTCATTAGTCCTAAACTCATCCTTGGCTGATGCCCTATTCTGGACAGAATTCATGGATATATATATACTCATACACTGTAATTGTCTGTTCTCATGCTATAATAAATGTATACCCAAGACTAGGTAATTTAAAAAGAAAAAATGTTAAGTGGACTCACAGTTCCACATGGCTGGGGAAACCTCACAATCATGGTGGAAGGCAAAGGAGAAGCAAAAGCATGTCTTACATGGTGGCAGGCAAGGTGGCGGAGACAAGGGAACTCCCCTTTATCAAACCATCAGATCTCATGGGACTTAATCACTATCATCAGAACAGTATGGGGAAACTGCCCCCCCCGATTCAGTTATCTCCACCTGGCCTCATCCCTGACATGTGGAGATTATTACAATTCAGTGTGAGATTTGGGTGGGAGACAGTCAATCCATGTCAACTGCCATTATATGTCATTTTTCAAGCATTTATAACACTTGCAAATTTATACTTATTTGTGCATCAAAACCTTAGTTCTACAGCAGAGTCTGAGCTGCATAGTCAGGTGATTGCTTTTCTTTGCTTTCCATTTTATTTTTACACAAAGTAAAATACACATAAGATACTAAGTGAATATATGCATAATGAGTGAACAAATGAAATTTTCAAGAAACACTTTTATTAGCCATAGAAACCTAGCAAAAGAAATGATGCCCAAATTCAAAACTATACAAATAAAATAAAACATCATATTTCAGGAAAGGCAGTTTTGAAACATAGTTTGTGACAAAGATGAACTTGTCTCATGTATGCTAGTTGAATAAGTCTGTGAATATGGATTAATAGGTAGACTACTCCTTTTCCTTGTTTGTAAATTGAAATAAAATATATGTACACTATTTAAATGGGGAATATTGAGTAATAACATAATGTAAGTACTTAACAATATGTTTGCTACATAAAGCTTAATAGATAGCATCTATTATTATCACCAATTCTCATCACATGCCAATCCATGGTACATGGGTAACAGATAATAATGGACTCCTGTATTTGAGTTTAGGAAGAAATTTTATTGAATATTTATATGGAAATGGGATGATAAAGGTGTACATTATTAGGGCATTTCTTTTTTTAGTTTTTATTATAAGTTCGGCAGTACATGTGAAGGCTTGTTACATAGGTAAACTTACTTTGTGAAAGTTTGTTGTACAGAATATTTCATTACCCGGGAATTAAGCCAAGTACCCAATAGTTATTTTCTTTCGGCTACTCTCCCTTCTCCCACCCTCCACTTTCAAGCAAACTCCAGTGTCTGTTGTTTCCTTTTTTGTGTTTTTAAGTTTTCACTATCTAGCTCCCTCTTGTAAGTAAGAACATGTGGCATTCGGTTTTCTCTTCCTGTGATAGTTTGCTGAAGATAATAGCCTCCAGCTCCATCCATGTTCCTGAAAAAGACACCATCTCATTCTTTTTTATGGCTGCATAGTATTCCATGGAATATATGTACCACATTTCCTTTATCCAATCTGTAATTCGTGGGCATTTAGCTCAATTCTATGTTTTTGCTATTGTGAATAATGCTGCAGTAAACATTCATGTGCGTTTGTCTTTATGGTAGAATGATTTATATTCCTCTGGGTATATACTCAGTAATGGAATTGCTGGGTGAAATGGTAGTTCTGCTTTCAGCTCTCTGAAGAATTGTCATACTGCTTTCCAAGAACATTTCTTTAGGTATAGATTAATTCTATTATGAGGAATTAGTACATAGCCTGAAGAAAAATAACACATGTGGTTTCCTATAAAAGAATGAAATAGTATTTTGCAGACACTGAAAAGTGGCAGAACTCTGCACATGGTTAGAAAAGAAAGCGTATCCTACAGATAACATTGTGAGCAACAGAAAGAGATTTGGTTAAGTGAACTGAACTCAAATATCATTATGCCATTCTAAGAAGCAAAGCTTATGATTAAGCACTGAAAATGGATCAGATGGTCTTCATATTATCCTCCAAATGTGGTCGGCATAAATATTTTATGAAAAGGTCAACACACTTTCAGATAACAATAATTAGCTGGCTCACATGAAAGTGAGGTGTTAAGCCTCTGCCTATCATTACACTCATAGAACTCTTTGTTAATGATCTGGGCATTCGATCTCCATCACCTATTAACAAGTTACCCCAAAACTTAGATTCTTCAAACAACAAATATGAATTACTTACTGTCCTGTGAGTCAGGAATTTTAAAGCAGATTAGCAGCATGATTCTAGCTTCTTGAGGTTACCATCAGGACACTAGCTAGGGTGCAGTCATTTGAAGATTGAACTGCACTCCAGCCTACATAGCTGTGGATGTTGGCAGGAGGCCTCAGTTTCTTGCTATGTATATTTCTCCATAGTATTCTTAGAGGGTCCTCATGCCACAACAGCTGGCCTCCCCTGAACAAGTGTCCTGAGCAAAAGGAAGATGTACACTGCAATGTTTTTTATAATGTAGCCTTAGAAACCACGCACTGCTATTTTTCTCAATACCCTATTAGTTACACAGGTCATCCCCATGTGATATGGAAGGATAATCCACAAATATGTCAATATCAGAAAGCAGGAATCAATGAAAGTTATTTTATGGGCTGGTCACCACAGACTAGAATCATTTAAACAATTGTAGTTACGACCAAATGCAATTAATGATCTAATTTTGAATGTGTAGAGTTGTATTTTACAGTGGTAGTTCCCCTTGTCTGTGACAGGTAAGTTCCAAGATCCCCAGTGAATGTCTGAAACTGCAGATAGTACCAAACTCTATATGTACATTTTTCTATGCATATACATCTATGATAAAGTTTAGTTTAGAAAGTAGGCATCGTAAGAGATTAACAACAGTGAAAATAAAATAAAAACACTCTAACAATATGCCAGCAATACTACTCTTGTGCTTTGGGGCCACTATTAAGTAAAATCAATGTTGCTTGAACACAAGCACTGCAATCCTGCAACCGTGGATCTGATCACCAAGACCGTGACTAAGTGATTAATGGGTGATGAGAGTAGACAGTGTGGAGGCTGCGGACAAAGGGATGATTCACCTCCAGGCGGGACAGAACAGAAAGGCCCAAGATTTCATTATGCTCCTCAGAATGACATGCGATTTAAAACTTATGAATTATTTCTGGAATTTTCCATTTAATATTTTTGGACCACGGTTGACCATGGGTAACTGAAACTGCAGAAAGTGAAACTGCAGATAAAGAGGAATTATTATACTAAAATTAACATAAAATCAGATACTGTGAATTATTTTAAGTAAAGAGGATAATGTTTATTTGTGTTCATATTTGACAGATTTTGATTTCTCAATATACCATTCCATTCTTCATAATTAACTCAGAATTATCTTCAAAGATGCAAATTTGATCTTTTTACTTCCTCTTTGTTAAAAGAAAAGTACCCTTAACAGCTTGGAATCAAAAGGAATAATTATGTATTTTTCCACTATCGTACATATAAATGACTTTGCTGATATAGGCAATAAAGAGGACTCATGCTTTGCATTATACATAACTCAAATGTGTTCACATGCTGGACCACTGGAAGATACCTGTGGAGAGTTACAGCATGTGGCTGCTCCAATTGACTCAGCCCAACTTTCCATTGCAGCTTTAGTCAGGAAATCCCTTAGATTCCTATCTTTTACTAAGGATATATTTTTATCTAATTGACTTAGAAGTAAGTATGTGGCAAGTATAAGATAAGGACGATTTGAATAAGATTGCCAGCTTCACAACTAGTTTAGCTATCTAGATGCTTGTTGTTTTGTTTTTCTCAGTGCTGAGTATTTCAGGAAGTCAGAATTCAAATTGATTCCGTTTTTTTTTTTTTTTCCTAAGAAGCAGTCTGGATGTGACCCCAGCAAACACTCAGCAAATTATAGTTGGTCACAGAGCTTCAGAAAATCCAACCTAATTGATCATCACCTTGTCTATTAGGCTATTCATCCCAATGTTGACCTGAAGAGCATATGTTGCTTGGATACAGCAGTTCCATGAATTATGGGTCTCACTCATCTAGGAACAAAATGTGGCTTGCATTTATTTTTTGTTGACTTTTTCAATGTAATTTTCTCCAAAGGCATTTCATCAATACAAAACCATTACAGAATAATAATAGATATCTAAGAGTTAGGTCTGAGATTATGCTTTCAAGTTCTGAAATATCTAGCACATGCTTCTGGGTGCCAGCATTTGTGTTAAATGGTCCAATTTCTTTGAGCTAGTGGTCCTCACTAATACTCTGATGTCCCAACGTGTGCAGCATCTGTTATTCTTATCTGTGATTAAAAGAATGTATGGATTTTAATTAATCACCTGGAAAAGAGACTATTTATTCACTTATAGCAGCTCTTTCATGATTACAAGAAGCACATGAGGAGAAGTGATGCGTTTTTAAGGGAGTGAAACAAAAAGACAAGTAAATGACTGACAAGTAAGAAGCATGACAGGATGCATGTCACATCACATCCCAGGGGCCCTTTCAAATTTTCACTTTTGTAATAGCATCTTAACATAAGAAAATAGAATATTCTCAAAAGACAGTGATATATTACCTCAGCCACTTTCATTTATAAAGAGCTGCTACGTATACAATTCTTTAAGGTGTCCTCGGCATTTTTAAAAAGTGGCTTTTTTTAAAAATAAAAACAGAAAACACAGAAGGTTTGCCCTTGAACTTAACATCACTGCAGATTAACTTTCAGCTACTTCACTTTCATGTAATGGAGTGCTAACATTTTGAGAAGTTACACACAATTTTGAGAAGTTAAACACACACACACACACAAAGTTTGGCTGCTAAAATTTAATTAATTTTAAAATCATAAAATAAGCTAACGATAAAATAGAGAAATAAATATAATAGTATTTGTTGCCATATAAAAGAAATAATTCCTCATCAATGGGATTTATTTCAGCTATGCAAAGATAGTTCTACATTAAAATATCAAGTAGGCCAGGCACAGTGGTTCACGCCTGTAATCCCAGTACTTTGGGAGGCCGAGGCGGGTGGATCACGAGGTCAAGAGATCGAGACAGTCCTGGTCAACATGGTGAAACCCCGTCTCTATTAAAAATACAAAAAATCAGCTGGGCATGGTGGTGTGTGCCTGTAATCCCAGGTACTCAGGAGGCTGAGGCAGGAGAATTGCCTGAACCCAGGAGGCAGAGGTTGCAGTGAGCCGAGATTGCGCCATTGCACTCCAGCCTGGGTAACAAGAGCGAAACCCTGTCTCACAAAAAAAAAAAAAAAAAAAAAAAAATCAAGTAATATACTCAATCACAAGAACAGGCTAAAGAAGAAAAATCATATGATTATCAGGAGCTGCAGAAAACTCGTTTGACAAACACCCAATTATAATAATCACCATGAGAATATTAGAAATAGAGATCATTTCCTTAACTTAATAAGGAACACCTAAAAGAAAACAAAAACAAATCCTACAGTGAGCATTATAATTAATCGTACAAAACAAGAAGAAGAAATAAATAAAACTGTCTTTGTTCACAGCCAATATAATCATCTATGTATATAGAAAATCCCAAAGAATAAACAAACAAACAAAAAAACTTCCTGGAACTAATTAGCAGTTAGAGTAAGATTGCAGACTATGAAGGTAACATGCAAAAGATAATTTCTCTGCCATACACATGCAATAAATAGTAGGAATCTGATTTTTAAAAGCCAACACTATTTACATTAGCTTCTGAAAATAAATACTGATATATAAATCTAACAAAGTATCTGTAAGGTCAATATAAGAAAAACAATGAAATGCTAATGAAAGAAATCAAAGAGAGATCATAATGAGTACAGAGATGTTCCAAATTCATAAAGAGAAAGACTAACTATTGTTAAAATACCATTTGTTTCTAACCTGATCTTCCCAACCCTACTGATCTGTAGATTCAATGTAATTCTGGACAAAAGACTAACAAGTTATTTTGTGAATATCAGCTGATCCTAAGGTTTATATAGAAAAGCAAAACACCCAAATTAACCACTGCATTACTGATTCTAAAAAAGGAGAAAAGTCAGACAGCTGATATTACCTGATTTCAAGATTTATTGTAAAGCTATAATAATCACAACAGTGTGGTATTCAATGGGAGAGAATGAAGAGCCCAGAAATACAGTCAGTGCATCTTTGACAGAGGAACAGTGGCAAGTCTATAAAGAAAGAGGAGTCTCTTCAAAAAATGGCCTTGGAGCAGCTGGAAATCTAGATGCAAAATAATGAATCTAGACAGAGATCTTACACCTTTTCCCAAAAGCAAAATCAAACAGATTCATAGAGCTAAATGTAAAATACAAAGCTGTAAAACTTCTAGAGGATAACATAGAAAAAATCTAGATAATCTTGGGTTTGGCAATTACTTTTGTATTTAATATCAAAGAAGTACAATCCATTTACAAATTGACAGACTGGACTTTGTTTTAAAAGTTCTTCCAATTTGCAGAAGTCGCTGTTAAGAGAATTAATGAAAAAAAAAAGCCAAAGACTGGGATAAAATCTTTGCAAAACACACATCTAAGAAAGGCCTTGAAGTAAAAAAAAAAAAATACAGGTAACTCTTAAAAATTTACAATAATAGGAAAGAAACAAAAACAGTTTCAAAAACACACTTCCAAAAAGATACATAGATTGCTAAGAAGCATATGGAAAAAAACTAAACATCAATGTCATCATGGAATTACAAATTCAAATAACAGTGAGATACAACTACGCACCTGTTAGAACTGCTAAATTCCCAAATAGAAACAACCTCAAATGTACTGGAAGACGTGAAGCAACATGATGTCTCTTTCACTGCACCTGAGAATGCACACTACTAGAGTTACTTTGGCAGACATTTTGGCACCTTCTTAGAAAGCTCAATATAGTCTTACTGTACTATTCAGCAATTGCACTTCTTGATGTTTAGCCATATGTTGTAAAATCTTATGTCCACATGAAAACTTGCACATGGATGTTTATAGCAGCTTTATTCACAATATACATGTGTAACTTCTGCAAAAGCTGTCATTTCCATCTGAAAGAGCATGACCAAAACAACAGATATAGAACAATAATGTATTGAACATGGATTCATGGTTTTAATTGCAAGAGGGAGAAAGCAGGAGGCACCCATTCTTTCCATTTTGGAATTGCCAAAATTTGAAAGCAACCAACATGTTCTTAAATAGGTAAACAGATAAACTGTGAAACATCCATGCAATAAAATATTATCCAGGAATAAAAATAAATAAACTATCAAACCACAAAGAGACATGGAGGAACCTTAAATGTATATCACCAAGTGAAAAAAGGCAGTCTGAAAAGACTACGTATTGTATAAAGGCAAATACATGCTATTCTAAAAAAAGGTAAAAGTATAAAGACAGTAAAAATATCAGTGGTGACAGCTGGTTAAGGAGAAAATAGATAAATAGATGAAAGGTCAGGCATTTTCAATGCAGTAAAATTTTGTATTATATTGTAGTGGTAGATGCATGAAATAATGCATCTCTCAAACAAAAAATCAGTACAATACACAGAGTATCTGTAGTGTACAAACACACTAATATAAACAATGGACTTCAGTTAAACTAATGTATTGATATTGGTTCACCAATTGCAATAAATATATTACACTGAGACAAAATGTTAAAATAGGGGAAACAATGTGGAGTGGGAGTTCCCATCTATGGGAATCTGCATTTTCCGACAATTTGTTTTTCTGCAATCCTAAACCTATTACAAGAAAGACTCATATTAAAAAAATTATTCCTCTCCGATACACCTAACAAATTGAGATCCTGAATAATTGCAAAGGACACTTGATTCTATAATTTATCCTCATATTTCTTCAACAAATTTCCATAAATAAGAAGATTGTTATGGCTTCTATATAGCCATAACAATATTAAAGTTATTTAACTCTAGATAACCTTGGTTGATGTTTGTCAATACTCTCATTTTAAGAATATGACCAGTTTTATGGTGTATGGATAGGTTTATTACTCAAAATTTGCTAATGTCAGACTTTAGTTATGTTAATTAAAGGTAAAACATTGTATTGTATTAAGAAATTGTTTTTAATGTTGTATGAAAACTCTAGAGTTTCTTTTGGGAATCCATAGTATTCACAGAACAGAAAACATGCTGAATAAAGAACATAGTATCACCTAGCTTAGGGTTAATAACAGTATTGGAAGGATAGGTTGACAGAGAGACAGCTATTTGTTTTGACTTGAATTTAGAGAAATCATTGCATTAATGTATTTAAATTCTAGTAATCCTTAAGAGGAAAATAAGTGTGCACCTGTGCAGTGCTGGAGAAAGATAAAAGAATATCTGGAAAAGGAGTCATCAAAACTTCATGCAAGTCATGTAAATTTAGATGATAAAGCATACAAGCTTTAAAGTAAGAAGCACAATTCAATCTTTAGACCATCACATGGGAAATGACAAAGATGTAGACACAATGAGAAAAGATAAATACTATTAAAAGCAAAATAAGGAGACATACAAAGTTTGTTTTACCTTTATAGGACCAAAAGTTATAAATACCACATTAAAAAGATGAGTGACTATTTGACAATATGAAACAGAAATCAAGAACAATTAAATTACAAAAGGGCTGTGTTGTTTATTAACCAATCTATTTAATTAAATGTCAAAAAGAATAACTATTTAAGGTAATTTTAAAATTTTTATCTATATAACCCTAAACATAGTCCCTTCCCCAACCCCCAGAAACCAAATTATGCATTTATCATAAGCAGAAAATACATTGTTTTCTGCAGAGGTTCAGGTTAAGCAGTTACAGCTGTGGACAGATTTAGAGAAAGACATAAAATATAAAGCCACCAGATGAGCAAGGTAAGTATTAAAAAATACTATGGAAATCTGTCTTACTCCATTCCCCTTATAGGAATTTTATTGCTAAAAATCCTAAAAGGTAAATTTTCCTTTTATTGAATAAATAAAAAAAAAGTTAAGAGAATAAGGGAGGTATGATCTGATATTTGAGCAATAAAATAGCTTAATAAGCGCCCAGTGATAGGTACTGAGGAATAAAACACACAGCATAGTATTAATCACAGACATTAAAAGAGAGGACTGTTATTGTTTGGAGCGTGAATATAATTTTGTTTTGTTCTTGTTTTTCTTTCATGAATAGAATATTTGTCAAAATAAGGAAAGTTTCTTGGTAGAGTCCCCTCCTGCACTGTACACTCTGCCCTCTTTCAACCTCCCTCCTTCCTCAAACTCAGGTATTCAGTTTCATTTTTCTACTGCTCCAAAATTTTCTTCATTCTTTCCATTTGTAGTGTTACTATAGTATTCAGATTTTTAAAAACACTCAATTTTTGAATATTTTAAGTGTCAATATGCTAAAATGAGGCACAAACAAGCATTAATTACATTTTAAATGATGAAATTGAAACTACAAAAACTTAAGAAACTTAATTTGGGGCAACTTAAGCCAAAAATAAAAGGACAGATGTTCAAATCCAAGTCAGCCTGGATCCAAAGATCACACTTCCAGCCATAGGAGTGTCCAAATACTATCTTGTTCCTCTCTCAACCTGACCATACTTCCTTCAATGTTATTTTCTTCTCTAGCCCTGATTCAAATATAAAAGTATTGCTTCTTACATAATATTAATTTATAGTGCATACTATACTATTTCTTTATATAAAAAGAATGTGGATTAAAAGGAATACTTAAAGAAACAAGGGTATTGTGAATAAACTAAAAAGAAAAAGGTATATAATATGTTGAAGGTGGTGACATTCGATATTTTGTTTCTTTACAATCATGAGATCAAACAAGCTAAGCTCCTTGCTGGGAATCTCCCTATATATGCCAAGACTCTCTTGGTAACTTTTGATGAAGAATAATCTTGAAAGCCCCAGGACCATTATTATTCTGAAATGAGAGAAAATAAGAATATGGCATATTTTGAGTGGACCCAAAACTGAGCCGCCTATAATCCTTGACACAAATGTCTTCAAAACTTCTTGATACATAGCTAGGTTGTTAATTATTATTTATTGAATTCACTGAAACAATGTTTAGAGTTGCTATCCAGGCTTCCTCCTGCTTATTTCAAGGACATTCCTGTACCAAACTGCTAAATCCTCATTCCAATTGCAAACTTACACATATCCCAGAAATATCATTACCATCTTATGTACTATGTGTATTTTAAAGGACTGGTATTACATTAGAACACCTTAACTCTCATTCCTCTTTTGCTTTTAAGTTTATAATGACAGAAAATGTCCTCAACTACTTTATTCTATAAATCATAATTGGCAAAATGAAGTGTTTAAGGCACTGAATACAATTAAGAGCATATGTTTTCCTTTTACCGCAAAGTCATACCTGTGGAATAAAAACAGTGCCTTTTTCATGTTAAAGTAGAAATTTCTCTTTAGCAGCAAAGCAGGTTGGACAAAACCTGCACGGCATCTCGAATTACTTGAGATTTACCTAGTGTACTTTTCCTTTTTGTGAAGTTCCATTATCATGAGTTCCCATTGTGAAGTGGATGGAGGGCATTTACAGGCTACAGAATAGCAAACAGTCACAGGAGTAATAAGAGAAGGATAAACCATTCACAAAATAAAGTCAAACAAGCCTCACTTGTTTTATTATTGGTTTCATTAATGAAGGGTACTCAAAATGTTTATTAATCTAGAACTCTGTTTTCAGTCTTACGTTTTGAAATAAAAGCCTTTGCAGAGGAGTATTTTAAAAGGTTCATAATAGCTATTTTCTTACAAGGAAATAAGTATATTAGAGTGCCAAATAAAATTTTAATGTATTTCTCAGGCTATGCTCACATCAGCAAATGTCTAAATGCTAAAATGGTAAATTATCATATGAATGTACAGCCAAATTGCTTTCATAAAATAATCACCAAGTTGTGCCAATTGTCAAAAAGACTAAATGCAAGCCACACTAATAAATTTCACAGTAAATTGTGAAGTGAATAAAATTAAGCTTCCTACAATAATGAATCGTTGAAGTAACAGCATTTCTTTTCTAGTAGCATAATATATAATTAAGACATATAAATTTATTCTAATTAGAGTCTATTAATTTTGGAAATTTTAAAATGATATATTTACTCTCTAAATTTAATAATTGTAAAAATGGATGCGATGGAGTAAGATTCCAAAATACTGGTGAGTGTGTTACCATTAAAGTTTTCAAGGAAATGGTTAAGAAACTAAAAGGGATAATCTGCCATTATGAAAACATTTAATGCCACTGTATATAGATATTAATTTTTCCAAAAGATATCACATCCATAATTCTTAAAAATATAAAAATGAAGTCTATAGTAAGATCATACCAATGTCTAACAAGAAAAAAAGCACAGAATTATTCCATTAATGGAAGATAAAATTCTAGAAACTCAGTTTTACTCATCATGCTCCTGAAAATTTATGTCACATTAATGATGGAGATTGGATCTTCACTTACCCAAAGTTAATCTGCCATGTAAACTCTAACTCAATTTAACTTCTATAACTTTGAGTTATTCAATCTGTCAAATAAATTTTAACTTTTTATTTTTTCTAAAGTGCAAACTACCTAATAATGTCCAGCTTCTTCCCTCTTGAGACTTCTATGCCTTGTGAGAACAATTCTTCCAGCTCTATTTAATATAATTGCATTCTGTACAATAGTATTCAAGTAGATATTTGATTTACAGACCAATATGTGTCGAGTTTTTAACCACTGTGTATGAAAAATTATAAACCTCTAAGACAAAAGGAACAGAGAAATGCCTTTAATGCCTCTCAAATGTAATGACCTAAACAATATTAGATATTGAATGTATGACCTCCAGCCCATTGCAAGAAGGTACTATCCACTGATCATCTAAAAGACTCCAAGTACTCAAGCTGGTATTGCTAACTATAAATCAATGGGAAACAGGGCAAAAAGAACTCACTGCCATCTGTACCACAACTCAGTGAAAAGTATTCGGTAACTGTTTCAGCAAGAAAAGAGGTATCTCTGGGAAAGGCATTTCGGGACGGTTGTTACATCTACATAGTACTACTTTGTAGTCTTACCTGTCACATAAGTAAACAGAGATCTCACAGCTATATCTATACAATATATATATTAAATGTATAAATTGTATTTATATGTGTATATTTATAATAATGTATAAATTTACATAAACATTTATAAGATATATATGTAAGAGAATAATCGTATAAGATTCTTAAAGAAGGTATCTTTAAGATGAAAAATTTAGACTTTTTTGTATCTTTAATGTGATGTCTTTCAGGAAAAATAATTATTGATATTAAGTTAATGATTTAGAAAACATGGCTATTAATTATTACATCCATCTGCTTCTATGTGAAGAAAAATATTCATTATGTTAGGTTGTAGGTATCTCGGCAATGACATCAGGATTTTTTTCCAAATAATCATTGAAATGATTTCTTACTGGTTTTCTGTTTAGCTCATAAAGCCAACCAATCCATGGCTTCTATTGCCTTCTGGCTTCTGTTCATTACATTTGCTCAGTGTGCATATATGCTTCACAATCCTGCTATTATGTCTTATATTAAAAATTCCAAACAGTGAGAGTATAATGATAATATCCATGATTATACCTTTCATGCAGAATAGAAAACACTGTGAAACAGACAGCTCACACTTATTGCACAAATCACCAGCCTGTATAGAGTTAATTGCTCTTGGTTGAGCTGCCAATGACTGGTCTATAAATAAAGTATGAATAAAGTTATCACATCACATATTAGAAAGCTTGGTAAAAATATTTAAGATATTTTTCAGCTCTATGGGCTTTGTAGGAACTTATATTTAAATCATTAAATTATCATCTTCAGTTTTGGTAGCCATCAAACTAATAAAATTATAATAAACATTACCAATTAAACCACAACAATCACATTTATAAATTGTAGATATTTATATAACTGTGTACATTTGCAATAATTTATAAATTTACAACAAATTTATAAATAAGATATAAGTATAAAAATATAAATGATTTATATTTAATATTTATGCATGTTAATTAACTCAATGCACACAAGAAATACATCACATTTATTTCCGTGTTAGTAATTAAATAAGTCAATGTTTCTGAGGAAAGTGAAAAACTCAAAATTCTAGTGTATAGCAAAAACACACATGAAGGTAGAAAAAAAGAGGTAAGGCCTAGACCATGTCTAAGATGGCTTATCCCTCTTGTTTTAGAGTCACTGATTGAGAAAGAACAGTGTTTTTAATATTACTACAATATTTTAATAACAATACATGTGATTTTGCACAAAAATGCTCTAAAATATGGAGATCTTAGAAATGTAAATGACTAACATATTTATGAGTAAAAATATATTTGGAAAAATATATATAATTGCTAAATATAGCTTATTACTAGAAAAGAAAGTATTTTCAATATTAATTTGTTGCTATTAACAAATCACAGAGGATTTCTGTTTCTTTTGTAGAGTAGGGGTCTCACTCCATTAATGGTGCTGGTGCACATATCATGGCTCACTGCAGCCTCCAACTCCCGGGCTCAAGTGATTCTCCCACTTTAGCCTCCTGGGTAGCAATGACTACAGGCCCATGTGCAACCACACTGGTTAATCTTTTAAATTTTTTGTAGCAATAGTGTCTTGCTATGTTGCCCAGGCTGATCTGGAACTCCTGGCCTCAAGTAATCCTCCCAACACAACTTCCCAAAGTGCTGGAATTACAGGCATGAACCACTGTGCCAGCCAGATCATGTATTAATTCTGTAATTGATCAAACAACTAGGTAGGTGTAAGATCTCATAAAGATTCTTACCTAGGAAAATAAAAAGCCATGCACAAACTAATTAGGGCACACACTATGGTGGAAATAGCTGAAAGGCAAACTGCTTTAAGTAAAGAATAAAGATAAATTCGTTATAACTAATGGAAACTAGGTAGGCTTCAAGAACAATACAGTTGGTGAAAACTGAAGTGTAGAAGAACATCAGCTGTGGAAATTTTGTGAAAGAGCATTCTAAATAAGAAAAATAGAGCAGCATGAACAAAGTAAGCATGTTTAAATAGGAGAAATGGAATTGTCCTAATGAAGAGTTAAAGTATTGGGACGATACCAGGCTGCAAAAATAATTGTGTCTGAACTATTTCCATTTGTTCATTTATTTGGCAAATAGTAACTGAGCATCTTTTAATATAGACAATCACAGGCTAAGTTAAATGCATAGTTGTGAACAAAACAAATTGTCATGGTTGAAAAACAAATATTAAACAAATTATAAGAAAATTAATTCATTGCCCTTGTGATTGCACTACAAGGTGCAGGGTGTCATATAATGACCTAAAAGGGAACCTCTAACCTTATGGCAAAATGACTATCTTGTTTTAGTTCATTTTCTTCCTCACTCCTTAAGATATACATTGCATATTTTCCTTTCCTTTCATACCTCCAACAACTTACAAGCCTAAACTTGATGAATGATCTACATGTTTATTTCACCAAAAAGCCTCAAAGATGTATAAAGCCTTTGAGGCTGGAAGGAGCTTGATGCTTTCAAGGGTCTGAGAAGGCTCTGAGACTAGAGTGTGTAGAACAAAGGGTGACTGGTGTGTGATGGACGACCTTACAGCAAGGGGCCAGGGCCAGACTGTGCAGGAACTTTCACTCATGTATTATTCAACACATATTTACTGATCATCTACAATAGAGCATGCACTGCTCTGATGCTGGGGACATAACGGTGAGAAAGATGGAAGAGATTCCTGCAGACATGGATCTTAAATTTTAGTTGCAGAGTAAGAAATTAATAAACTTCTTAAAAATGAAATAAAATACATGAAGATAATTTCATGGTGCTATAATTGCTAATGGAAAAAAAATGGACAATGTGTTAGCAAGTGACCAAATTAGGGTGTGGAACAGGAAATGGCTGTTTAACTGGTGAGATGAGTGAAGGCCTATCTGAGGTCGTATCATTTGTAATTTAAGTGATGATAAAAATGATGTGGTTAATAAAAACATATCAGAAAGAGGAATAAAAACAATTCCCTTTTCTACACTAACACTGGCATATTTAAAGGAGAGAGAAAAGTCAAATGTGCCTGAGTTCTTGTGAACCCTGAAGACTTAGGTAAGAGACTGAGCAAGTAAGAGCCACATGATAATTAAAATCGGAAAGAGTTTGAAAAAGTTCAAAGAAGTCACTGGATGATTGTCTGTATTAAATGATGCGTAATTGCCATTTGCTAAATAAATGAACAAATGGAAACTGTTCAGACAAAATTATTTCTGCAGCCTTGTATCTCACCAATACTTTCACACTTAAGAGAGTTTTCTATTCTGAGAATAGTTTTAAAAAGTGGAAAGTTTTTGTCGTACCCTTGGCAAAAAAAGATACTGGCTTATATAACGAAGGTAGGAATGGTGATTAAAAAATTGTTTGGAATGTGTCTTTGCATACAACTAAAGAAAGTTGTTTATTAAGAAAAAGAGTGGGAAGTAAAAAAAAGAAAAATCAAGCATAAAGTGCTGTTCTTTGGAGAAAGATCAGGATGATTTTATTTATATGAGTTAAACTTATAAGACATTTTGCATTTATTTATTTATTTATTTACTTATTTATTTATTTGACAAAGTTGTTCTGTTGCCTAGGCTGGAGTACAGTGGTGCAATCTGAGCGTACCGCAGCCTTGATCGCCTGGGCTCAAGCAATCCTCCTGCCTCAGCCTCCCAAGTAGTTGGGACCACAACCATGCACCAGCAAACCCGGATATTTTTTGTATTTCTTGTAGAGATGAATTTTCACAGGTTGATCTGAAACTCCTGGGCTCAAATGATCCTATCACCTCAGCCTTTGTGTTAGGATTACAGGCTTGAACCACTGTGCCTGACCACAAGACATTTTAGATTTGCAAATGAGGAACAATGTTGGCATTGAGAGTACAAAAGTCGAATTTAAGGTCTAGGTCAAATTTCAGTGATGTGAAATTATCTTTAATATATAAAACCGTAGGATTCAAATAAAAAGAACCATAGTAAAATCATTGTCAAGCAAATTAAGTGTAGCTTAAAACCTAATGGCTTACATTCTAACGTCAGTTATTTCTTGTGAGCAATTTGGTAAACTTCTCTTTTCATGCTGAAGGAATTGTGCAGTTACTACACTACCTATTCAGCCCCTTCCAGAAAAACAGAACCAATCAGATATATATAGAGAGAGATGTGAGAGGGGACTTACGGGGATTGGCTCATTTGATTATGGAGGCCTAGCAGTTCCAATATTTACCATTTGCAAGCTGAAGAATCAGGGAAGATGGTATCTTGACTCAGTCCAAGTCTGAAGACCTGAGAACTAGGGAAGCCAATGGTGTAACTCTCAGTTAGAGGCCAAAGGCCTGAGACCCTAGGGACCCACTAGTGCAAGTCCCAGAGTCCAAAGACTAGAGAACAAGGAGTTTTGCTGTCCAAGGGCAAGACAAGATGAGCGAGCAAAAGAAAACAAATTGCCCTTTTCTCTTTTTGTTCTCTTGGGGTCCTCTGCTGATCGAATGCTGCCCACAAGGGTGAGTGGGTATCTTCCTGAGTTCACTAATTCGAATGCTAATATCCTCCTGAAACGCTGTCACAGACATAACCGGAAGTAATGCTTTATCAGCTATCTATCCCTTAATCCACTAAAGTTGACACCTAAAATCAACCATCACACCATGTAATTGTTATGCAGGTTTGAAATGATTTTGCTTACATATTAAGCTAATTGATCCCTTGTTTAGCTTTACTTAAAAAGAGATTGTATGGTATATAAATGGAGACAGAAAGACAGGTAGTCTACAAAATAAATGAATGTGACTCTGACTAAGGTTGTATATAGCAAAATGATATTGATAGAGTCAGACTGTACATGTGTTTTTCAGGTAATGTCTACAGTTAAGTAGTTAAAGTTAACTAATTCATTCAAGTTGACTGATTACAGATAGGTAAGATGAGGAAGAAATAAAGCAGATAAGCATGATTTCAGTTGTTGCAACTGACAAATGGGAAAGATACAATTGCCACCAACTGAGATGGAGAATACTGTGAGTGGAATAAGAGGATTAAACTTGAGATGCCTCATAGAACTTCAAGAACAAGTAGGTATTTGGTATTACAAGTCAATTCTGCAGTTCATGAAAGAGGTGTAGCTGTGAAACACAAGCATTTGTATGGTGCTTTAAGTAAAAACAAATAGATTTCTCAGAAAATAGAAATAGATAGGGAACATAAGGGGACCAAGGACTGAGTCTGAGGACTAGAGTATAAAATGATCTAAGAGAAGTGGAGGAGCAAGTATAGGTGATTGAAGGAGCATGATTTCTTGACACTCATATTAAGTCACAAAAAATGGAATTATCTACTGGATTTACCCATTCTTATAAGTTGATGAGGACAACAAAATGGGTTTTGGATTTTCCCATGGAGAAGTTCTTCATAACATTGATAAGAAACAGCTTCTGAGATGTAATGAAGAATAAAGTAGTATCATGATGATCTTCACAGGGAATGAGGGTGAGATATTGACGGCAGAATCACAACTCTTTTGAGAAATTTTACTGCAATGAAGAGATAAAAATACTGCAGTAGTTGGTCCAGAAAATAAAGTGAAAATAATTTTAATCAGACAATAATAAAACGTTATGTGCTGATGGGAATAATCTTCAAAAGAGGAATAATTTGATGATGCAAGATAAGGAAGGATGACAAAAGCACTGTTCTTCACTGTGAGATGAGACATCAGATAATAGGTGAGGGCTAAGTATAAAAATCTGGGTGACCTCAGAAATTAAAGATAAAAGTTGTAAGGCAATTTGAGAGGTACCATTTGAGTTTTGTCAGATTAAATTCAAATTTATAACAATAAATTCATGTCAACAGGTACATCAACCACTATTTTCACTTACTTTATACTATTGATACAGAGAATCTGTAGATTCTGTCAAAAATGCACTAACAAAAAATTAATAGCCCTTTTTGAAAACTATATTTTCCTGTGTCCCTCAAATGACCCTTTTTGTTGTTGATAATGTTTGGATGTAATTTTCTTCAAAGGATTTCATACTAAAATCTCAAGTGGTAAAAAAAAAAAAAAAAAAAAAAAAGACATTTATGTAACTGTGAAGGGCAAACTGCAATCTTGGGTTTAATGTTCTGGTACTTCAAAAAACCAGCTGCACTTAATTAAGATTAATTCTACTCTCTCAGATGTTGCTCTCTATTACTGGTCCACTAAAATGTATAATTAAAATATTAATTATTCCCAACTATTAAATAATGATACATAACTTCTTGAAATTACCCAATATATACATAAATCTTTATTCACAGCCAATGGCTAAAAGCCTAAAATATAAAATGTTGAATTTTTATCAGGTTTTGTTTTCAGCCCGGATTTACATAAAATATATTTTAAAATAAATTAAAATACATGATAGATGTCATCTTGTAAGTATTGGCAAACTCTTCTTGGTATACTGCTGAGAAATCAAGAAAGCGAACTATTCTAATGAAGAGGTAATATGTCCTTTGCAATTTTGTTTAATGGTAGCTAACCTGAGCTGGCAATTGATGAGCTAAGAGAATGGAATATTAACCTACAGATACATGGACTGACTGAAAATCAAAATTTGCATCCACTCTACATACATTTCCAATGAACTGATCACAGAAAACTATTCAATAAACTTTAATTTTATTTTATACCTCCTGTTTTCAGGTGTATATGATGTAGTGATCAATATAAGACTTGCAAACATTCAAGTAATATTGCATTGAAATAACAATCGGCAAGAATATTAGAATGGAAATATGATTTAAAATATAAAATGCAACCATGCAAAATTTTTACTATTTTAGATGTGTTTCTTCAGGCATTTTTTAAGGAATATTATAGCATGTGTAGGTACCAAGTTATTTAACATTTGGATTCTAATTGTTATAATATTAAAAATATATATTATAGATTATTTTTACACATTTAGTAGCATATTTGTAGATATAGTTGTGTAATTTTATTTTCTATTAAGTAAACACAAACATTTAAAATATTGTAATGCAGCTTAAAATTGTGCAAAGAAGTATTGTTCATTTTAAAACTTAGGAAGCATGTTACTAAAAATGTTTGAACACAATTGTTAGAAGCAACTATAAAGATTTTGAACTCATAATGAAAGCAACTGAAAATTGTGCAAGGGTACAAAGAGAAGAGTCATGATCATTGTCATTTAATAAATGATATGCAAATGAACTTATTTTAATCTCATAGGCTCCAAAAAGATATGATAAAATATGCTCTTTGAGTAATTTAATTTTGGAAACTGCTTTATTCAACAACTTTTAACTACAATCATGCAAACTACTTGACATGATTCAAAGAAAACAGTGTACTTTTGAATGGCTAAAGCAAGCTTTTGTGATGTGAATGTGTGTA
The DNA here is from genome assembly GCF_049354715.1 of Callithrix jacchus. Classification (NCBI taxonomy): domain Eukaryota; kingdom Metazoa; phylum Chordata; class Mammalia; order Primates; family Cebidae; genus Callithrix; species Callithrix jacchus. The sequence continues at coordinate 1,773,863 of NC_133502.1, read as the reverse complement.
TGTGTATCTGTTTTAGTTTTTAATTTAACAGATATAATTTATACAATTCACCATTACAGAGATAGCAGTAATAAATTAGTCCAATGAATATAAAACAAAAATAGGATTTCATCCATGACCCTACCTGTGACTCTAATTCAAGTTTTCTATATTCTAAAAGCTCAAAGTTAAGGTTAAAACTGACAGAAAAATCCGGGAAGCTTAGAAGTCTGAACCTACTTTCAGAAGATCAGGCATCAGTAAAAACCTCAGAGGCATAACTTCATTACACTGTCACGTGGATGTTCATATTAATAACCTCAAGTCATCATATAAAGTTTAAACTATATTCCTTGTTTTCTTTTGAAAATGGCAATTCATTATAAAATATACTATGAAAAAATGATCAAAAGGATTGTTTTTAAAATCTTCCTTGCTGAAAGTCTTAAATTTTCATTTGCTGAAAAAGTTGCTATTTTGATTTACAGCACTGTCCAACCATATCAATTAAAGCAGTCATTACTAGTTCCAGGCTACATGGAGCTCCTTACACCTTAAAATATTTGAATGGACATTTTAATTTCAAATTCGTTTAAAGAAAATCACAAATTTCAGGAGTTTTCTAGAATTGCCTGCCAAGTGTTTGACATTTATAGCATAAGATAATTTTACTGCACAAGATATTCATTTTCTGATGTTGCCGAGATTGCACATTTTCTGAATTAACCAATCCATTTAATGTGGAGTAAAGAATAATTTCTACATATATTAGATCTCCAATGGTATACAGTTAAGATAACTTTATGGCATTAGATTGGGCTATTACAATCAGTAATGGGTAATTTTCTCTCTGACATTTTACAGTTATCATTTATATTTTCTTTATTTCTCAGAATGCAACATCAAAGCATTCTATGTTTGTATTATAATACAACATGAAAAATTTCTTAGTTTTTTCATTAATCAATTATCTCTGATATATGTTGAGGTAACCTACTGAATCACAATTTAACCAATAAACTCAATCACTTTATAATTGAAATCAATTATACAAAGATAAATGTAAAATGATTATATTGAACATGAAATGGGATACCCATCAGACATTTGTAAATTGTCATTGTACCTTAGTTAATACTAAAAGTAGATTCACTTTTAGGTAATCGCTATGGCTATTAAAGAACAAAAGTGAAGTCTTATTTCTATTATATTTAAAGGAAATTCAATCTAAAGTAAATAATAACTATCTTGACCTTAATTATACAAAGTATTTTAAATGACTTACTGTACACTCTCTAGAAGTAGTTATATATTATAAGAGATGAGGGCGGGGGACGGTGGCTCAAGCCTGTAATCCCAGCACTTTGGGAGGCCGAGGCGGGTGGATCACGAGGTCAAGAGATCGAGACCATCCTGGTCAACATGGTGAAACCCCATCTCTACTAAAGATACAAAAAATTAGCTGGGCATGGTGGCGCGTGCCTGTAATCCCAGCTACTCGGGAGGCTGAGGCAGGAGAATTGCCTGAACCCAGGAGGCGGAGGTTGCGGTGAGCCGAGATCACGCCATTGCACTCCAGCCTGGGTAACAAGAGCGAAACTCCGTCTAAAAAAAAAAAAAAAAAAAAAAAAAAGGAGAGAGAGAGATGAAACAGAATGAGAAACAGACAGAAACAAAAGTTTCCATTAAACAAACATTCAGCTCTTCAAGTGACTCTCTAAAAAGAGACATCAGAAAAATCTGACCCATCAATCACTATACAATCTTGTGGAAATTTGTCTTTACTAACATATTTAATATAAATATAGTAACAATTTTTGTATGGCTGCTGTCCATACGTCTTTTATTAAAAGCCAATGGCACATCCAATTTTGTCAAAGTGATTTTTTTTTTTTTTTTTTTTTTTTTTTGAGACGCAGTTTCGCGCTTGTTACCCAGGCTGGAGTGCAATGGCGCGATCTCGGCTCACCGCAACCTCCGCCTCCTGGGTTCAGGCAATTCTCCTGCCTCAGCCTCCTGAGTAGCTGGGATTACAGGCACGCGCCACCATGCCCAGCTAATTTTTGTAATTTTAGTAGAGACGGGGTTTCACCATGTTGACCAGGATGGTCTCGATCTCTTGACCTCGTGATCCACCCGCCTCGGCCTCCCAAAGTGCTGGGATTACAGGCTTGAGCCACCGCGCCCGGCCAAAGCGATTCTTAAAACAGTCCAAACAGCGTTGTTAACATTACTGTCAGAGTGCCTGATCATCATAGGGCATTACGTAAGTAATTCAGAGTAATCACTCTATACCCTTCAAAACGCCCTTCAAATTACTGTTTCTTGCAATAAAACTTTAGATATGAATTACGCAGCAGAGAATTAAGGGTTATGTTATCAGATAACAATGTGGACTAGAATGTGATGCAGACTGAGGTTAGGTTCATATGCTTTTCCAATTGTTGAAGCAGAGTACATAAAAATATCAGTGGATAAACTGAGCACAACATGCGCCAAATAATGATTTGTGTATGGGGCTGAGACGTTCTTCAAGAATGGAGTCCTTGGAGTTCTATGCCATAAATCAAGATAACAATAAACACAGCATATCAAAGCAGGTGTTCACATTTACAAGGAAAATGTTATTAACTGCTTGCCATGACAACAAGGCTCTCATTGTAATACATAAATTTGAAGTACATTAATTTCCTTTTGATTTTTAAAGATTTTATTAATTGGCAAATATATAGCTAAAAAAATAGATGAGATTTTTTTGTGAAAAATGTTAGCTGTAAGAACGTTAATTGTTGGAGGATATCTGCCAAAATGTAAATAATTTTTGTTTGAGAATAATAATCCCAAATGCATTATTTCAGTAATTACCTAGAAATACTTGATTTTTGAAATCACTGCTAAATCAAAACAATAAAATGATATGGTTACAATGTGGCCTATTCTCTGTTCCTGTGGAGAATAAGCCAGGTTATTCTAGATGTTATGAAATAATGTACAAACAAAGAAAAGAGGCTCATGTTTATTTCAGTTGTGTAGCTAAAGAATTTTTTCAGAATGCATATTCTGACAAAATTATAGGTGTTCCTATGAGTTGGGTTTAGTTTTTTAGGACCACTAACCAGGGTCCATATACAAGGAAAAATACAGTAAATGAATTCATTTTCAGTTCTTAATTGCAAAAGCGAAGTTCAAGAAAATAGCTATTAAAACTTAAAGTGTAAAATTATATATGGCTCTCCCAGTATTATTTATATATGGTATAATACTAGTGATAATTAGAACCTAGAATTCACCTGTCTTTATGTAGAACATTTACCTTACAAACAGAATTACAGTTTTATGGAGAAAATGTGTTTCCTAAAGTGACTATTAACATATGGCTTATAATAATTTGTCATTTAAAAAATAAGGTGAAATTCATTATGTATCAAGTTGAACATATCATAAACCTTGTATTAATAAAAACTGCTAGAAATGTTTTTTATGCTCACATTTAGACAAAAAGCCAAAACCCTTTCGAAAGTTTATTTACTTTGAGCTTTGTCATCAACAAAAATATATGAGAAATATTTTCTAGACCCTAGACAAATTAAATCTTACAGTTTGAAACATTAGGGCATCTGACTTTCATAAATAAAGCAGAGAATAATAAGTCTTCCAGGAATCAATCTGCATTTTGACTTCCTTAACGAAACATATGTCACAGGAAAGATCCCTATATATCCTCTTAAATTATTACTGTCAGACGATATCATCAAGACTCATCCTGAACTTGACATGGAAATGAGAATTTTCTAATAAAATTAAATTTGGTTTTGAAAATCCAAGTAGCTATTCTTTAACTACTTTATTTTTGTATCTTGGATATGTTCTCTAATATAAACAGGTGTGTGTGTATGTGTGTGTGTGTGTGTGTACATATTTTTCTGAAACTACCTCAAAACTCCTGTCAACACAGGTATAAGAAAAATCAGCCCAAGGTTTTCACAGACACAGATGTGATGAAATTAGCCATTTTGTCAACAATGTGTTGATAAGAGTAGGAAGGCAGATAACATCCCTAAGGTATTCAAAATATTGTTTTAAGGCCAACCCACTATGCATTCATTACATTTTTGTATAAGGTTATTTGTGCCATTAAAAAAATGACATAATAGTAAGTGAAAAAGTCATCTCACAAACCAGTTTATCCATGATGATTACCAATTCAAAATGGTATTTCTAAACAGTATCTTGAAGGTGATAAGTTAAAATTATAAATATGATTATTTCTAGTGGGTTAAATAACAAGGTTTTTTTCTGTTTTATTTAATATTTTATATTTTCTAAACTATATCTAATAAAAATGTATTAATTATGTTAAAAGAGGAAATAAATCAATGGAAGATTTTAAGTCATTAGTAGTTAAAATTTATTTTACATTATATACCCTGCATCTCATGTGCATATTGATAAGTATAAATGTTCATTAATATATCTCTCAGGAGGTCAGGAGCAATGGATCATGCCTGTAATCCCGGTACTTTGGGAGGTCAAGAAAGGCAGATCACTTGAGGTCAGGAGTGACCAGCCTGGCCAACATGGTGAAACCCCATGTCTACTTAAAATACAAAATTTAGCCAGTCGTGGTGGCAGGCACCTGTAATCCGAGCTACTCAGGAGGCTGAGGCAGGAGAATAGCTTGAACCCTGGAAGCGGAGGTTCCAGAGAGCCAAGATTGCACCACTGCACTCCAGCCTGGGCGACAGAGCAAGACTCCATCTCCAAAAAAAAAAAATCTCAGGGCTGGCTGGGTGCAGTGGCTCATGCCTATAATTCCAGCATTTTGGGAGGCCAAGAAAGGAGGATCACTGAGCCCAGGAGTTTGAGGCTGCAGTGAGTCATGATTGCGCCACTGCACTCCAGCTTGAGCAACAAAGTGAGACCTTGTCTATATACATAGCAAAGAGAAATGGGTAATTGTAATTTAGGATATGAGTCTACAAGATAAGAATGAAATAAGGAAACAATACATTCCAATTCTGTACCATATGGTGCAACTCTTCATTTTAAGATTTTGTGCATAAATAAATATGGTGAAATACAATCTCATTTAGATTAACAGTAAAAATGTGGAGTCTCCTGACTCATCTTGAATCCAAATTCTGTCTTTTACTACTTTTGTGATCCTAGTAAATCATTTAACATCTTAACACCTCAATTTCTCATTCATAAAATGGAAAGAATGACAAGATTGTTACAAGCATTACTGAGTAAATACAAGGAAATCCTTCAGGACAGTGACTGGCAGATCATGAGTACACAACAATGCACATTAGCTACTATGTTTTATCTTTTGTTGATTCTGTTGCTTTTATTATTCATCACTAATGGAATGAACCAGGAAAATGTACTCTTTCCTTTCCTTGAGTATTTGAGTATTCTGGGTGCAGATTCTTTCCAATTATGACATTGAAATTCCCAAATTAATAAATTATGGTGCGAGGGTAACAAGAAGAATGAAATCAAATAATATGAGATTAATTATTTACCCAATAAGATAGTATTGCTCTACATTCAAAGGGAATAATAAATACAGGTACATTTTCGATGAGTTTAATTCATTTATGTGAGAACTAGAGCAATATCTGAAAAAAATCATTTTATTACAATTGGAGACATAAGCAAATCATACCCTGAGTTTTTAAAACTTGTCATCAGAAATCACATATATCTAAAAAGCACTGTATAATAAAGATCTCAAATGTATTTTCTTCCTAAAAAGCAGATATGCTATCAGTAGAATATAGTATAAAATATAGAATTTTTATAATCTCTCCCTTAAAAATAGGATTTTATTGCAAGATAATTACATCACTCATTAGAATACCAGTTTTCCTACTATGAGGTTGGATGAGGTAGGATAGTTTCAAGACACAACACACTGATTCATTTGTCTTTCATTAAATTCTCAACATCTTCCTAAAAACAGAAGACTTGTATGGGGTCGCAGTTTTGCCAAAACACCAGGGATTTGGTCTAGGTTCTGCTGCTTGCCCCACAGAAAGCCGATCACTGAGATAATGATTATTGCCAAGGAATGCTTTAATCAGGTCCTGCAGCCAAGGAGACGGGAGCTCAATCTCAAATCCATCTCCCTGATAGGCTAAAATTAGGGGTTTACATAGCAGGAGAAAAATGTAACAATGTGTAGGAAAACAGGAACTCCTGATGCCTAAGGATGCATTCGTAATGAATGAGGGGACTGGTGTCTCATTGTCTGTGTCTGGTGATCTGGTGAGTTTCTTTGATACTTTTTGAGAGGTCTGGGGTTCCTTTACTGAGGCTAGACCTCAGATAAAACAAATTAAAGCTTTAAGCCCCGAAGAGTCAGTTTCTATGTTTATTCGAAACTGTACACAGACACACAGATACATACACACACATACATGCCAAGCAAACAAAACACCAAAAACAACTATGCTGATTGGAGTCAACTTAAATATTCTTCACTAGAGGAATAAAATAAGTCACTGGGCATGCATTCTGTGCAGTTACTCTGAAATAGTTAAAGAATGAAGTCTGTATATATGACATAAATATATGTGATATATTGAGGGAATGTGTTCTCTTTCCCGGGGGGAAGTTTTGAGGGCAAGAACTTCCCAGCACAGTGCCCCACTCCCATCTCTCTTCCCATTGGGAGATTTAATTGTCTCTGTTTTAATTTTCTCAGGCTCAGGAAGAATCAAAAAGTCAATCACTCCAGTGGAAGTTCTAAGGAACTCCTTTCATTGGCCCAGGGTCTTAAAGAAGGTGAGGGTTCCTCCCAGATGAAAAGTCCCCTTCTTCCACACCCTTCTGGCCTCCATGTTTGGATCCCCTTCCACAAACACTCCCTTCATGGAAGCTGTTTTTCTCTCTCCTGGATTTCCCCTCTGCAGTCCCCTTCCACACTCTCTTATGGAAGCCTGGCTTTCCCTACTAAACTCCATCTCTCTCTCTATTCCCTTCCAGTCAGTGTAGAAGCTGCTTTCCTCTACCAGATTCCATCTGTCTGGATTCTCTCACTCAGTGTGAGAGTTAGCTGTTTCATTTCTCTCCTCCTCCCTTTTTTTTCTCTCTACCTAAATAAATCACTCTACAAACACTTTTGAGTCTGGCATTTACTGTGCACTGGGCTGTGGTCTCCTCTCCCATTCTTGGGGAGTGGTAGATCAAGAACCTGGAGAAACGTCCTCTCAGGGGAACTGGGGTCCCCTGAACCCCTGAATTCCAACATTACATTTCAATTGATTAAAATAGCATATTACTGAAAATATGTACAAAATAGATTTAACTTAAAAAACACATGCATACACCAACATTGTCTAGAAGCATACAAATTGTTAAGCTTGGTAATGAATTCAGGGTGTGTTTTACATAGCAAAGGGCAAGAGAAAGGGTGGTCAAGTTTTGACTCCCTTTTCATACTTAAAAAGAACATGCATTACTAAGAACTTAAAAGGATGTCATTTTATTGTTACATTATTATCATATTTACTCATATTGTTAAGGCATACACTTCTATGTGGCTTTGTTCAAGGAATCAACAGAACAAAATTGAAAAGAACCATCTGTAATTCAACTTCATTAATACTTTTAAGTTGACAGGTAACCTCACCAAAGTAAACAAGAAGTGTTATAAGCTATGTCAGACTGGTTATAAGTGCAATGTTCTCATTAGTTCTTTACAGTAGTAGCCATGTCTGAGAGTAAAACCAAGATTGTGTTTTAGATTTGCAATGATGAAATGATGAGATAAAGGTACAACGATGGTCAGATGTTTGCTTACGAGAATAAAAAATCCTTGAAGGACTTAATTGTGTTTATATGTGTGCATTAGTATTCTTCCGTTGACCTTTATTGGGAGGTAAGGTAGCAATGTGTTATTACTAACTTACTTGTAAGGAAGCCCTTTATCATCTTTCCATATTTTTTATAATAGCTTCAAGTTCATGTTGGGCAATCTCAAGAATTGTAATCACATTTTTTCAGTAATTTAGATATTTTTATGCAGGTAATAAATTCATTAGTATTAAAATAAAGAGAAGAGGTTTAACTTAAAGTTGCTGTTGTTTCCCAGATGCTGTAGAAAGTGACTATAAAGCATTTCTCAGCATAATAAGGGTGAATAACTGTTTTCATCGTAGCCATTTTCCTCAGATCACCTAACACATCATGAAACAAATCAATATCCTCATTCAATTTCATTTTCATTTTCACATGAGCCAAGTGCATATATTTTGACTTACTCAAAATCAAATGATACTGGTTACCTAATATTTTATATCCTTATTTAGAAAAGTAATCATACTATTTATTTGCCACTATGTTTCCTCGGCAAAAAACTGCCATGAAAGCTTTACCAGTTTGGTTTTCTTTTATGACATAATTTTCAGTGAAATAGTAAATAATTTTTAGATGTATTCAAATATCTAATTATTTCCAATTTAAGTGTTATTTTTGTTTTGAATCTCAAGATTTGAGTTAATACTTAGAAAAAATATTTATCAATCAAATTAGTTATTAAATATGTTATCTTATACAAGGAGTTACTCAGGTTGTACCATGAAATAGGTTGTATCATGTGTATCAGAATACATATGATACAAACCTACATTAATTTTTAAAGGCATACATACCCAAAATGTTTGTGATATACTTTCTATTTTTAATTTCAATTGTCTATTCTCTGTTATGTCAGAGATTTTTTTTTTCAAATAGCAAAATGTTGCTAAAATTGCTTGATTTATAAATTAATATTTGCTTTAATTAAATTTGACATTCATAACCTTATTACCTCAATTTTAACTTAAATATGCTTATAGAGAAGTTTATATTTTTTGTAATCACCAAATAATGCTGTTTGTTATCCAATTGTAATTGTCAGTCTACTAGTATTAAAAAGAAATTCAAAGTTACTAAAGTCAAGATTAACATATTCCCTCAAGCAATAAAGAGTACACATTACATATAACATTTATAAGTACAGAAATAATAGAGTAGTAATTTTTAAATCAATTCTGCATGGAAAATTGACACACAATTTAGCTTTTATTTTTTAACCAAAATCTGAAGCAAGGAAACATTTTGACATTGAAATCACTAAGATAGCTCATCATAGTCAAAATGCAAGACCCTTGTATAATTATAGGTAACTTACATAATAAACATATTATCCAAATGATTACTAAGCTCTGCCTAAAGTTCACCACAAATCATTATGATAAACAGACGTGGATTTAGGAGAGCATTTCAAGATTTAGATCTCCCACTGGGACCTGAATGCTGGTGCCAGTGCATTACTGTATGCTCTGACATGAAAATTGACCACAGGGAATCAGGTGATCTTCTACTATATTAATTAAACATAAAGATTAAATACTTGTGATGGTTAATACTGGGTGTCAACTTGATTGGATTGAAGGATGCAAAGTATTGTTCCTGGGCGTGTCTGTAAGGGTGATGCCAAAGGAGGTCAACATTTGAGTCAGTGGTCAGTGGACGGGGAGGGGCAGACTCACCCTCAATCTGGGTGGTCACCAAGTAATCAGCTGCCAAAACAGCTAGAATAAAGCAGGCAAGAGAAGATGGAAGAGCAGATTTGCTGAGTCTTCTGGCCTTCATCCTTCTCCAGGGCTGGATGCTTCCTGTCATTGAACATCTGACTCCAACTTCTTCAGCTTTTGGACTCTTGGACTCACACCAGTAAATTGCCAAGCTTTCTTAGGCCTTTGGCCACAGACTGAAGGCTGTACTATTGGTTTCCGAACTTCTGAAGTTTTGGGACTTGACTGGTTCCTTGCTCCTCAGCTTGCAGACGGCCTATGGTGGGACTTCACCTTCTAACTATGTAACTCAATGCTCCTAATAAACTCCCCTTCATATATACATATATCCTATTATTTCTGTGCCTCTAGAGAATATTGACTGATAAAATGTGTAAACAAATACTTACTGTATAGGTTAATTTTATGCATCAACTTGGATAGGTAATGGTACCCAGTTGCTTGGTCAAACACCAGTGTGATGTTTCTGTGATGATATTTTTAAATGTGATTACCATTTAAACCAATAGATTAAGTATAGCAGCTTACTCTTCATAATGTGTGTGGGCCTCAGCTCATCAGTTGAAGGCCTAAAGAGCAAAGGCTATATATGGTTTACCCTAGAAGAAGTAACTATGCCTCAAGACAACAACACAGTAACCCTGGATGAGTTCCAGCCCTCAGATTTCAGATTCAAAACTGTATCATTATTTCCTCCTTCAATTTCCAGCCTGCTAGCCTTCTCTCAAAATCACAAACTTGTTATCCACCACAATCATGTGAACCAATTCCTTACAATCTTCTTTTCTCTCTGTCTTTCATTTTATATATATATATATATATATATATATACATATATATATATATGTATATAAACATATTTCATGATATATATTTAAATGTCTTCCCTTCTTAGAATAAAAGCTGAAGTATTTACTGTGGCTTACCAAGACATAGGATCTCCATTCAAACTCAATTGTATATATACAAAGAGGATGAAGGGAATATATCTAAACACCCACACACATATATATGTATCTATGAGTATGTGTGTGTGTATATACATGTTCTTTACATAATTCTGTTTCTTTGGAGAAACTTCATTGACTGACTTATATGTGGCAGGCACTCAGCACGGAGTAGTGACTCTGATGAAAGTACCTATTCTTGTGAATGCAGTAGGGGCAAATGACAAGCATTGGATGTCAATGGTAAGTCCTATAACTTTTAAGAAAGCAAGGGCTAAGAAATTAAAAGCAAACTGGAGGTGAACCCTGACATATGATGGTTAGAGAAATCTTCTCTTAAGTGATAACAGAAATATGTATAAAGTGAAAAATACAAATAATATGTAGATTTGGAAGAAGAGTTTTGTGTACAGAAGTAAGAAATGCAGTAGAAGAAAACATGGAGCATTCTTACTGATGAACTACAAGAAGGATAATGTGGCTGAAGAAATTGGTCAAGAGAAAAACTCTGAGATACAGTTTCAGAGAGACATTCAGAGTTCAAATAGGCCTATAGCCATATGTTATGGTCGGAATGATTGTGTCCCCTAAAATTTATATGTTGAAACTTAATCACCTTTGTGATTGTGTTAGGAGGTAGGAGGTCATTAGGTCATGAAGGTACAACCCTCATGAATGAGGTTAGTAACCTTATTTTAAAGGCTCCAAAGAACCGCCTTACTCTTTTCATCCTTTGAGAACACAGCAAGAAGGCACCATCTATGAACCAGAAGAGGGGAGCCCTCACCTGACATAAAATCTGCTGGTACCTTGATCTTGGATTTCTCAGCTTCCCAAACTATGCGAAATCAATTTCTGTTGTTTATCAGCTATTCAACTTGTAGTATTTTCGTCTAGCAACTCAATACACTAATTCACCATGCCACTATTGCACCATTGTTAGAAGTTTGTTTTTGTCATTGTTTTTAGTCCTGTCCTTTTGATTCGGTTGAATATGAAAATTATTTAATCTAAAAAACACCAATTAATTTTCTCCTTTACTGCTTCATTTAGGCTAATGAGCACAAGACTTTTATTTACTTTTCTACTTGACTGTTGTTTCTGCTACTGATTAAGATTCTGTCTCCTCTCTATTCCAACTCCTAGAAAAATCCCAGTGTGCCAGCTAAGTACAAATCCAAATAGCAACTAATTAGTACACTACATGATAAAATGGATAGTGTGGTGAGTAGTGGTAAACAGAAAGGAGGATGAAACAGTATCTATCAAAAACAATGACTCTATCATAAGGAGAGGACATTTCTGCCTTTACCCTATCTCAGCACTTCAAACTAGTGAATACTGCCAGACCTGGTAAATTTTTTATTTAGTAGAAGTCCAATCTCAAAATATTGGTTACTTATCAATATTCAGATAATACTTTATGAGACCACTCATGTCTTTTTAATAAACACACACACACAAAGGTGTACTCTAAGCTTGATTTACTTATGAATAGATGGTACAATGGGCCAATTTTGCAGACACAAATCTATGCTACTCCAATCTGTTCATAGGATATGTTGGAATGCACAGATTTCCTTGACTGCTTCATTTAGGCTGAGGAGCCCAAGAATTTTATTTACTTTTCTGCTCTGACTGTTGCTTCTGCTACTGACTAAGATTCTGTCTCTTCTCTATTCCATCTCTATGCTCCATATCACTGACAGAAAATCTGTTTTCACCTTTCTCTTAGACTGATCTGAAGAATAACTCTGTAGTAATGGCATGGATTACACTGAAGAAAGGAAAATGGGAGAAAAGAAAATTAAATTTCCCTTACTATGCTATCTCCTGTCAACACTTGGTCTCGCCCATGGCTTCCTTCTTTCTGACCTGCAGTTTCTGCTCTTCTCCTACCCCTCTGAATAATCCATTTTGTTGCCTACCTCAGAATCTTAATGCAATATCCATGATACATGCCCAAAAGGTATCATTTTTAAATGATGACATCTGTGAAAGGAGTGTCTAAGAAATATGTCCCGCCACGCTTGGTTCCAGTACATTATGACGAAACAGAAGCTGAGTGGGAGAAGAGGCATCTAGAACGAGCTAAGAGACTGGCATTGAGCAGCTCTGTCATTCGTGAACTTAAGGAGCAGTACTCAGATGCTCCAGAGGAAGTCCGTGCTGCTCGGCATCCCCATGTTACCCGCCAGAGTCAGAAGGACCAGCACAGGACTAACTATGAGGAGAGCATGAGGGTGCCTTTGAGCGTCAGTAAGAAAGAGAAAGGATGGTGAAAATGAGCAAATGTCATGAGCTCACAACTTCATTCCCTTACACACTTCAGTGACATCAGTGCTTTGACAGGAGGATCTGCTCATCCTGATGAGGATCAGAATCCTGCTAAGAAGCGGAAGAGGATATCTAAGAAAGGTAAGAAGAAAAAAGGTTTTCGGAGGCGGTGGTGATTATGGGGTACATATTTGTATATTTTTTGTCATCCTGAGATACTTCTAATTTCATTGTATATAGGTTGTTTTCCCTGGAATTTATTGTTTGTTTTGGACATGTGGAAAGAGCCTTACTAATAAAATTGATTTTACTTATGAATTTTAAAAAAAATCCAATGGGAGAGAGACACATTCATTAAATACTGTTAAAAATTTTAAAAAAAATTATTTTTATGAAAAATGAAAAAGAGGGAAAAAATAGAAGGCTTGAATCATTTTATGAAATACAGATGATTCTGCCATCTAAGAGACCAAAATAGACACCACAGTACCAACTAAGAAGACCCCTAAGGTTAGGGAAACAACATTTTCTGCAGGTTCAGTGTTCAGGGCTCTGCTGGCAATTTTCTAAATTCTGTTTTTTTCTTATTTGACAGAGCCTCTCTATAACGCCCAGGCTGGAGTGCAGTGGTGCAATCTTGGCTCACTTCAACCTCCACCTCCTGGGTTCAAGTGATTGTTCTGACTCAGCCTCCTAAGTATCTGGGATTACAGGCATGCACCACCGTGTCCAGCTAATTTTTCATATTTTTATTAAAGTCAGGGTTTCACCATGCTGGTCAAGCTGGTCTCAAAACTCCTGACCACGTGATCCACCCAACTCGGCCTCCCAAAGTGCTAGGATTCCGGGCGTGAGCCACCACGCTTGGCCCAATTTTCTGAATTCTTATACTCTAAACTTCTTAATTATAGGAGCTGTTAGAGCTCTCCTAAATCTTGTTTTACAACCCAGACCACTACCACTCTGACTGGACAGAGGACCAGCCTTACAAACATTTTTAAAAATATATTTAATTATGTTTTAGGTTTGGGGGTACATGTGAAGAACATGCAGGATTGTTGCATAGGTATATACAAGGCAATGTGGTTTGCTGCCTTCCTCCCCATCATCTATATCTGGCATTTCTTCCCATGTTATCCCTCCCCAACTCCCCACCCCCTGCTTTCCCTCCCCTAGTCTCCCCAACAGACCCCAGCTTATAGTGCTCCCCTCCCTGTGTCCATGTGTTCTCATTGTTCCACACCCATCTATGAGTGAGAACATGCAGTGTTTGATTTTCTCTTCTTGTGTCAGTTTGCTGGGAATGATGGTTTCCAGCTTCATCCATGTCCCTACAAAGGACATGAACTCACCGTTTTTATGGCTGCATAGTATTCCATGGTGTATATGTGTCGCATTTTCCCTGTCTAGTCTATTATCAATGGGCATTTGGGTTGGTTCCAAGCCTTTGCTATTGTAAACAGTGCTGCAATGAACATTCATGTGCATGTGTCCTTATAACAGAACGATTTATAGTCCGTTGGATATATACCCAGTAATGGGATTGCTGGGTCAAATGGAATTTCTATTTCCTCTCTACCCCAAATCCACAGAGTATACATTCTTCTCATCACCACATCACACCTACTCTAAAACTGATCACATAATTAGAAGTAAATCACTCCTCAGCAAATGCAAAAGAACGGAAATCATAACAAATAGTCTCTCAGAACACAGTGCAATCAAGTTAGAAGTCAGAATTCAGAAACTAACTCAGAACCACACAACTTCATGGAAACTGAACAACTGGCTCTTGAATGTTGACTGGATAAACAATGAAATGAAGGCAGAAATAAAGAAGTTCTTCGAAACCAATGAGAACAAAGACACAACATACCAGAATCTCTGGGACACATTTAAAGCAGTGTCTAGAGGGAAATATATAGTAATAAATGCCCACATGAGAAGCAAGGAAAGATCTAAAATTGACCCTATCATCAAAGTTGAAAGAGCTCGAGGAGCAAGATCAAAAAAAAATCTCAAAACCTAGCAGAAGACAAGAAATAATCAAGATCAGAGTAGAACCGAAGGAGATAGAGACATAAAAAAACCCTTTAAAAAATCAGTAAACCCAGGAGCTGTTTTTTTGAAAAGATCAACACAATAGAGAGACCACTAACCAGATTAATAAAAAAGAAAAGAGAGAAGAATCAAATAGATGCAATAAAAAACGATAGAGGGGATGTCACCACAGATTCCACAGAAACACAAACCACCATCAGAAATTACTACAAACAACTCTTTGTACATAAACCAGTACACCTGTAAAAAATGGATAAATTTCTGGACACTTGCAGTCTCCCAAGGCTTAACCAGGAAGAAGTTGAAACTCTGAATAGACCAATAACAGAGGCTGAAGTTGAGGCAGCAATTAATAGCCTACCAACCAAAAAACACCAGGTCCAGATGGGTTCACAGCCGATTCTACCAGTCATACAAAGAGAAGCTGGTACCACTCCTTCTGAAACTATTCCAAACATTTTTACCTTATAAGCTACTGCAGACCATAAAGTCAGTTTCATCCAGCTTATAAAGGCTACCCACAAACTGTCTTTCTGTTCTGTAGTTCACCTTTTGATGTAAAGAGCCAAGTTCTACTTCATTTTAATGCTAAAACCTCACCCCCAAAGGAACACAGGATGGATAGATGTTTTGTGTAAGATTACCCATTACATATGTGCTTAGCTTCCTTTATACATATGTATAGCTTTTCCCACAAATCTGATGAACATATATAACTCTGTTGTGTCATATGGACACCGAAAGATGTAAACAAGACCTGTCCCTCCGCTCCCTGGAGATTCTCTCTTCCTGAATTGCAAACTGCTATCACCAATAAAGCTCCCTTTTCTACCTTATTCATCCTAAATTAGCCATCCTTGTGGTCTTTTGGACAATAATTCTTAATTTAGTTCTTCATATACAAAAATGCCCATTATGGTTATCTGCACAATCTTTTTTTTAGCAGTATTGGGTCTACGTGGCTGTCTCAGATTGGGTTCTACTGGCAGTTGACTCAGAGATAAGATTACTAGGAAGTGCTTTTGCAAAAGTTTAATTAGGACAGACCCTGGGTATCAACACCTATGGCAGTAAGGGAAGAGAAGCAGGCTTGGGTAGAGGAAGTTTATATGTGATGCAATCCCAACCATGTCCTTGGCTGATCTCTTAAAGGTCTCTGGAAAGGAATGCTCCTTCAGAGTTATGATTTCCATCTGGATGTGCTGGCTTTTATATGCACATTGGTCAGTCATTGGTTGTGAGCTATACTGGGAAGGGGGACTGGGGAGACGCCTCTTTTTAGCTGAGACATTTCGGAAGAGAACTGGAAACTAAAAATAATTTACTGACAACATTTTCAACAACTGAGGCAACAAGTTTTTCATTTCTGAAGAGAAATCTGAACATTGCACTATGGCATCCAACACAGAGAGGGGAAAAGACATCAATAATACAGTGTGGGATTACCTATCCAGGGAAATAATGAACCAGAATCCTGGGAAGGAAAATAGTGAAAGGGGCACTGAATGAATAACGGTGTGAGAGAAATTGTATTTCTTGAATTCAAATGAAATCAAAGGCAGTTTTTATTATGAGACTTAAAAAACTTTTTTTTTTATCATTTTTTGTTTTTGTTCTCACTTCCTGGCCCCTTCCCAAATATTTGGTTCTAATAGACAACATACAAAACCCACAAAAGGGCAGCATGCTTGCCTTAGGGCTAGGCGAGAAAAGAGAAAAGTGTGGAATGTTATTCTTTGTGTGTGTGCTTGGACCTGGCGAGAAGAAAGACTGATGGCTGGACAGGAGATGAAAGGGAATTAATTCCCCAGGTTCAGAGGAAAAGTCAGTGAATTACTGTGAAGCCTCTCTGAACACATACAATATCCCCAGGAGGTTTGCATTGTCAGAATGTGAAGTTTTATACATTCCCATTCCCAGAGTTTCTGTTTCTTCTCCAATCCGCTAATCAATCAAAAACATACAAGAATGACAGATTTCTTTTTTTTAATAACTAAAGCCTCACCTGCCTAATTAATGATTTGAGGACAGCATCCACTATCCTGCAAGATGAATTCCCATCCTAAATTAAAACTATGGGGGAAATAAAGCAACTTTTATAGCAGAAACTATTAGTGTTTCAGAATTAAAGAGTACAAAGAAAGGAATCAGAGATCCTGAAAAATCAATACAGAAAAGACACAAGCAGTTGAAAGGTGTTACAACATAATTAATACAATTTTAAGAAGGTCAAATTATAATGTTCATATTAATTAGATATATATTGCATATTTTAATACATTAACTGAGGAACACAGCATAATGTTATTGCTGGTTGAAAGAGCATTTGAGAAGCTAAAATACTTGTAAGAAGAAAAAAATTGCTGGGTTTTCTAAAAAGCAACTGCTGAATGTCTAATAGAGCTATAAACTACTATATCCAGAGTTATTTGATCAACCAGGTGCAAATGATTTGCATCTTTACTAGACACAAATCTACACCTTAACCTGTGACTTCTCTGAGTCATTTATTCAATAGCAAATAGAAA
The DNA here is from genome assembly GCF_049354715.1 of Callithrix jacchus. Taxonomy (NCBI): domain Eukaryota; kingdom Metazoa; phylum Chordata; class Mammalia; order Primates; family Cebidae; genus Callithrix; species Callithrix jacchus. The sequence goes on along the minus strand of NC_133502.1, from coordinate 1,756,484 downwards.
ACTGGGAAAGAATAACTTAAATATTAACTCATCTTTTACTTCTTTTCACACATTCATTTCTACTGCTTTATTCAGATATCCCCTCATATCATTTCTCCAGCAAAAATCCTTTATAGGATATGTCATCCAAGAATAAATTTTATACTTAATAAAGTAATAGATTAAATAACTGGTTTTACCTTTCATCATCCAATTATTGAAACTTTGATATGTTTAATTACTGTTTAAGCTCATTCCTATCATCATAAAATATATTTAAGTGCCCTGAGTTGAGGAGTCATTTAGCTTTCTACGTGTTTTGAAGAATGAACAAAATTTAGATAAACAATTGTTTAAATATTTTTATGTCATTAATGTAGCTCCAATGAGAGAGAGAGTGTGTGTGCCTGAGTATAAATTGTAGAGAACTTGAATAGAACAGAGAAATAAGGCCAGAATCTTTATGCAGTGACAAGAGAATTTTAACCTAAAAATATCTAAAAAAAAAAACATCGACTGTAATAATTCCTACATTGCATTGCTTACTTGTTGTTTCTCATGCTTTGTTATAAATCTGTCTCTGTTTTTTCTAATAAAATAATAATATAATGTACTTTTAAAATAAATTTGAGGCAGGGCACGTTGGCTCACAGCTGTAATCCCAGCACTTTGGGAGGCTGAGGTGGGCAGATCACCTGAGGTCAGGACTTCGAAATCAGCCTTACCAACATGGTGAAACTCCATTAGAAATACAAAAATTAGCTGGGTGCAGTGGTGGGTACCTGTAATCCCAGCTACTTGGGTGGCTGAGGCAGGAGAATGGCTTGAACCCAGGAGGCAGAGGTGGCAGTGAGCTGAGATCTCACCACGGCATTTCAGCCTGGGTGACAGAGACGCCATCTCTAAATAAATAAATAAGATATTTTCTTCTAATGTTTTAATCTAATTTTGTTTTAGACCCTTAAGAAGATGCCTCAGATATCTATATAACGATGTGTGTGTAAGAAGCACTCAAGTGAAAAAGTAACCAGAAGGAAATATTGCCAATTAGTTTATCAAAACACAGGCATATATATAGCTGTCAGCACACATACACAGAGACAGAAACATATACACACACATATGCATGCACATGCGTGTTGACACAGAATAAACTCAATGGCTATAGAATATTAAACTTGCTGGTAAATATTAAATCAGCAAATATTCACTGTGCAAATGTTGCTCTTTTCATGTTAAGGGACAAAATATTCAGTGCTATATCAAGGGTTATTTCAAGTGAGCTGGTGAGACTAATAAAAAAGATTCCAAATTTCCCAGCATTTATACTATGAAAAATAAAAAAAATCTGATCTAAATAATCTAATTTTTAAATGATCAGAAGCTTTACAAACTGGAGAAAGTAGCAAAGTAAAACATTCCATCTTCAGTGTACTCTTCATTCTTTTTCACAAATTTTTTCTGATTTGTCTGAAAATAAATATCATCATTTTTAAAGGCATATTCTAAATTTTTCCTAGTGTCCAGCTTTCTTGTCTTTAGACAAAGCTTATTCATATAGATTTAGATTTTTATCACTTCAACTCTATTAATAATAGATTTTACATTTGAGTGAATTTGATGTAATAAAAGATAATGGCTTTTTGTGTGTTACCACATTTGCCTTGCAAAAATTATATAAAAAATATTTAATAAATTCTCTCTATTTTACAGATAGATGAAACCACAGAGAGCTGTTAAATAATTTGCTTAAGGCCACAAAGCTTGTAAGTGTAAGAAAAAGTTTTGGAAATTTTGAAAAAGTAAATTCCTACACCTCGTATTTACCATAATTGCATCACATTCAATGTATGAGATTCAAACATTCTACACATCTCCATCTTGTAACCAACTAGATTTCCAGCTTATAACCATCTAAAAATCTCTGTTTTACTATCTAGCTTATAACCAACTATACTTGTTCATTTAGATGTACAATATGTCAACCACAAATTGTCGATTGCCCTGATTCTTCTAAGTGTCTTTATATAAGTACCTTTACAGTATAAGGTCTTTTAGACTGGCTGACTGCACCATGGACTTCATGGTAACCTCTGTGACCTGCACATATACCTCCAGATGAGTTCCTGGAACTGGGAATTCTGAAGTAACTGGGGAACCAAAAAGGAAAAAGAATGACCAACCCTTGTGTCATCTAATTAACTTTAAGACATTCTCCTGTTGTTCCTTATTGCTGCCTCAAATGATAAGGCAACTTGGCTCTGTAACTGACCTTGCTCAACTGATAGGTCAACCTCGAGACTCCAGACCCTACAACTCCCTCTTAGCTTACAAAAACCACCCTGAACTGTGACTTCCACTGCGTACCCCAAACCTATAAAACCAACTCCTATCCTACTGCCTTCTACTCTTTTTTCAGACTCAGCCCACTCACACCCAGGTGAGTAAACAGCCTTGTTGCTCACACAAAGCCTGTTTAGGGGGTCTTTACATTCAGAGTGCGTTTAACACATAGAACCACCAATAACCTAGTTACTTAGGACAAAAAACATTTTTGAATCCTCTCTTTTATTTAGACCTCTTATCTGTTTTAAACATCATTTGTTGCTTTAATGGCCAAATAGTACCCCAATTTATCCCATTAATTTTTACTTTTTCCTGGAATCTCTTCCTGCTTTACATGGGAGTCCATGTCAGCATTATTATTTACTCTTGATCATAGAAACAGACTCATCAAGTGTCTTTATTTAAACACCAACTTAAACTCTGTACAGTCTGTTGTGGCAACCAGATTAGTTTCTTTGTAAAATAAATTGTATCACACATTTCATTGAACAGAATACTACAACAGCTTTCTTTACAATTAAACTAAAACCAGCTCCTTCCCATAAGCTACAAAGACCTATATGATCTACTCTCTGATTAATTCTTCATATATATTATTTATACTTCATATAATGTGTGTGTGTGTGTGTGTGTGTGTGTGTGTAATTTTTAACCATGGACACCCATGCCAAATCAGTTTCTTGTATATGCTAAGCTAATTTTTACCTCAGAGATTTTGAATATAGTTTACTTTGACTAGAATATTCTTCCTCCAACTTTCTCATGGTATTTTTCACAAGCATTTTCATGATTCTGCTTAAATGTCTCATTCTGAAAGAGTATTTTCCGAACACTTGTCTGAAACAGTCCTTGGAAAGTCCACCACAAAATTCCCCTTCCCTTGTCATAATTTGATGCTATTTAATATTTTCCCTGAAAATGTATTATTTCCAGAAATAATATATTTTCACATATGTAACCCCCAAAATAAGATTGAGCAAAAATCTTGAATCCAGAAGTTTTCCATTGAAGCTATCACTTGGTGGGCTTCTGCAAATTCCAGGACTATAAAAATCAAAGGAATTTTGCACAAATACATAGTGGGGGAAGGAAAGGGACAGAGGATAAAAAGGCTTTACACAGCTGAGAATAATAAAGTCAAGCTAGTTAACTTTTGTAATACTTACAGTGATTCTTTTCCAGTCTGGCCTAGAGGTACTGTGCTGTAAAAATTTTACAGTTTATGACTAGGCATATTATCAGCCCACGGAGAATTCTATAGGCCAATAATAATATCTGAGATCCTTAAATTCATCTATAACAAATCCTGATTTGCCTTTATGTTGATCTATCAGTGTCTCTACAAATATTTCTTTAATTTTAAGCACTAAATAAATTCTTTGATTTGGCAAGCAAATTAGGAAAGCACTAAAAATCACTTAACATTAGTAAAAATAACCCTATGTAGATTAAAGTGCTTGAGAGCCTACATTTAAAAGTATCATTTGCAATCTAAATTGTCTATCAGTCTGCACAATCAATTGTAAAATAAAACTCTGGTATAGTGTTGCTTTAAAAAAGTTTTGAGGATTCTGCATTATTTAAATTTTTTTCTCACAATCTGTCCATTCATTGATTTAAATAACATTAAACATAACACAAACTGTTCTTTTCTCTCCTTAATTATGCATATTATATTCATATCTATACATATCTCTTTATTTTTTCCTTATGTAGATTTTAGTTTCAAACAAACATAAAATGAGATAATTTTATAATTTATAGCCACAAAAAAATTGATAAAATTTAGAAAAAAAATTAAGGTCCTTTTTTAAAATTCTTTTTCCTTTCAGGCCACATTTTTGGGAGAGGAGGACTAATTGATTTCTATTATCTCCCTCATTTTGTAAAGAAATATTAGTTTAGTACTATAAAGAAAAACAGCACCAGAATATTAGTAAATGTATATTAAATTATTCCAAGAGTAAGATATATCAATAAAGTCTATTACATTCTCTCTCTTTCTGTCTCTCCTCTCTTAATCTTTCCCTCTGTCTCTCAATCTCACTTTATCAAAACTAGATATAGGCTGATTACAAAAGTCAGTGGCTGATTATATTAATTTTGTTATTGTTGATTTTTTAACTTTTTCTAGGTGAAACAAGACACCTTGTTTCCTGGTTAATTTATTGCATGATTTTGAAAAGTTTTCTACTCTTCTATGCATTTCATACATACTAAAAGTAGAATAGCAATTCAGGATTTTTAATGTACCTAATGTTATTTACATAAAAAGTTAATCTTAAAAGCTTAACCGAGTTTGATAAAGAAAGGAATATATAATCATTTACAATCCCTTTTAAATATTCTAGTTAGTCAAATGTACCTATTTAGCATTAAAAATCAGACTGATGATGTAACAATATATAATGATTTCATATTTTAAAATAGTTAAGTGAACAAAGAGAAAATTGAGGAAAACATTTGGCTACAATAAAAAGTTGTTATACTATTACAAAATTCACGAATGAAATAACTAACGTTTTGCTCTTACTACCAATTCTTAATGTTGCAGAAAGTAAATAATAATATGTGTGGTCAATAAGAAACTCTATTCTAAAACTCTATTCTAGTTTTAAAATGTTCAGTAATCATTAAAAATACATTAGGAAAGGTGGCTCTTGACCCAAAGCACTCATTAACTATTAGTGATTGTCAAATAATCATCAGTATATTCCTAGATGTCAGAATACTGAATCATTGTTACATAGCACAATATATGAGAAATCAAGTGAAATAAATAATTTGAAAGAACAGGCAAAATGACTAAATATAATTAAATAGCCAAGAGAATCCTAAATATGGAAGTTTTTATAAAGGAACCAGCAATCTGAAACCCAGATGTTAAGAGAGGTAATTCAAGTTTATTGAATGCCTGAGGGAATGTGCTAAGAACTTTTTCTTTTATCATTTAATTGGCCTACCATTACCAGAGGTCATTACTCTCATTTACAGAGTAGTTAACCAAGAATCTGGAAAATGCAAGTCAGGGGTCAAACTGGACTCTATCTGCAGATTTGAGAACTGTCAGTGGTAAATTATTTCCCTGAGAGCTCATTGTCTGTCCACACTTGATAGTTCACACACCCATGGACATGCCTTATACACACTGACATAGTTCCAACATTTGCTGAGGTAGTCATGCGTTACTGAAGGTGGGTGGAGGGTGTGTCGGTATTGGAGGGGACACATTCTGGGAAATGCCTCATTAGGCAATTTCCTTGCTGTTAGAACTTCATAGAATGTACTTTCGCAAACCATCATGGTATTGTCTCCTACACACATAGGCTATATGGTATAGCCTATAGCTCCTGGGCTACAAACCTGTAGCATGCTACAAACCTGTAAGATACATACCATAAATGGGGTTTGCAGGGCTGGAAGTTGCTTTGGGTGAGTCAGTGAGTGAGTGGTGAGTGAATGTGAGTGCCTAGGGCATAATAAATTAACCTTAGCTTATTGTGACTTTTTTCTTCATAAATATTTTATTTTTTTAATAACTTTTGACTCTGATGGGAACACATTAATAGTTTAAAACACATATTGTACAGCTGCATGAAAATTTCTTCTTTCTTTATATCCTTACTCTATAAGCTTTTTTTCTATGTTTAAGATTATTTTTTCTTATTTTTATACAGTTTTTTTCTTTTCCGGGGATACACGTATAAGTTTGTTACATGGACATATAGTGTGAGGCTGAGCCTCGGCGTAGCAAATTCATCCTGTCACACAGGAAGTGAGCATAGTACCCAACAAGTCATTTTTCAGCCCCTGCCCGCTCCTACCCTCTCCCGTCTGGTACTCAGTGTATGTTGTTTCCATCTTTATGCTCATACAGAGTTTTTCTCCCACTAATATATGAGAACATGTGGTATTTGTGTTGCAGGGCTTTTCCTTAGTTCAGCCAAAGATGGGGTCTTTGCTCATCACACAGCCACAAAAATTTAGGTTTGCAGAGGGTCAGAGAGGGTGAGTAAAGCAGACTTTTACTGGGTGAAAAACAAGAAAAGCTGGAAACGGAAACTGCCTGCAAGGCCAGAGTTCTTCCTGCCCATGGATTAAATCCCAGGTTCCACACAGGAAGAGGAGGGGGCCAAGCTCCTTCCCACTGTAAAGATTGTGAACTTCTGTGTCTCCACCCCAGTGCACATTCCTAGTGAGCAGGTCAGTTGGAGTATTTCTGGGGACCCCCTCCCACCTAGCTGTCTCATTTGATTTTCTTTTTCTGCATTAATTTGCTTAGGGTAATGGCCTGCAGCTACATTCATGTTGCCGAAAAGGAACTAATTTTTTATGGCTGAATAATACTCCATAGTGTATATGTACATTGTCTTTATCCACTCCACTGTTGGGGAGCATCTCAATTGATTCCTTGTCTTTGTTATTGTGTGTAGTGCTGCGACGAACATACAAGTGTATGTGTCTTTTTGGTTGAATAATTTATTTTCCCTGGGATATTTTGTTAGTCCATTCTCACACTTCTAATAAATACATACCCTGAAGTGGGTAATTTTTAAAGGAAAGAGGTTTAATTGACTCACAGTTCAGCATGGCTGAAGAGGTCTCATGAAACTTACAATTGTGGTGGAAGGGGAGGCAAACATGTCCTTCACAGGGCAGCAGGACAGAGGAGTGCCAAGCAAAAGGGGGAAAGCCCTCCATAAAACCATCACATTTCATGAGAACTCTCTTACTGTTATGAGAAAGCATGACAGTAACCACCCTCATGATTAAATTACCTCCCACTGGGTCCCTCCCATGACACATGAGGATTATGGGAACTACCATTCAAGATAAGCTTTGGGAGGGGACACAGCCAAACCATATAGTTATATACCTAAGAATGGGATTGCTTGGTATAATGATAGTTCTAAATTATTTGAAAAATCTCCAAAGTGCATTCTGCAGTGGCTGAACTAATTTACATTCCTCTTAACAATGTATAAGCATTTCCTTTTCTTCGCAAATTCACTGAGATCTATTATTTTCTGACATTTATTAATAGCCATTCTGACTGGTGGTGAGATGGTATCTCATTGCAGTTTTGATTAGCATTTCTCTCATGATTAGTGATGTTGAGCATTTATTCATGTTTGTTGGCTACTGGTGTATCTTCCAAGTGGCTGTTTATGTCCTTTGCTCACTTTTAATACCGTCATTTCTTTTTGCTTATTGAATCATTTAAGTTCTTCATAGATTCTGGCTATTAGACCTTTGTCAGAGGTGAAGTTGGCAAATATTTCCTTCCATTCTATAGGTTATCTCTTTATACTGCTGGTATTTTTTTTTTTTTTTTTTTTTGGCTGTACAGAAGCTCTTTAATCTAATTGGGTGATACTACTTAATTTCTGTTTTTGTTGTAATTGCTTTTGACAACTTAGTCATAAATTCTTTCCCAAGGCCAATGTCAAGAATGATATTTCCTAGGCTTTCTTCTAGGATTTTTATAGTTTTGGGTCTTATATTTTAAGTCTTTAGCCCATCTTGAGTTAATTTTCGTATACAGTGAATGGTAGGGGTCCAGTCTTGTTCTTCTACATATGGCTAGCCAGTTATTCCAGCACTGTTTTTTTAATAGAGCATCCTTCCCCTATTGTTGTTTTTGTTGACTTTGTGAAAGATCAGATGGTTGGAGGTATAAGGCTTTATTTCTGGATTCTCTAATTTGTTCCATTCTTCTATGTGTCATTTTTATACTAGCACCATGCTGCTTTGGTTACTATAGCCTTGTACTATAGTTTAAAGTCAGGTAATGTGATACCTCCAGCTTTGTTTCTTTTGCTTAGGACTGCTGTGGAAATTCAGGCACTTTTAAAATTCTATGTGAATTTTAAAATAGTTCTTTCCAATTTCTGTGAAAAATGACATTGGTAGTTTGATAGGGACAGTGTTGAATTCTTCCAATCCATGAGTATGGAATGTTTTCTAGTTTGCATTATCTATGATTTTTTTCAGCAAATCTTTTAAAACTTTTTTGTATAAAACTAGGACACTAACTAGGCCTGCAGAGAGTCAAGATCATCAGTGTCACTGTCTTCTACCTGCACATTTTGTCCTACCATAAGGTCTTCCAGGGCAGTAACGTGCATGGAGTTGTCTTATAGAATAGCAATGCCTTCTCCTGAAATATCTCCTGAAAGGCCCTGTCTGAAACTGCTTTACAGTCAACTTTTTTATGTAAGTAAAAGAAAAACACTAAAATAATGGTAAAAATGTATAAAATGTATAGTAAATATATAAACCAGTAACATAGTGGCTTATTATCAAGCATTATGTATTGTATATAATTATTTGTGCTATACTTTTATATAATTGGCAGCCACAGTAGGTTGGTTTATACCAGAATACCACAAATATGAGTTATGCCCTCTGCTAGTACATTACCAAGGCTATAAAGTCATTAGGCCAACAGCAATTTTTCAGCTCCATCATAACCTTACGAGCCCACCATCTTATAGGCTGACTATTGTTGACTAAAACATCATTATGTGGTATATGATTTTATTACAAAAAAACTTCACAGTAGAGGTAGGTCAGTTTCTATGGTGTTTGTGGGGGAAATATAAACAATATAAAACAACAATAATTAAACAATTTGTGAAGAAGTATCCTGCTTCTCCACAAATGTCTTTTGCTTTATTACATGAAATCATTAATTTTTGTATCCTGACTTTCGTGGAAACATCAATGAGGATCCCTAACGTTTAAAAAAAGTAAAAGTAAAAGAATCTCTAGTCTTTATAAGTTTTTTCTCCGAATCAGGAAGAAATTGAAAGCTGATGTGCCTCAGCACACTGTTAATTAACAATCAAAAAGATAAAAAGATCTATAAAAAGGAACAGCATAATGATTAGGTATTGAGCAATTAGTTGTGTCTAAAAAATTATGGACAGCAAAACAAAATATTATTCAAAACAAACCACTGAGGAATCCTGGCTAAAATAATTGCATGAATTTGTTATGGATAGTTTTATAACGATGTATCCACATAAGGCAGTGATCAGCAATAACAATCAGTTTGTGATAAATAATAGGGTTTAGTGATATTCTATAATTGAATTAAATATTTGAATTTTGAAATTTAAGTTCTCCCTGTGATTCTGATAATATGTTAAACATTTACCATATTACAACTAGAAGTTTACACAATGAATCCAAAATGCTTATTTTTTCAGAGTACCTACAATTAATTTTCATCTTAAACTAATCATTTTGCATAAAATGTGATTGTGGAAATACATTTGGCATATTTTTCTTATCTCCGGACATGTCATGGATTAATTTGAAAAGGAAAAATATTCATTCTATTCTTGTTATTTTAGCTATCAAATGTCAACAATATATTATCTAAAATATCAAGATGCCAATTAAAAAAATTAATAAAAGAGTGATTTCAGGCAACTTTTGATAGATATTGCTTAATTTCACACATTTTATTTATGTTTTCTAACTAAAACTATAAATGTATCCAAGTTATGTTTTATATTTATTCAATAATAAAACTATGTCCATGCTACTTATTATGGTGTGCCAAGAAAACACCACTTCCATGTAGAACACACGTCTACATACAAACTACACAGTTGCCTCAAGTGTTATAGCCTTTTCTAATGGCTTAGTTCATTCAGGCTGCTATAACAAAATATTATTAACTGAGTGACTTAGAAGAAACATCAATTTATTTATCATAGTTCTGGAGGATGAAAAGTCCAAGATCAATGATTCTGCAGACAAAGTGTCTGATGAAAACCTGCTTCCAGGTTCATGGAGAACTGTCTTCTCTCTTTGTCCTCATATGGTAGAAGGATAAAGCAGTTCTCTGGGCCTCTTTAATCAGGGCAATAATTACACTCACAAGGACTCCACGCTTGTGATCTAATCACCCCACTAAAGCCCCATCTCCTAATGTCAGCACATTTGGATTTAGGATTTCAACATATAAATTTTTGGGAAACACATTGAGTATATAGCACCTAATTAGACAGAAATTGGGATGTTAGCTGTCATAAATCTTCAGAAGAAATTATTTTCAATGTTTACCAGCATTAAGCCTGATAAAACAAATAAACAATCAAAAATAGTGGCATGTATTCATGTCTTTTAATATATGTAGAGTTTGAAGAAATAATCTTGGAGACAAAAAATTGAAATAAAAAGTTGATTTGCTATGTGAATTCTGCTGTAGAAACAAATAACATTTTTAGAGACATAATTATGTGCCTCTATGTCTCACATGTAATTTTTTTTTATTAACCGTCTTTCAGTATTTGCAATATAGAAACTAAACATAGATATTGTGTGGGCCATTTCACTCTAATTGTATTCTATTTTTATCTCTAGGACCAATAAGCCCATGGGCAGATTTTATGAGGAATAAAAATCTGAAATCTCAAAACTAAAGGCCCAGGAAAAGATTTCTCCAAGTCTTGGAAAGGTAGTGCTTTTCCAAAGCCATTCTGGCCAAGAAGAAGGAGGAATAAAGATTGGTTTGGAGACTGTAGTACCTGATTCTAAATCTTAGCAGCACTTCCTTCCCAAATGCCAGCAGCCTTTTGGCTTGTAAGCATTTTGGAATAGAAGGCATTTATTTTTCAACAAGTCAGCAGTTTCTAACAAACATTCACCTATGCATGCAGCCTTTAGGCAGCTTCTGAAGTATTGATGTGTTTACTAACTTGATAGCAAAGCTTCTCTGGTCCCAGGTCCAGTATGTAAACATTCAACTGCTCCTTCTTGAGAGTGTAAGCCTTTTTAATTGCCTCCAATACTTCAATAGACAAATTTTTTTCAAAAGCCAGGTTAAAACAGAAATGAAATAACTTCATAAAATCTTTGTGAGATGTATAAGAAAGCCTGATAAATTTATTTATTTTTTCTAAACAAGATACCAAACTAGTTACAAATTTCATTTCTGGGTATAAAGTTTTAGAAATAGGTGGGGCACAGTGGCTCAAGCCTGTGATCCCAGTACTTTGGGAGGCCCAGGCAGGCGGATCACGAAGTCAAGAGATGGAGACCATCCTGGCCAATATGGTGAAACACCGTCTCTACTAAGAAATACAAAAAAAATTAGCTGGGTGTGGTGGCGTGCGCCTGTAGTCCTAGCTACCCGGGAGGCTGAGGCAGGAAAATTGCTTGAACTCGGGAGGCGGAGGTTGCAGTGAGCTGAGATCGAGCCACTGCACTCCAGCCTTGCACCTGGTGACAGAGCAAGACTCTGTCTCAAAAAAATATAAAATAAAAATAAAAGAAATAATCATTTGAAAATAATAAATTACATACTACAAAGTGATACAGTGCAAATTTTCCACAGACTGGGCAACAGATCTCATTTCAGGAAATCATAATAATTAATATTTTCTTAAATATATTGTCTTAATAAAGGAAATCATATGTTATTTTAGTGTCCCAAATGCAGTATTGGCATTATTTGGTCATGCAGCCATTAGTTTTAGCCATATGACCAACTATCCACAAACCCAGTGATTTCTGACAAGTTTTAAAATACATAACATTCCAAAAAGGGCTAGAAGATAGACTGTCCCAAATGATCACTTATTATGCATCAGTCCAGGAGTGGAAGAAACAGAAAAAAAATTATTTCCTATTTATCTGTGGCATTTTCTCTACTGCAAGCTTTCTTAAATTTTGCATTATAGACCATTTCAGTCCCATAATTATTTGCTGTGATGAACTATCCTATGTTTCACTGGATGTTTCATATAATCCCCAGCCTCAATTCATCGGAGGCCACTATCACTCTTCCCAAGAGGATGACAACTAAAAACGTCTCAAATATTTCCAGAGGGTGCCAGATGTACCCTGGTAACAGTGGGGAAGTCAAAAACATTCCAAATTCAGAAGCACTTTTCTTGTGAGTAGAGAAACCTAAAGACCAAAGTAGATCAAAGTACAAAAGAAATCCCATAGTTTTCCTTTCACATTGCAGAGCAGATTGATTCTGCAATCTACTGAATAACAAACTAGTAATTCAAGCTACTTTTAGAGTCAAGGTATACAATATACATAATGATATTACAACCAATTACAGGACTTTGTGCCAAATCTCAATTAAACAGGAATCATATATGGAGACGAAATACATACATTATCTCTTAATTTTATTTTTGTTATTTTAGATCAATTACTGCCAAATAATTACAATTGGATCTCCTTTATCTTTCCTAGTTCATTTTCTTACACAGGTGCTTATGAATGTCACAGAGCCAAGAAAAGACTAAATAGAAAAAAAACAGGGTAAATCTTAGAGGGAGTCCTTAGTCAATAAATCGTAGGAAGCTGCTTGTGCTTTGGTAAATTTCCATGAATTACATACACATATCCTTGAGCAAATGTAGATCAACAATCCAGTTAACAGGATAGGTTGCTTAATTAATACAGGTCCAATTTATATATTGATAATAAGATAGTTTTTCTCTAACCCACTCATTTTTAGAAGATAATAAAATTTCTCTAATAATATCTAAAGACAGTATTCTTAAAATGTATTCTATGATGGGGCTGAGTGCGGTGACTCACACCTGTAATCCCAGCACTTTGGGAGGTGAGATGGGCAGATCACGAGGTCAAGAGATGGAGACCACCCTGGCCAACATGGTGAAACCCCGTCTCTACTAAAAATACAAAAATTAGCTGGGCGTGGTGGCACGCACCTGTGGTCCCAGCTACTCAGGAGACTGAGGTGGAAGAATCGCTTCAACCCAGAAGATGGAGATTGCAGTGAGACAAGATTGCACCACTGCATTCCAGCCTGGCAACAGACCAAGCCTCTGTCTCAAAATAAAATTAAAAAACGTATTCTATGATACCAAAGACAACTCTAGTAGGGCCTAATGAAATCTGAATTTACGTATGAGTGAGTATATTACAGAAATTTTTTGTGGGTTTCTGCAGAAGTCACTTATATGTGCTGAGGATACAGAATGGAAAAAGTTATTTTTTTTAGAATCTGTAAGAAATGTGTCATTCCCAAATTCATAAACCTCTATAGCCCTGCTAATTGTTTTTAATACAAGATCAAAACAAATATGGTAAAGTAGCAGAGTGGTGTAGAAACATTTCAATCTGTCATTTTGGTTTTACATGATTAAAAACATCAAAATTACAAAAAGAAAAATATAAAGCTCATAATTTGGATGTTTTAACTAGTTTCAAATATTTGGCCATTGGATTAAGTAGATTCTACATGTTATATTTGACTGTATCTAAACATAACTTCATATAGAATCTATTTCTAAAAAGTAATAAACTAACAAATATATTAAAATATGGTATACTATTTCTAGTATTTCTGCACAATATGGATTTAGTTTTATTTAGACCCAAGATATTTAAGAGTTTTTTTTTTCTAAGTCCTACTCTTTTTACTAATATGAACTTTAAAAAACATCACTTGCAAACAGACTCCTTCTAACTTTTTAAATGACATATTATTCTTCACTGGTTTTGAAATTCAACTGTCCTTAACTGTTACAGCTAGTAGCTTAGAATATTTACTTGAAATATGCAATTGCTTGTATGTTGCTCATTTTTCACTTTTTCCTTTTAGCACAATGGCAATTTCTTATACTCATCACTTAAATCTAATGCATTGGTCTCTTTATTCACATTCTTCTTTTGTACCTATATGTTATAAAATAAAACTGTCAAAAGTACCTGTCATAATATTCATCTCTAACCAATTTTTATAATCTTATCTCCTGCCATTTACTATCACACTGTCCTTGAATAGCTGTAAGTTTTAATTTTCTGTGTCTTTGCACATATTGTTTCTTCTGGAAAACATCCATTTCTCAAGGATAACATTAAATGCCATCTTCTGTACTGTGTACAGAATGAGTTGGTCCTTTCTGATATCCCCACGGCCTCATCATGATGCTTCCATTACATATATCAATGAATGGATTTTCTCATTAACTTCTTTACAGACCTTATCCAAACGATTTTTCTATGCTTAGTATGTAAAACACAATCTGGCATGTACATTGTAATCACTAAATCTTAATCACAGAATGACTAAATGACCATGGAAGTGGCTAATAAAATCACATACAGCCTTGATGATAATTTTTGGATCTTTAATGTACTTCCTAAAGTAATATGAAATCATTACAAGTTATTAATAGTATGAGTTGAAACATTTACCTATGTAATTTGGAAGGCAACTGCCAAGAAACTAAGGTCTGACTGAGTGAGAGAGAAAAGGAAGAAAGTTAAACTGGAGGTTTTGGCAACAATCTAGGCAAAATGTAATAAAATATTGGATAAGGTCAGTGTTAGTAGCTATGAGAACAAGAGAATAGAGAAACAGTGTGTTTTGTCTTAAAATAATCTAGAGAGTACAGTGTACTTTTAGTATATATTAGTACATATAAATAGTATATATGTTTTATATTATATATGGTATATATAATATATATTAATATAGTATACTATACAATGCTAATTAATACACTATACAATACTTAGTATAGTATTATAATTAACTGTTAATATATTATACAATTAATATAATGTATATTAATAGTATATATTAACAGCCACTTAATATATACTATTATCAATAGTGGTAATTAAGAATTATAATTCACATATATAACATAATGTTTAATGAGAGCCAAGTACTAAATTAAATGGTCTGCTTACTTTATTTCATTTTAAGCAATTTTGTGCAGTAAGCATCAATAATCTTATTTTATAACTTAAACTGATTATTGTAGGTCAGTAATATTAGAACCAAAATTTAAATGCAAATCTATCTCTTGAACTATCTCTTGTGAGACATTTAGCAAGTTTAATGAAAGCAAATTAGATTTTGATTAGGTATGGATAATATGTAAAAGACCTAATTTCCTAATTTTCAATCCCTCCATTGTTATAGAATGTCTACTTTTTCATTCTCTCAGTCACATCATATATTTTTAGGCTCCAGTGTGTCCAATAAGTTTTTAAATTGCTATTTTCACTTCAGTGGGAAAATCTAGGTCATTTACAGTAAGTTATTTACAGGAACTAAGCATGGTGAATGAGCAAAGTAATACTACTTAAATGATAAGGTAGTGAGTCATAGATGATGGGAATTTGGAAAGAACAATAAATATACCGTATGACAATTAGAAACTTTAAAGATCAGGCTGCCGAGGTACTGGACATTATCCTATAAAGTGAAATATATGAAGGACTTTGCATATATATATAAGATGATAATGAGAGGAATTAAATGTATTGCAAGTGAAAAATCATTAACTGAATATATGTTAAATATTAAGTAGTTTGAGGAAACTATCAAATACAAAGCTGAAAATAGTGTAAACATATATCTCAGTGTATGAAGAACAGTTCCTTTTATGCCTGTTATAGTAGTGTTTTGTTCAAATTAATCTTTGTCCAACATTTTCTAGTTTCTAAGAAAATGCTATTATTAGTACTTATATTGATATAAGCCAGCTGTGTTTAAGAACTTCCACTTTGACTTCCAGTTTCTGCTATGATCTCATTTAATAGTACGTGAGAAGGATGTGATTATTTTTGTATGTTGTTAAATCTAAAAGTATATCACAAAATAACTCATCTTTTTTTTCCCCATCACCTTCCAGATATGATGTATTTAATACTTCCCATTTAAGGAAAGTCTTCAAGGTGCTTGCTCCTTACAGAAATCTTCTTGGGAGCAGTAAGGAAGGCTAACTCATTCTGGTTATACTGTTAGTGGCAGCAGGTTTAAAGATTGCTGCCTCAATCACCTGATGTACCAGCCAGTTATGCCGTAGTCCAAGTTGCAGAATGTGAGATGCATGAAGGAATCAGTCCACAGTAAATAGGTTAGCTGGGAAACAGGGTAAAAAACAGGTTTAGTGTGTATGAAATATTTATGGGAAATAGAAGCTGAACAGGTAATCTTCTATGTAGAGACAAATCTGAACGCTGTTTTTAAATTTATTAATTTGTTATATGGTGTTAATCTATATTTACTTTTATAGTAATGCAATTATTTTTATTTTATAATAAAATATTTTGACAGAATATCAATAAACTAAAAAATGAAAGTGCACGTCTTATGAAAAATTACTATCCAAATTTTTATTTCTCAAAATTGATGCCATGTAGCTTACACATTAGAGGGGTCTAAGAATATCACAGATTACATAAAAAACAGACATCTGAAGTTGTTTGAGCATTTACTTCAAAATGTATTACTTATATTAAAAATGGACAGGGAACATGTGGCACATGTATGCCATGGAATACTATGCAGCCATAAAAAACCATGAGTTTGTGTCCTTTGTAGGGACATGGATGAACCTGGAAACCATCATTCTCAGCAAACTGACACAGAAACAGAGAATCAAGCACCGCATGTTCTCACTCATAGGCGGGTGTTGAACAATGAGGACACATGGACACAGGGAGGGGAGCATCACACACTGAGGTCTGTTGGGGGGGACTAGGGGAGGGACAGTGGGGGGTAGGGAGTTGGGGAAGGATAACATGCGGAGAAATGCCAGATATAGGTGATAGGGATGGAGGCAGCAAACCACATTGCCATGTATGTACCTATGCAACAATCCTGCATGTTCTTCACATGTATCCCAGAACCTAAAATGCAAATATATATATATATATGTAGATGACAATAATTTAACATGTACACTTGCAAAACATGCACTTTTATATAACCCTGTGAAGTATGACTTCTCATTTAGATCAAACAGTTTCATTTATTTTCAGTTTTCAATTATTAGTTTTATTTTAGGGAATGTGAGTATGTTTGTTTATAAGTTTCAAATAAAATAGTAGATGTTGATGTGAATGTCCTTGCTGCATTAAAAGAAAAGAACATTTTGAAGTTAAATTATACCAGATCCACATCAAGGTATTTATGTCCATGTGTCATAAAACTGTTTTATACTTGCTTAAATAGGACATATTTAGAACATACATCTAGAATAGCATGAAGTAGGTCAGTATATACTGCACATATTCAGTTCTGCATTTAAACTTAGGCAAAATTACTTTTTAAAAACATTGGTGACAGGCTGGGCATGGTGGCTCAAGGCTGTAATTCCAGCACTTTGGAAGGCCGAGGCAGGTGGAACACGAGGTCAACAGATCGAGACCATCTTGGTCAACATGGTGAAACCCCGTCTCTACTAAAAATACAAAAAATTAGCTGGGCATGGTGGTGCATGCCTGTAATCCCAGCTACTCAGGAGGCTGAGGCAGGAGAATTGCCCGAACCCAGGAGGCAGAGGTTGCAGTGAGCTGAGATCGCGCCATTGCACTCCAGCCTAGGTAACAAGAACGAAACTCCATCTCAAAAAAAAAAAAAAAAAAAAAAATTGGTGATATTAAAAAATACATTTTTTAAGTCCCTGGCTAAATGTTCCAGGGTTCTAATTCTTCAGTTGCATTACATAAATAAATCACAAGTAATCAGGTAAATCACAATAAATGATTGTGGTAAATAATCCATAGGATGACATATAAAATTTTAGAGTTGATTTTTAAAAATTATGTACTGTAACTGACTATATACACTAAATATATTTTTTGAATATAATCAACTATCTTCAGATGGATTGAATAACTGATATGCTGTCATGTATAATATTATTGAGAATAACAAAATGTTCCTATGCAAAATTATAAATTTATATTTGTTTATGAATATTAAACAGTTTAATATTTAACAAAGTTTTAAATCAAATGCAATTTAAAGTTTTAAATAAAAAGATAAAGCTAATTTTTAAGAAAAAATTAGTTATGAATTTCAGCTTTTGCTAAACATAGATAAATATAAAATAATTTGCATTTATTTGAAGTATTAAAGGTTTAAAAAAAGCAAAAAATAATATTTAATCTCTTTTGAAATAAGTAGGATTATATATGTCATTTTCCATTATAATAAAGTCATGATATTCTAAAGACAGTTTTGTTTCTATTGCCTCAGAATGCCAAGCCAATTAGACAAAAGGTGATATATCCACTGTCTCACATGAGTGTTCCCATCACCAATATCTATTCATAATACCACTCAATGAATTAACCTTTCAAATATGCAAATATACTTCATGTAAAATGTTTTCCAAGTAATGGAAAAATGTAAAACTTCACTGGCCTTTGTTATTGGCTTTCATAAGCATAAAACTTTTCCTAACTTCTATTAGTTTTGAGTATAGCACAGAATCACCAGAAAAAATATTCATCAAAATCCGATTATAATCATTTTGCTGTTTCAATTCAACTTTATAACTAAAACAAGAAGAAAAATATTGACTCATCTTTAAGATGTCCTTCTATCCAAATAAAAGGTTATAATGGGCTGGGAATGTGAGTTGTGTGTTTCAAGTTTCTTGTAGTTTACCTAGGTCTTATACTGTGTGTGCTAGGTTTTCTACATGGGGACCAAAAAGTGAAGAAGGCATTGTCGATTTGAGTACTCTTTACTGAAGAAGTTATTTTTACCAGGAGAGTTTAAAAACCATTTCTGTGGAAAAGTAACTATTCTTGTTCACTGTGAAGAAAATATATAACATGGGATTTTTCATAGAGTTTAATTCTTGCCCTAAATATTGTCTTCCAATTCATGTTAACATACATAACGCTAATTCATAACCCCCTAGCTAAAGCCATATTGTAAACTATTTTGTGTTGGTATACTTTTAAAGCAAATCTTTTACTTACTTTATATCACACATATGGATGGAATTGTTCTATTCAAAACATATTAAAATTTTTGACAAATGGCAAGTTTGCTTTTTGCAAGCCAGTATTGTACGGCAGAGATAAGGATTCTAAGTATTTAGCTATTTGCTACTAACTTATGTTGATGTTTCTCAGACACACAATTAGGCAATTTATAATTGGCCTCATTTTTCCATAGGCTTTGATAATATACTTGGTAATTTATTAAGAACTAGAGTTACCGTACTCAATAGAAATTTTACCAGTCTATACAAAGATTTCCTAGTTCTGACATAAAACTATTTAGGATCATTAGTTGATTTAAATAGTAGAATGTATGAAAGTTTTGGACCTTTAAAATACATGATTTATTAGGTCATTTGGTCAGAGAAGGAAAGGTAAAAATGACAACCTAATTTTGATATTAGAAACTCAATGCTACTTCCTACTGTGTCTCTGTCTTGGGAGCCAGGTCACTCACATGTGTCATCCACTATGGTCCTGTATCTTCCTACAGTGAATTCTATTGCTGGGTAGGTTTAAATTTCAATAGTATTATGTGGAGCTACAAGGTGTCACTAGCTGTTACAATGACCAGTTTAAACTTTTGAATCACATTTACAATAAATATTTAACAATGCAGAAAGTACATATTTCACAGTTATAATTACCCATTTGGAATTAAAAACATTTTTTTCTGAAACTCAACCGTTACTCACCAAACCATCTACAGTGGAATAATGGTATGTTTTCTAGCAACAACAGATTGTAATATTATTTTTAGAGTCAGAAACATTTCAAAATATCCACTAGAAACAAACAGAGGTATACTGTTCTATACTTTTAAAATTATTTACTTTTGTTTGATCAGAGTATATGACTTCATTTATAAAAAGTAAACTAGAGTGTTTGCTTATGTGACTAATTTGAAGTAAAGTGCATTATGTAATTGGGTGCAGGTGATTGGAGTCATGAAATTTGACAGCCGTTTTGATATAAAAAATTTTGTGTAAATACAGATCATTCTAAAACAAGATTCATAACATCTAAAAAATAAAAAGTACAGGATGTTTATATTACTTGCACTTACTAAAGCATATACCACTTCTGGCAAATGTGACCATAAGCAGATGGTCTTGATGTTCTTTCATTTAGCCTAATGTCAAAAGAAACTAAACTGTAAACTATCTGACCCATAAGCTTTTGAAGACCTGGTTTTTAAAAGGAGAACAAATTTTAAAGTAACAGAAATAAAATAGATAATTAGATTAAGAAAAAATAAACACAAGTAATAATTAATTTGATTCATAATGATTTTATGCTTAGTTTTTCTTTCAGGTAAAATCATTGCTAACATGGGTTAAATCATACAAGTTATGTACCTACTTATAGTAGATTTACATGATTGGCCAATAGTTATACAGTTAATGGCAGAAATTTTTTTTTGAGTCTCGCTCTGCTGCCCAGGCTGAAGCACAGTGGCAGGATCTTGGCTCACCAGAACTTCTGCCTCCAAGGCTCAAGAAATTCTCCTGCCTCAGCCTCCCGAGTAGCTGAGACTACAGCAAGCACTACCATGCCTGGCTATTTTTTTTTTTTTTTTTTAGTAGTGATGGTGTTTCACTATGTTAGCCAGGCTGATCTCAAACTCCTGACCTCATCATCTGCCCACCTCAGCATCCCAAAGTACTGGGATTACAGGCATTAGCCACCATGCCTGGCTGGCAGAAATATTAAATGGTTTCCTTCAATGGATGGATAATTAATGATATTTATTTTCTTATCCAAGAAAGTTTCTGGAAATTCCTAAGGTATATAGTAGAAAACAGTAAGCCCCATATAGCAATGGGAAGAATGTACAGTTGCTTTTAGGTGAAGAATTCTAATGATATCTATTAGGTCTGCTTGATCCAGAGCTGAGTTTATGTCCTGAATATCATTCTTAATTTTCTGTCTCAGTGATCTAATATTATCAGTGGGGTATTAAAGTATTCCACTATTATTGTGCGAGAGTCTAAGTCTCTTCAAAGGTCTCTACGAACTTGCTTTATGAATCTGGATGCTCCTGTATTGGGTACATATATATTCTGGGTAGTTAGGTCTTCTTGTTGAATTGAACCATTTATCATTATGTAATGCCCTTCTTTGCTCTTTGTTGCTTTAAAGACTATTTTGACAGAAACTAGAATTGTGACCCTTGCCTTTCTCTGTTTTCTATTTGCTTGGCAAATTTTCCTTCACCCTTTTGTTTTAGGCCTATGTGAGTCTTTCCCTGTGAGATGGGTCTCTTGAAAACACCATTATCAATGGTTTTCTTGATCTTGATCTCATGTCAAGGTTGACCCATTCAGGATCAGTCTTGACTCTTTATTCATCTTGCCATCTGTCTTTTAACTGGGACATTTAGCCCATTTACATTTAAGGTTAATATTGTTTGGGTGAATTTGATCCCATCATCATGGTGCTAGCTGATTAGTTTGCAGACTTGTTTATGTGGTTGCTTCATAGTATCACTGGTCTTTGTACTTCAGGGTGTCTTTGCAGTGGCTGGTAACAGTTTTTCCGTTCCATATTTAATGGTTCCTTCAGAAGCTCTTGCAAGGCAGGCCTGGTGGTGATGAATTCCTGTAGCATCTGCTTGTCTGAAAAGGATCTTATTTCTTCTTTGTTTATGAGGCTTAGTTTGGCCAGATATGAAATTCTGGGTTGGAAAGTTTTTCTTTTAAGAATGTTGAATACTGGCCCTTAATCTCTTCTGGCATGTAGGGTTTCTGCTGAAAGTTCTATTTTTAGTCTTTTGGGCTTCCCTTTTTAGCTTACCTAGTCTTTTTCTCTGGCTGCCCTTAACACATTTACTTTCATTTTGACTTTGGAGAATCTGAAGATTATGTGTCTTTGGGTTGATATTTTTTCATGGAGTATCTTACTGGAGTTCTCTTCAGTTCTTGAATTTAAATTTTTGCCTGTCTTCTAGGTTGGAGTAGTTCTCTTGGATGATATCTCGCAGTATGTTTTCCAACTTGATTCCATTCTCCTTATCTCTTTTGGATACCCCAGTCAGTCATAGGTTTGGTATTTTTATATAATCCCATTTTTCTGGGAGGTTTTGTTGATTCCTTTTTATTCTTTTTTCTCCATTCTTATCTGTGTTATTTCAGAAAGATAGTCTTTATGCTCTGAGATTCTTTCCTCTTCTTGATATATTCTCTTATTGATACTTGTGATCGCACTGTGAATTTTTCATGTTGTGTTTTTCAGCTCCATCAGGTGAGTTATGCTCTCTCTAAACTGGCTATTGTGTTTATCAGCTGTTATATTGTTTTATCATGATTCTTAGCTTCTTTGCTTTGGGTTAGGACATGGTCCTTTAGCTCATTGGAGTTCATTATTGCTCGCCTTCTGAGGCCTACATCTGTAAATTCAGCTATCTCATCCTTGACCGCTGATATGATATGGCTGTATCCCCATGCAAATCTCATCTTGAATTGTAGTTTCCATAATCCCCATGTGTCATGGGAGAGATCCAGTGGGAGGTAATTGAAGCATGTGAGCAGTTATCCCTACGCTACTGTTCTTATGATACTGAGTGAGTTCTTATGAGATCTAATGGTTTTATAATGAGTTTTTCCCCCTTTTTCTTGGCACTTTTCCTGCTATCATGTGAAGAAGGATGTGTTCACTTCCTGATTGTAAGCTTGTAAATAAGTTTCCTGATGCCTCCAAGCCATGTGGAACTGTGAGTCAATAAAACCACTTTCCTTTATAAATTTACCAGTCTCAGGTAGTCCTTTATGGGAGTGTGAAAACAGACGAGGACAGCTCTGTCTATGCCCTTGATGGAACGGGGTTTCTGTCATTTGGAGGAGACGAGGTACTCTGGCTTTTTGAGTTTTCATTGTTTTTGTATTGATTTTTTTTTCTTATCTTTGTGGGCTTATCTGCCTTTGATGTCTGAAGTTGCTGATCTTTCAATGGGGTTTTTGTGGGGTCTTTTTTTGTTGATGTTGATGCTTTCTGCTTTTTTTTTTTTTTTTGGCTTTTTATCAGGCCACACTTCCATAGAGTTGTTGTGGTTTGCAGGGTTTCCACTCCAGACCCTAGTCACCTTGGTCCCTTCCACGCCTGGAGGTTGCACCAGTAAAGGCTGTGAAACAGCAAAGATGGCAGCCTGCTCTTCCCTCTGGGAGCACCATCCCAGCGAGGCACCAACATGATGTTGGCCAGACTGCTCCTGTTGGAGGTGTTTAGTGACCCCTATTGGGAGGTGTCACCCAGTCAGGAGGAATAGGATTAGGGACCCACTTAAAGAAGTCATTAATAGATTAATTTTAAGTTAAAAATAGAGCCTATTTATAAGAAAAATTTGTTATTTTTCTCAAAAGAAAATTTGAAGTAGAAAGGTAAGCAGCACAAAAGGACACAACAAATGAATGAGCTGCCTGTTCAATCTTGTCTTTGGAAAAATGTAATTTCAAAGAACTTCTTTAAACATTGACTATCTGAGCATTTTAATGTTGTGTTTGAAAACTGATCTAAAACCCAAGATTCCTGTGGTGTTTTAGAAAAGTAATTTGATGCCAGAAGACGAGAAAGATTGTTGATAAAGAAACTAATTAGGAGGCCTTAACATCCTTGAAGGGTAAACCCACTGGTTAGCAAAATGAGCTAAGGTGATTCTGTATAAATGAAAATTAAAAGATGGATATCAAAAATAAAGCCTCATCAGGCTTGTGCAATAAAAAGATACTACTTCAAAGCTGTTAGAAATCTTAAAGCTTAAATTGGGTATTTTGATCTTGCTGAGTGGAACAGTTGTGATAATATTAACAAAAAATAGAGCAGTCAGAGAGATGGCTACTTTTCAAACTCGTGAATGGATATTAAGATTAATGAATTAGGAACCATACAATATTGGTTGTAAAGTGATTAAATAGTAACAGATTGATCAAGCTGATTTAGGAGTAAAAATACAGAGATTTATTCACATTACATATTCATTGCCATGGTGTTCTAGGATTATAGATTTCATGGGTTTTTTTTTTTTTTTTTCCAATTCAGAGCGTTACGAGTTTTGCTAAAAGGAGTTGTGAATGCTTCTCTGAGTGCCTCAGTACACAGAACCAGGAAACTAATTGCATCTAGGAGAACATGATTTACAGATAGAGTGGATTTACCCAAAGAGCTATCAAGTTAGAAAAAAAGGTAAGCCATTTCAACTGTGTTTAAAAAGTAAGGCAGCCAGCCAGAATTTTGTAAACCATGTTAGAGGAAAGCAAAGAATCTCATAGATGACAACTGATAAAGAATCAGTACTTCATAAACTTTGTGCTGGTGCAAAGGAAATTATGATTTTCTTATTAGAAATAAAAGCTTTGAAGCAAGGAATGGACTTCCCAGTATAGTTGAGTTAGACAAAAGAAGACTAGGACCTGAATAAAGAGATTCACACTGATTTACATTAGGGTGGACACATATCCAGTTTTTTACTGGATCATTTTATAACAGAAATAACACAAAATTTGACTTCATGTTGTGACTTGCTTACAAATACTCTATTTAGGATGTTATGCCCTGTGCTGAGAGCTATTATATTCAGTCACTGATAATATATAAAACATCTAATCATGCCTGAGACATGAAAGCAAGCATCCAAGGACAGTGAGTCTTTTAGAAATGTTCTGCCTCAAAAGTGGTTATTAGAGACATTAGTGGTCATGTTAAGTCATATTCATTGGGAAGATAGCACTCTATATGACACACACAATAAGGAGTGAAGCAAACCTGGGTACTTGAGAAAAAAATATTTAAAACATCTCATAATTATTGAGCACTTTATGGATACAATAAGTGTTCAAATCACCTATTTATAATATTGAATTTAAACCTAACAGCAAATAGATGTGAATCTTGTTATAACATCTGCTTTACAGATAAATAGAGACATGAAAATGGGTGATATGTATAAGTTCCCCCCCCAAAAAAATAAGATGGAGCAGGACTGAACTCACTTGCATCAAATCTAACACCTTACTAAATTAACTAATTAATAAATTTTCTCACAAGATGAGGTTTTCTTTAGGTTATTACAAGTTATTTGAATATGTCTTCACAGATAACCCTGTATTAAATATTATTTATTGACTTGCTAATAGTTCATCAGGATTCACAATTAGTAACAACTCTATTACATGATCATAATATAATTCAATTTTATTATGCATAAATCCTAGATTCCATAAAATTAAAAACAACTGATGCTCTATTGAAGATAAATAGTTGGGTATAATTGATCTTAGAATTTCTTTGTTCCTTTTCTTTGGATAAATTGAGCCTTGAGATTGACGAGAAAGAAGTTTTGAGGTTGAGAGATGGAAATTATAGCATAATTTTAAAAGAGAAATCATGGCATGAAATTCAGTACTAGCTACTACTATTTACACCGATTGCTGAAATACTCTGTAACTCATATTATAAATGCTCACATTTTGGGCCCTTGATTTGAATACATACCCTTTTAAAATTTTACTATAAAGAACAATTTCTTCTAACTAATGGAAGATGCATAAAGGGATATATAGTTTATGGAGTCTTTTTCTCCAACATTACAATTCACCCAAATTCACATTATTAAGAATCGTGGAACACTATTTCTCTAAAGTATTCTGCACACCTAAGCAGTTATTGTCACAGTTTTACACTTGTGATTGCTGCAAAAGAGATGGGAGAAAAACACCTTGACTTTACTTGATGGATAAAAGTAAATAAGGGCAAAATTCTAAAATAACCAACTATCAAATCATCTGGGTCTGGGAATTTCAATGAACTGGACACAGTACAAGTCACCTCAGTGATGATGGTAAGAAAATACCTGGGGGAATTCACAAAAAGGAGTTTCAATTACAGATTAGTTCTGCATAATAATAGCGAATGATTCTTAGCCTTTGTCCTAGAAAATAGGTCGGTTTCCAGATTACCTAAGGAGGTAATAGAGAACTCCAGAGGACAGATGGGAATCCTGAAGAAAAATAGAAAGGAAAAGAAAGAAAAAAAGAAAGAAACTGTACAGTCTCATGGACATTTTGGTGATACCTTTCATAATATGAATAGAGGCTTAGTGAGACAATGAATAGGCTAACTAACAGAAATTCTAACCATTTCCAGTTGTCCAGAAATGGCAAATTTCCAAGAGGTCTCTTAAGATTAAAAAACACCACAGTGCACAAACAGTACACTTCACAAACAGCAGACAAACCTACTTTTAAGACTGCAGCTTGGATCATTCTCTATTTAGACATATTTCACAAAGGTCCAGGCTGTTTGATATCAATAGTAGTAATCTAGGACCTATAAATGTATTTATCATTTATTATATGATTTTCCTGTTTGCATTTTCAACAGGGAAGGCTGCATAGCTATATTATTTACTTGCCATACAGTCTTACAATTTAAATTTGTATGTAATAATAACATAATACTTATGTTGTTATGTTGTCTGTCTGTGTATGTTGTTATGTGGTAATAAATATATGAAAACCTTCTATGAATCTTATAGTTTTTATAAATCATTGATTTATTTGCAAATTGTTATTATGTACCCATTAAATTTAAAGCAAATAGGAAAATATGAAATTTTAAATATGACATGATTGCTCACTTCTTTGTAATCCTATATGATTTCTATGGTAATATCTTTAATATTTTAATATTTAATAACTTGCAAATCCACCTTATTCTACCAAAACACATACAAGTTCAATGTGTTTTATGTGGGTATAAGCTTACTATATTATGCTCAGTATTTAAAAAATGAAAATTATGTATCATAATTTTATATCAATAATTTGCATCTAAAACAATGTTTTATCATTGAAATGTATCTGACTCTCTAATAATGTCTGTAAATTATCTGATAATTATTTTCAAAAGGTAATTTCTCTATATTATCTCTTCCTTTCCTGACTCTTATGATTGTTAAATCTTTATGGAATCCGTACGCTTTTTTTTTTATTTTATATATAACTTCTTTTTACCCACCTGGAAAATAAGTGCTCCTGTATGAGTGAAGGACAAATGTTATTATCCGATAGGATGTGGTTCCTGGGGAAATATGTGATGGGTTATAAAATCAAAACAATTTGGTAGCAACACTCCCATTGCAGCTCACTGAAGCATCTTCTTGCTCTTGAATTGTTAGTAATTTGTACCACTTTTTGCTTAATAAGGTTTACGGAGTAATATAAGATTAGAGGTGGTTCCCACTTGAAAAGACAACCCTATGCTGAAATGTCTAGTAGAACAAAGTGGCAACTAAAATATAAGCAGGACTGAGTGGCTGTGTTCAATATCCTTCTTTTATCTTTCAGCAAAAAAAAGTGTTTTTCCCCCTTATTTTGGGGGGCGTGTGTGGGTGTGTGTGTGTAACTTTTAGTCTAGAGCAGTCTTCAACACCAGCTGAATCAGAATGGGAAGACTAACATAAGACTGCAGCCTTGATCTGCACACAGGCCAAAATGACCTTCCCCCCATACAGACAGTCGAAGTTATTTTGCTGTAGAGGATATGTGAATTCTCTCGCTTAAAATTCATTCAGTTTGTTTTTTTCTAGTGCAAAACTAACTGGAACACTAAAACAGTCATTTTCCAGAGGCCTTTGAAATAAACCCGCATGTATTTTATTTAGATTTTGGCAGATTACTGCTGTCACTGAAAACTTAAATTAAAACTGTGTTTTATTTGGGATACAGATGGAGTGAAAGATAAATATGTTCATTATGCTGGTCAGCTAAGAAAGAAAAGGCAAGGATCGGGAGCTAGCTGCTAAAGAAGCAGCTTCCAGTCATCCTGCAATTGTCTGGCCTTAGCAGGAACAGCAGCTTTGTTGGATTCATGGCAGATACTGAGATACTGGGGGTCATTCCTGAAGTCCAGGCTAGCATTTCTCTCTCCATCTCTCCAATTGTTCAGTGTTTATGTAAGTCTATATTAAATTCCTTTATGATCAGACTATCTGGAATATATTTAATTATCAGCAACTGGACCATGATTTGTACTTAGAGCATCATGATTGCATAATTGTGTGGGATCATGGTCATATTGTGATAATATAAAAGAAATACCTCATCCTTGCCTATTTATCTACACAGTATTTTTCTTGGTGGGGATTGGGGATCGAATATGGTTCTTGTAAGCAGGAATAAGAGCTAAATACTGGGCTAGGTAAATCATAAGCCCAAAATAAGTATCCATGATTTATTATTTTGTAGCTTCTATTCATAAGAGTCTTAGGCACACGTAAGAACCCAGGACATGGTTTCTGCCTTTTGCTTTTGTAGCTCACACAAGATGAAGTGCATTATTCTCAGTAAGAGGATACTGACTTTTTTGAGTGGTGTATATTCTCGTTCAATGAATTTCAAAAAAATCCACTCCCCTTTTTTTTACTGTACTGACAGATGTAAAAACCTCAGTAAAATTGAATCTTGTACACTTAGTCTATTTGCTAAAATAATATTTCTAGAAACTATATCATTTGCTAATAACACATTTACACTAATATTTGTACAACTTGTATCATAAACTAATATTAAAGATATAACAGTCTTGTAATGTTTTTAGAAGTTATACTATAAGCTATTATTACAAACAATTTTTCTGAGCGTTTTCACATTTAACTCTGCCAAAACTTGACAATAATCTATTTGGCTTGTTAACCTACTTGGACATACCCAAAGTTGATACAGTATGATACAGTTTCCCAAATTAGAAAAAGGAGCATTTGGTCATTAAGCACAAAGGCTTTTTAGTTATCATTATTATTTTTTAGAAAAGTAAGCCTTATTGCAGTATTTGTTTCTGAGCTCACTATCGCTAATTGAGTGTTTAAAGCATTTGGGGCACGATCCCGTTTTACCCCTTTTTCTTAACTGCCTGTGTAGCCGATTCTGTGGAAGAAGAATAATGATGATGCTATTTAAGATCAAATTGACATAGACCAAATATTTACAGATATGCTTTGTACAAACAGTATAAACAGTAACTGTGGCTTTATATAATTTTTAGCATTATCATGAACATGCAATCAAAATTATCACCCAGTTTTATTTGAACTGTGAGGCTCTGTATATAGTAATTATCTGGTACCAAATATTTCCCTGGATCCTTCGGGAGAAAATAAGTACGTTGAGTATGTACAGGGTAAACTCTGCCAGATGAAGGCATCTGAAAGAAAAGACTCATACAAATGGTACCAGTTAATCTTAGCCATTTGACATTTTTTTCTCTTTGATGGTGACCAATCCCCCTGGACTTAAACTGGAACTTAAATTGTTGTAAAATAATTTACCTTGTGATTTATATTTCTCAAGTGGCTAATCCTGCTGTCTGTTAATTCTATCAATAATGCTCCCCCCTACTATGTTTCTATACTCAGTTTTTAAATTGTACATCTTTTTGTTTTTGCCTATTGTTTGACATATTCTGCAGAACATTGTTTGTCTGTATGTTTAAAAATTATGTTGTTTAGATAATTTTCAACTTCCTCTGATTTGGAAAAAAGGGCTCATGACATAATCTTCAGCCAAATGTGTAATAAATGTCTGTGATTTGCATGCTGATGTTGACTAGACACAAAAATGTAAAAAGCTAAATGCCTATCTTCCATTAAGCAGGACAGGATCTCGTCTGAGATAGAAACTAAACTGCTGTTTTCATACATTTTCCTTTCTGAGCCATTAATGGCCTCATTTAATTCTCTACTAATAGAGATATATCCAGCAAAAGAAGGTACACAAGACCCAGTTTATTACCACAGATGACCACAAAGGACATTGATGATTACTTTCTACCATTGGTAAAAAAGTTCCTGCTGCATCCTCTTCAACTCCAATATAGATTAAAGACTGGGTCAAGGACATTTTTAGATTTCTCCTATGTAGTGCCTTTGCTGCAAGCCAGGGGAGATTACATAGTTCGTTGCTATTTTTGAGCATGTTCATATACTCACCTTAACAGTCAATAAAATCTCTATAGAAATGGTCTACGCCATGTTTGCTTATCAGTATTTCTTGAGACCTTTTAAAAAAAATCACTTCAGGTGAAGTTTCATAAGATACTATTTCATAGAAAGCCTATAAAAAGATGGTTTAGACATAGACAAGAAATGTCCAACTCTTCAATGTTGATAGTTCAAAGGACTTGAAGCATTTAAATGACCCAACTTTTAAAATATATATATATTTTAATACATATATATTTTATATATGTATTAAAATACATATATATAAAATATATATGATAAATTACAGTGAGAAAGTATAAAGAATTTATTCACGGGCATACTATTAGTTGGGACCAACCAGCATTCCCGTCTATAGCTACTAGGTTTAAATTGAGCCATTTGCCATTTCTAAATTCATTTTAATCATTTTCTTTATAATATGAATACTTTACAATATTTATAAGCCATTATAACAGCACATTCTACATGGGCAAAATGATAATGTGTTCAATTATGTTTGACAATATTACTCTTTGTTCCATTAAAGGTGTTACTTTAAGTCAATTTATCAAAATTTGATGTTATTAGTTCTCAGAAAAAATCATAGGCACATTTATATTTTACGATAAATTATCCTTCAAATTACCAACTTAGCATGTTAGAGATTGTTTCCATACATAAAAGCCTCTTACAATTTGTAAAACTTCTAAGGAACTATTTGTGTCATAAAATATTTTTACTGAAATTACCATAGAGTAATGCCTTCCCTGAACTTGAGAATTCTGACAGCAGACTGAAATTCAAATGATTTACAGCAATATGTTCTAATTTATAGTTATCCATCACATCACCAAATAAAACATAAATTACTAAGACATTCTATTAAATTTAATGCATGAACTCCAATTTAAGCATACTTATATTTAATATTCAGTGAATCATCACTTGGTGTCATTTATCTGAAATGCTAAATTTGAATACAAAAATATTTAAAAAGTATTAAATTAATACATTTATTCCCACTGATTTGCACTGTAAAGCCCATAGTCATATTAACTTATTTATTATTTTCAACACTTGAGTAGTAAAGAATGTTTTAATCAGATTCAATTTTTTCCTCTATGAATATGTCTGGAACATAGAGGATAAAATTAGTCAATAGGGAACATCACCTATTTGTGCCAGGAAACATATGCATGTATTTTATTGATTACAGCAATTCTACTAACAAGTACAGTTTTTTAATACCCATTTCACAGATGGGAAAACTGAGGCTTAAAGAAATGACACTTCCATTGTCAAATTCCTACTCATTAATATTCAATTTGACACTGATTTTACTCTAACGCATGTGTTATTTTTCACTAGTGATTTCTGTCTTTTCACCTTTTAAATTTAAAAATATTAAATAGTCATATATAAATGTTACAGATATTGAAGATGATTAAGATATATAACAAAAAGAACAGTTTTTAAAATATGGTAAATAGAAGAAATATGTTATTTAGCAGCCATCAAAAAATAAAGATCTCACATTACAAAGTCTAGATTTAAATTTGAAATAATCACAACAGGCAAGTGAGTAGGGATACAGAGGACAAGATTCACCATACATTTAATAACTATTGAAGTTGAGCAATGAGTACATTAGGTTCATGAAATTAATCTGTTTTTTTAATATATGTTGTAATTCCTTATCATTTAAAAAAATATAAGATAATTTGGGATTACCAAGAACATGTAATGATACAGGAAAATTCTGTATTACTAAAGGAAAACTTAGGATTGGCTTATATCTTCTTGTGTCTATCTTACAAAGGAAATACACCAAAAGGTATCTATAAAGACAAGCAATGGAAAAAGGATTCCCTGTTTAATAAATGGTGTTGGGAAAACTGGCTAGCAATGTGCAGAAAGCTGAAACTAGACCCCTTCCTTACACCTTATACACAAATTAACTCAAGATGGATTAAATATTTAAACATAAGACCTAACACTATAAAAACACTAGAAGAAAACTTAGGCAATACCATTCAGGATACAGGCATAGGAAAGGACTTCAGGACTAAAACACCAAAAGCAATGGCAACAAATACCAAAATAGATAAATGGTATCTATTTATCTATTCTGCACAGCAAAAGAAACAATCATTAGAGTGAACAGGCAACCAACTGAATGCAAAAAAATTTTTCCAATCTACACATCTGACAAAGGGCTAATATCCAGAATCTACAAAGAACTTAAACAACACCAAAAAAATGTGGGCAAAGTATATGAACAGACACTTTTCAAAAGAAGACATTTATGTAACTAACAGACATATGAAAAAATATCATCTCATGCCAGTTAAAGAGGTGATCCTTAAAAAATCTGGAGACAACAGATGCTGGAGAGGATACAGAGAAATAGGAACACTTTTACACAGTTGGTGGGAGTGTAAATTAGTTCAATCGTTGTGAAAGACAGTGTGGCAATTCCTCAAGGATTTAGAAATAGAAATACCATTTGACCCAGCAATCACAATACTGGGTATATACCCAAAGGACTATAAATCATTCTCTTATAAAGACACATGCACATGTATGTTCACGGCGGCACTGTTTACAATAGCAAAGATTTGGAACCAACCCAAATGCCCATCAATGATAAACTGGATAAAGAAAATGTGGCACATATCCACCATGGAATACTATGCAGCCATAAAAAGGAGGAGTTCATGTCTTTTGCAGAGACATGGATGAAGCTGGAAACCATCATTCCTAGCAAACTGATACAAGAACAGAAAACCAAACACAGCATGTTCTCACTCATAAGTAGGTGTTGAACAATGAGAACACATGGACACAGGGAGGGGAACATCACACACTGGGGTCTATTGGGGGGGTGGGGGGCTAGTGGAGGGATAGCAGAGGTTGGGGAGATTAGGGAGGGATAAACATTAGGAGAAATACCTAATGTAGATGACAGTGGTATAGATGCAGCAAACCACCATGGCATGTGTATAATTATGTAACAAACCTGCAAGATCTGCAGATGTATCCCAGAACTTTAATTAAAAAAAAAAAAAAGATGTCTTATATCTGTGGCAGGATATAATAGAATAGATGTTATTCTTATATTTTTCTATTGTTTCTAAGTATTACCCTGCACACACATTACTGCTTTTATACACTGAAAAATAAGCATAATTAAAAGCACCAACTATTGCCATTTGTATTTCAAAGTTTTTCAATCATGGACAAAAAGAGATAAGCTTAGTAACAAAGAAGAAAAACCTCAACTGTGTGATAATTATCATACGTTAAAGAATCAATTTGTCTGAACCCTAAATATTATTGTTGAATAAATTGTCTTAAGTTTGGACTGTGTATATTTAATATATGATACTCAAGTTGTTTACTTTATCTAAACTAATCTTATTTTCTGTGTACAAATACAAACTTTTTGAAATGGTATTAAAAGAAAATATTGGCCAAGTGTGGTGGGTTATGCCTGTAAGCCCTGCACCTTAGGAGTCTATGGCGAGCAGATTGCTTGAACCCAGGAGTTCAAAACAAGCCTGGGCAAAATAGCAGCCATCAAAAATAAAGTTCCCACGTTACAAAGTTTAGATTAAACTGTTTCTACAAAAAAAAAAAAAAAAAATCCGGGTACAGTGGTATGCACCTGTAGTCCTAACTACTTGGGAGGCTGAAGTGGGAGGATATCTTAAGCCTGGAAGTCAGAGGTTGCAGTTAGCTGAGATCACGACACTGCACTCCAGCCCAAATGACAGATAAAACCCTGTCTCAAAAAACAAAAAAGAGAGAAAACTTTAAAATTTATTTAATAATTCACATGAACTTCAAAAATCTATAAGAAAATTATTTGTTATCAAAATTATAGAGAGAAGCAATAGAAAGATGGATCATCAATATTGTATGAACATTTGTTCATTGCATACCCAAACTTGTGTCTGTAAAAACGATGCTACTCTACAGAAAAATTACTTTGTCCAGGTAAAACTACTAGTTAAGGAATGTGAACAGATTGCTTCATGATATGAAAAAAAAAATACTGTTTTAAAAACAATCTCTGCATTTGCATCTGGGAAGCGTTTATAACTACTACTGTTTACTTTCAGCTAAAACATAAGTGATGGAATTGCCATTAATGCTCTCCAGTGCTTACTATTATTGGCCATTGTTTCTTCCGTTTTTAATGTCTTACTCTTTTGGGTGGGTCAAATTAAGCTTCTTCAAACTCCATCTTCCACTTTGTCCTGTGTGCAATACTAAACAACATCTTGATTTTTCTCACGGTTCTCAGGGACCACTCTAGACAATTTGCTTCAATATAAATTGGGCCTTTCTTCAATGTCACATCAAAAACCTGGCTACATAATTTTCATGGTTTAGGGCTCTACTCTTCTTACTGAGATGTATAAAAACATCTTATTTTATATTTTACTCAGTGTTTTAAAAGAATTGATGCTAACTTTCCATCTTGTGCTGTGAAATGTATAAATAATTTACTGTACTTAGTAATGGATATGGGATCTTAAAGTATTGTCCTTTCCTTGAAATTGAACAGGACATTCCTTAGTGTGGTAAAGGAGAAAAGGAAATTATGCTACAATTAAGAATTTCATGCAAATATGAACCTTGAAAGGACATAAACATTTCTTTCACCCAGATATATGCTAGATTTTGATAGGATGGCTGTACTTGGGAAAAGGTTATATCTGGTTGACCATCTTCCAGACCCTGCACAAATGCTGCTATGAATGATAATGACGGTTGTTGCCAATGTCACCTAAAAATGATTTATAGCTCCCTTTCCTTCAAAACTGTATCAACTGCTAACTTAGAAAATTAGATTTATAGTCAGTCATAGTATCAAATAACTTCTGCATAATTCTTCTATTTTTCCTGTACACCAGAATTTGGAAAATGTATATTTCTGCAAGTGTTTATTTCCTTTTAAATAGGAAGGATTGAAAATAATAAATGCATTTATAATCTTAAAATAATTTAAGCTTAGTGGCCTCAATATTCTTATCATTATTACTTTTACTACTATTTTGAGGCAGGGTCTCTGTTGCCCTGGCTGGAGTGAATTGTGTGATCATAGCCCACTGTAGCCTCAAGCTCGTGGGTGCAAGCGATCCTCCTCCCTCAGCCTCCAGAGTAGCTAGTATTGCAGGCATGTCACTGCAGCCAGCTAATTTTCTTTTCTTTTTTTTTTTTTCCTCTCTCTCTCTCTCTCTCTCTTTTTCTTTTTTGGTAACGAAGGGGTCTCACTTTGTTACCCCGACTGGTCTGGAACTCCTGGCCTTGAGTGATCCTCCTGCCTCAGCCTCCCAAAGTTCTGGGACTACTGGTTTGAGCCAACGTGCCCAGCCAATGTTTTTCTATATAGAAGGAGAATGTTAGGCTGGGAAACCTTAAAGACTCCTTTCAGCAATACATGTTTTAAGTAATTTCAGACTGAGGTAAAGGGAACTTTTACCAATAGTTTCCGCTATTTGCTTTTATATAGTTCAAGATATTAAAGCCACAAAGGCATTCCAACTGCCTTGATATTCCCGTTTGAGGCTATTCTAGCAGGAAACTAAATATTTCCTTGCAAAGGCATATTTGCTCTCTCTTTATATTATTGTTATTGAAAAAAACTATAAACACATGGAAAACAAACTGATAAACAGAAAATTCGATGTTTAAATATAAAATAAGATCTAGATGATCACCATTAGTTAACAGATACAGTTGTACAATATAGTTTTATTTTTGGCATTGGAGAACAATATAATCTGCTTTAGAAACAAAGACAACTTTGTACCTGTGCTCTAATAGGTTATTAAATTATTGTTATTCCATAATTGATAAGGAGAAGACGTTTGGTGATATTGAAAACACTGGATTGAAGCTGATCATATTTGTGGCAACTTTTTATTTTAATATGGCGGTGTTCTACACAGTGAAAGCACAAAGCCAAAGAAAACCCTTGTTAGGTTTTTGATTTTTAAGAAATAGTTCTCAGCAAGTAAAAATATCATTTAAGAATAACATTGCTTTTTATTCAAATTCAAGAGGGATGAGTGGTAGTTTCTAAGTTGTTTTTCCCATCAGTGCACCACAAGTGTAAATATGTTGGTAACTTCTTTAGGATTGTATGGAAATTAAAAATTGCTGCCATAACTACATTTATTAATATTTACTGCTATGGGTTGCATGCATCCCCTTTAAAATGCAGGTGCTAAAACTCAATGGCCAATGTGTTGGAATAAGAAGTGTGGCAGTTGCCGAGTATGGTGGCTAATGCCTGTAATCTCAGCACGTTTAGAGGCCAAGGTGGGCAGATCACATGAGGTCAGGAGTGTGAGATGAGCCTGGACAACATGGTGAAAACCTATCTCTACTAAAACTATGAAAATTAGCCAGGCATGAGAGTACATGCCTGTAGTCCCAGCTATTTGGGGAGGCTGAGGCAGGATAATCACTTGAACCTGGGAGGTGGAGGCTGCAGTGAGCCGAGATGGTGCCACTGCATTCCAGACTGGGGGACAGATAGAGACTCCTGTCTCAAAAATAAATAAATAAATAAACCAACAAATAATTAAAAATAAAAAAAGAAATGTGCAGTTAAGAAGTGATTAGGTCATGAGAGATTTTCCCCTCAAGAATGAGATTAAGGCCCTTCTAAAGGAAGTTTCAGGCAGATCAGCTCCTTTGCCCCGGTTTTCTCCCATGTCAGGACGTTGAGGACATAGCACCAACACATCTTCTTGAAAGCAGAGAAAGCAGCCCTAACTGGACATCAGACTTGTTGGTGACCTGATCTTCAACTTCCCGGCCTCTAAAACTGTGAGAAAATAAATTCTATTCTTATAAATTACCTAGACTCTAGAATTTTTTTTTTTTTGGCAGTACAAGGAAACTAAGATTTTACCCCATCTGAATGAATTTCTTTTCAGTATGTCATTCTTCAGTATGCTTTACAACCCCTCAACACAAGCTAATGTTTAAATTGAGGTTGCCACAGATCACATCAATACTCTGAGGAGATAGGACTTTATTGCTGGGTATAGCCACGCCAGTACATATTCAATTTGTCGTTTTTTCCATGTTCAGACTAACTGATTTCAAAAGTAAAACGATTAATAATACAATCCCTATTTCCTTTGTTAAAATCAAATTCAGTTTGACTTCTTAGAAGTGTAACTAAACAGCAAGCAAAGTTATTTGCTTAACTGAAGGCCCAGTTAAACTTAATTAGTATACTAATAGTGTTACTGACTGCCCAAATTTTACCTAATAAATGATATCTCAGGAAATTATTTCAAATTACAAAATTAGATTAATAAGCAGTCAGAAATTTAGGAAAGAATTTAAAATGTAGATATAGGAAAAATTATTTGTGTACTAAAAATTTAAATTTATTGCCTTTGATAAAAAATTGCTAAGCCTAGAGAGAGACTTCATGACTGAACTAGAATTTGACCTGAAATATTTCTTATTTGGCTCTTACAGATCAGAATCCTTACTTGAAAAAAAAAAAAAGCTCTTCTGTAATTCAATTTTCAAGCAAACTTATATTTAGCTCTGCTAGCAAATAGCTAAACAAACACAATTTCCTGAAATACGAAAATAAACATGATGAGACAGATAGTAGGAATTTCATGTTATAATAACAGAAAAAGCAATGTTTAGAAGATGTTGCATGATGAAATTATAGAATCTTTGAATAAAATATTTGACAAAAGTTTATTTTGTTCTGGAGTACAAGGAGGAGAACCAGATTAAAAGTCACTGCTGGGCCGGGCGCGGTGGCTCACGCCTGTAACCCCAGAACTTTGGGAGGCCGAGGCGGGTGGATCACGAGGTCAACAGATCGAGACCATCCTGGTCAACATGGTGAAACCCCATCTCTACTAAAAATACAAAAAATTAGCTGGGCATGGTGGCGCGTGCCTGTAGTCCCAGCTACTCAGGAGGCTGAGGCAGGAGAATTGCCTGAACCCAGGAGGCAGAGATTGCGGTGAGCCGAGATTGTGCCATTGCACTCCAGCCTGGGTAACAAGAGCTAAACTCCGTCTCAAATAAAAAAAAAAAAAGTCACTGCTTGCTATTAGCTGTTGACTCTTATACAAGTTAAAAATAATTGAGGGGACTCAAGATGGCGCTGTGAGAACAACCCAGGATTGGAGCCCGCGTTGAATTCGCAAACGAGACCCAAACGAAAAGTCAGCAACTACGCAGACAACCAGCGGACAAATCCACAAAGATGGGAAGAAACCAGCGCAAAAAGGAGGAAAACACCCGAAACCAGAACACATCGCCTCCTAGAAAGGACCAAAACTCCTCACCAGCAAAGGAACAAAGCTGGACGGAGAATGACTGTGACGAAATGACGGAATTAGACTTCAGAAGATGGATAATGAGAAACTTTTGTGAGCTAAAAGATCATGTATTAAATCAATGCAAAGAAACTAAGAACCTTGAAAAAAGATTTGAAAAAAGATTCGAGGAAATGATAACAAGAATGGATACCTTAGAGAGGAATATGAATGAATTAAAGGAGCTGAAAAACACAATACGAGAACTTCGCGAAGCAAACACAAGTTTCAATAGCCGAATTGACCAAGCAGAAGAAAGAATATCTGAAGTCGAAGACCAACTCAATGAAATAAAACAAGAAACCAAGATCAGAGAAAAAAGCGCAAAAAGGAATGAACAAAATCTCCAAGAAATGTGGGACTATGTGAAAAGACCTAACCTACGTTTGATAGGCGTACCAGAAGGGGACGAAGAGAATGAATCCAAGCTGGAAAATACTCTTCAGGACATCATCCAGGAAAATTTCCCCCACCTAGCAAGACAAGCCAACACTCAATTGCAGGAAATACAGAGAACACCACAAAGATATTCCGCAAGAAGAGCAACCCCAAGGCACATAATCGTCAGATTCAACAGGGTTGAAATAAAGGAGAGAATACTAAGGGCAGCCAGAGAGAAAGGTCGGGTCACCCACAAAGGGAAGCCCATCAGACTCACAGCAGATCTCTCGGCAGAAACACTACAAGCCAGAAGAGAGTGGGGGCCAATATTCAACATTCTTAAAGAAAAGAACTTTCAACCCAGAATTTCATATCCAGCCAAACTGAGCTTCAGAAGTGAAGGAAGAATAAAATCCTTTGCGAACAAGCAAGTACTCAGAGATTTTGTCACCACCAGGCCTGCTTTACAAGAGCTCCTAAAAGAGGCACTACACATAGAAAGGATCAATCAGTACCAGCCATTCCAAAATCACACTGAATGCTAAAGAGCTTCAACATAATAAAGAATCTACAACAACTAACAGGCAAAATGGCCACTTAGCATCAAAATGGCAGTATCAAATTCACACATAACAATATTAACCCTAAATGTAAATGGACTAAATGCACCAATCAAAAGACACAGACTGGCAAATTGGATAAAAATCCAAAACCCATCAGTGTGCTGTATACAGGAAACCCATCTCACATGCAAGGATACACAAAGGCTCAAAATAAAGGGATGGAGGAAGATTTACCAAGCAAATGGAAAGCAAAAAAAAGCAGGAGTTGCAATTCTCATCTCTGATAAAATAGACTTTAAAGCAACAAAGATCAAAAGAGACAAAGAAGGCCATTACATAATGGTAAAAGGATCGATACAACAAGAAGAGCTAAGGATCCTAAACATATATGGACCCAACACAGCAGCACCCGGATACATAAGGCAAGTTCTTAATGACTTACAAAAGGACTTAGACTCCCACACAATAATAGTGGGAGACTTTAACACTCCACTGTCAATACTAGACAGATCAACCAGACAGAAAATCAACAAGGATACCCAGGGCTTGAACTCAGACCTGGAGCAAGCAAACCTGGTGGACATTTACAGAACTCTCCACCCCAAATCCACAGAATACACATTCTTCTCAGCACCACATCACACCTACTCTAAAATTGACCACATAATTGGAAGTAAAGCACTGCTCAACAAATGCAAAACAACTGAAATCATAACAAACAGCCTCTCAGACCATAGTGCAATCAAGTTAGAACTCAGAATTCAGAAACCGACCCAGAACCGCACAGCTTCATGGAAACTGAACAACTGGCTCTTGAATGTTGACTGGGTAAACAACGAAATGAAGGCAGAAATAAAGAAGTTCTTCGAAACCAATGAGAACGAAGACACAACGTGCCAGAACCTCTGGGACACATTTAAAGCAGTCTCTAGAGGAAAGTATATAGCAATAAGTGCCCATATGAGGAGAATGGAGAGATCCAAAATTGACACCCTATCGTCAAAACTGAAAGAGCTAGAGGAGCAAGATCAAAAAAACTCAAAACCCAGCAGAAGACAAGAAATTACTAAGATCAGAGCTGAGCTGAAGGAGATTGAGACACGAAAAACCCTTCAAAAAATCAATAAATCCAAGAGCTGGTTTTTTGAAAAGATCAACAAAATAGACAGACCACTAGCCAGATTGATTAAAAATAAAAGAGAGAACAACCAAATAGATGCAATAAAAAATGATAAAGGGGAAATCACCACAGATTCCACAGAAATTCAAACCATCATCAGAGAATATTATAAACAACTATATGCTCATAAACTAGTAAACCTGGAAGAAATGGATAAATTCCTGGACTCCTGTGTCCTCCCAAGCCTAAACCAGGAGGAAGCTGAAACTATGAATAGACCAATAACAAGGTCTGAAGTTGAGGCAGCAATTAAAAGCCTACCACACAAAAAAAGCCCAGGTCCAGACGGGTTCACAGCCGAATTCTACCAGACACACAAGGAAGAGCTGGTACCATTCCTTCTAAAACTATTTCAAACAATCCAAAAAGAGGGAATCCTTCCCAAATCATTTTATGAGACCAACATCATCCTGATACCAAAACCCGGCAGAGACCCAACGAGAAAAGAAAACTTCAGGCCAATATCCATGATGAACATAGATGCAAAAATCTTCAATAAAATATTGGCAAGCCGATTGCAACAGCAAATCAAAAAACTTATTCATCATGATCAAGTAGGATTCATCCCAGGGATGCAAGGCTGGTTCAACATACGCAAGTCTATCAACGTAATTCACCACATAAACAGAACCAAAAACAAAAACCACATGATTATCTCAATTGACGCAGAGAAGGCATTTGACAAAATTCAACAGCCCTTTATGCTAAAAACCCTCAATAAACTCGGTATCGATGGAACGTATCTCAAAGTAATAAAAGCTATTTATGACAAACCAACAGCCAATATCATACTGAATGGGCAAAAACTGGAAGCATTCCCTTTGAAATCTGGTACTAGACAAGGATGCCCTCTCTCACCACTCCTATTCAATATAGTACTGGAAGTTCTAGCCAGAGCAATCAGGCAAGAAAAAGAAATAAAGGGTATTCAAATAGGAAAGGTGGAAGCCAAATTGTCTCTATTTGCAGACGACATGATAGTATACCTAGAAGACCCCATCGCCTCAGCCCAAAAACTCCTGAAACTGATAAACAACTTCAGCAAAGTCTCAGGATATAAAATCAATGTGCAAAAATCACAAGCATTCGTCTACACCAATAACAGACTTAAAGAAAGCCAAATCAAGAGCGAACTGCCATTCGCAATTGCTACAAAAAGAATAAAATACCTTGGAATACAACTCACAAGGAACGTAAGGGACCTCTTCAAGGAGAACTACAAACCACTGCTCAACGAAATCAGAGAGGACACAAACAGATGGAGAAACATTCCATGTTCATGGTTAGGAAGAATTAATATCGTGAAAATGGCTATACTGCCCAAAGTAATTTACAGAATCAACGCTATCCCCATCAAGCTACCATTGACTTTCTTCACAGAACTGGAAAAAACCACCATGAACTTCATATGGAACCAAAAGAGAGCCCGCATAGCCAAGTCAATTCTAAGCAAAAAGAACACAGCGGGGGGCATCACACTACCGGATTTCAAACTATACTACAAGGCTACAGAAATCAAAACAGCATGGTACTGGTACCAAAACAGAGATATAGACCAATGGAACAAAACAGAGGCACCGGAGGCAACACAACATACATACAACTATACAATCTTTGATAAACCTGACAAAAACAAGCAATGGGGCAAGGATTCCATGTTTAACAAATGGTGTTGGGAAAACTGGCTAGCCATGTGCAGAAAGCAGAAACTGGACCCCTTCCTGACACCTTACACTAAAATTAACTCCAGATGGATTAAAGACTTAAACATAAGACCTGGCACCATAAAAACCCTAGAAGGAAATCTAGGCAAAACTATCCAGGACATAGGAGTAGGCAAGGACTTCATGAACAAAACACCAAGAGCATTGGCAACAAAAGCCAAAATAGACAAATGGGACCTAATGAAACTCCACAGCTTCTGCACGGCAAAAGAAACAGTCACTAGAGTGGATCGGCAACCAACAGAATGGGAAAAAATTTTCGCAGTCTACCCATCTGACAAAGGGCTGATATCCAGAATTTACAAAGAACTCAAACGGATTTACAGGAAAAAAACAAACAAGCCCATTCAAAAGTGGGCAAAGGATATGAACACACACTTTACAAAAGAAGACATATATGAGGCCAACAATCATATGAAAAAATGCTCATCGTCACTGGTCATCAGAGAGATGCAAATCAAAACCACATTGAGATACCATCTCACACCAGTTAGAATGGCGATCATTAAAAAATCTGGAGACAACAGATGCTGGAGAGGATGTGGAGAAAAAGGAACACTTTTACACTGTTGGTGGGAGTGTAAATTAGTTCAACCATTGTGGAAGACAGTGTGGCGATTCCTCAAGGCCTTAGAAATAGAAATTCCATTTGACCCAGCAATCCCATTACTGGGTATATATCCAAAAGACTATAAATCGTTCTACTATAAGGACACATGTACACGAATGTTCACTGCAGCACTGTTTACAATAGCAAAGACCTGGAATCAACCCAAATGCCCATTGATAATAGACTGGATTGGAAAAATGTGGCACATATACACCATGGAATATTATGCAGCAATCAGAAATGATGAGTTCGTGTCGTTTGTAGGGACATGGATGAATCTGGAAAACATCATCCTCAGCAAACTGACACAAGAACAGAAAATGAAACACCGCATATTCTCACTCATAGGTGGGTGATGAAAAATGAGAACACATGGACACAGAAAGGGGAGTACTAAACACTGGGGTATATTGGGGGGAAAAGGGGAGGGCCAGTGGGAGGGGGAGGTGGGGAGGGATAGCCTGGGGAGAAATGCCAAATGTGGGTGAAGGGGAGAAGAAAAGCAAAGCACACTGCCATGTGTGTACCTACGCAACTGTCTTGCATGCTCTGCTCATGTACCCCAAAACCTATAATCCAATAAAAAATTAAAAAAAAAAATAATAATAATAATTATCCAGTTTTGCATTCTTAAGAAACATTTATGAACTAGGTTTTACAGTTAACCTGAATTTTCTCTTTCAATACAATATTGCAGGCTGAAAATGTAAATTACTTATTCTATGAAGAATTTCATTGAAAGAAGTCCCAGCACGGTGGCTCACGCCTATAATCCCAACACTTTGGGAGGCCGAGGAGGGTCGATCACTTGAGATCTGGAGTTCTTTCGAGACTAGCCTGGCCAACATGGGTGAAATCCCATCTCTACTAAAAATACAATTAGCCAGGTGTCGTGTCAGGAGCCTGTAGCCCTAGCTCCTAGGGAGAATGGGACAAGGAGAATCGCTTGAACCCAGGAGGTGGAGGTTGCAGTGAGCCAAAATCACACCACTGCACTCCAGCCTGGGCAACAGAGCAAGACTCCATCTCAAAAAATAAATTAAAATTAAAATAAAAAAATAATTTAATTGAAAGAAAAGCTCATTTTTCTTTAAAGAACAAAACGAGACAAACCCGTATTAAACACCTATTAAGTGTTAGACTGCTGTTTTTATTGTGGCAAGGTAGAATTCTTCTGGGCTCTCACAGTGCTGTCCACTAACGCTTTCAACGGAGTTAGAAATGTTTAGTGAGCACCGCCCACTATGGTAGTCATTTGCCACTTGTGATA
The DNA here is from genome assembly GCF_049354715.1 of Callithrix jacchus. Classification (NCBI taxonomy): domain Eukaryota; kingdom Metazoa; phylum Chordata; class Mammalia; order Primates; family Cebidae; genus Callithrix; species Callithrix jacchus. The sequence continues at coordinate 1,712,314 of NC_133502.1, read as the reverse complement.
TAAAGTGTTTGAAAGATGGGTAGCTTGACTAAATAACAGAACATTTAATTTTATTTAACATTAGTTATTTCAAATCTATATAGCAACATGTGATAGTGACTTAACTTTCCTCAGTTTTCTTTTTTATTTTTTTTGAGACAGGGTCTCACTCTGTCACCCAGGCTGGAGTGCAGTAGTACGATCTCGGCTCACTGCAACCTCTGCCCCCTGGGTTCAAGCAATTCTCCTGCCTCAGCCCAATGTTAACTTCCCTCAGTTATCTATGTGTCATGTAACTTCTAAAGCTCTTTTCTTATCTGTAAATGGGAATAAGATATGTACCATCTCTCTAGTGGTTGTGTGGATTAAATACATTTTTGAATGACGGATCTGTCTAGTAATCACTAAATGTGTTTGCTATCAATCCTCACAGGAGACTCTCAATATTTTACTCTTAATTATTCAGAATACAATAATTGCTTTTTGATATTTTTGAGTCACATATCCTACTAGTATTAGAACTAGCACCCCCATGTAGTATGGCTCTTTTTATTTAATTGTATATAGTTTTTCCATATAAGCTGATACATCTGTCAATACATGATGATTGTTACTACTTTTACTATCTTTAGTGGCCTTCACACTTCTTTTACTCGGTGTATCGTTGAACCCATGGAGTCTTATTGCTGCTGGACATTTCTCCAGTTGGATTCTCATGAAGACCCCTTCTGCCCTCACCACTGGGCTTCTGATGGTGCTCTGATGAGGGCCTACCCACCACTGAACAAGGCTGCTTACATCCAACATTTCACAGAGAATTGTGCAATCATTCTCGTAGCTTTACTTCAACCCAAATCCTAGACCCCCATATCTGAGTAGGAAGCTGATCCAATTGAGAAACACTACACAATTCTCAAAATCAGACTTGCCCCTGACTATGAGGGTTAAAAGTTGGAGCTGTATCCTTTTGCTCCTGAGCACCTCTTTTACAGAAGTCTGTGTAGTGACTTTTGAAAAGTAGATACTTACATCATTGGCTTACCAATGTATCAGTCATTAACTTGATTCTATACTCCTGTGATGCTCCTGATGAAAAAGGCTTTATTGCTTCCCTTAAATTAGACTAAACTTTGACCAGGCTTCTTTTTAACTTTAGGCTCCTGATCTCCCTTTTCTTAGAGTAATTATTTTAGAAAATTGGGTAAATTCATTCTCTTCCCTTTTGAGATATCTTTGCCAAATGAGGTGGCTCATGATGTAATTTCAGCACTTTGGGAAGTTGAGGTGAGAAGATGGACTGAGCCCAGGTCTGGGCAACAGAGTAAGATCCCATCTCTACATAAAATGAAAAAAAAAAAATAGTTTGGTGTGGTGGTACATGCCTGTAGTCCCAAATACTCAGGAGGCTGAGGTGGGAGGATCACCTGAGCCAGGAAGTCCAGGCTGCAGTGAGCTATGATCATGCTACTGCACTGGATGACAGAGTAAGACCCTGTCTCAAAAAACAAACAAAAACAAACAGAAAAGATACAAATCTTTTAAAAGTGTCTTGCCAGTTTTGGCAAGTGATATTCGAGCCATCCCTTTCAAGTGTAATCATCAAGTAAGTATATTCAAACCATAGCATCCTGTATCTCCCACTGGTATTACTATGGATAATGGACTCACCTAGGAGTGACTTTATGCTGAAGATCTCAAATAATATATGTCTTGGAAACACTTTCTTAGCTCCAAAGAGCTAAATAAAAGCACAAGTAATGTATTTGACATTCCTAACTGGGAATCCTGCAAGCACTTGTTTTATTCTAGGTCCACTAACACAGGTTTCATATAAAAGGACTGTATTAGGGAAAATGCCCATGAGAGAAATGTGGAAGAAATAAGAAAAGGCTAGGAAAACTTTCAAGGTTTGATGCTAGTCTTACTCTGCTTCACAGGCTCCTGCTTCAGGAGCAAGCCACATAGACTGCCATGAATATTGAGGAAACTTGGGAAAGACCAAAGAAGAATCTAGGAGTCAGCCATCAGAGGAGTCCTGAGATTTTCAGAAATAAGCTGTTGTATTATGCTTGTCATTTTCATCACTGGCTTGGAGTATCTTCTGGGTACTGTGGTCTCATTGGCTCAGAGAAAACTCAATCATTTGATTTCTGAAAACAGTACTAGAGCCCTTGATCAATTATACTCCCTGAAGTTGAAGTCTCCGAGGGAAGATATTTTCATGCTCAACACATAATTCATTCACATCCACTTACTTATTCTAGCTAGCGATTTATTTTAGAACCTTTAGCTAAAACACAACATCAAGAGCTAAAGACTATTCGTTCTGCCTCCTTGTATATCTTTTCTCTTCAGGAATCAACAAACTGATTAAGATAGTCAACAGTTTCTGCTTTGAAGGATAGGCAGTCTCCGTTGCTGCCCTTTTAATACAAAAGCAGCTGCTGACAATGCATCAACAAATGGCATGATCATATTTCAATAAAACTTTATTTACATAACAGGTTTCCCACAAGATTTGAGCCATGGTATGTTTCCCAACGCTTGCTCTAGACTCTCATCAAAGTTTACAAGACGATACAATAACGGCAATGTTACTAGTTTCACTATCTGCAGGTTTTCCTTATCCCATTCTTTACTCAACACAGGAAACCTATTTCACCAGTTAAAGGATCAATGTAACCGGCTTTCTCCAAACAAAGCAACTTTGGTACTACTGGGTGTGTTTAGATACAGCACATGAATCTGGCCTGGCTACTGCAAGAGGAACCTAAACATGAAATAAGTTTTTTAAAGATTAGATTCATTTCTAACCATTAAAAGTAAGGATACTGTGAAATTTTATGTGACATGACAGAGGGCCTGAGGAAGAAACTGAAATCACATTTTTTTTCAGTCTTTCAAAATGAAATGATTAAAAAAGTCTATGAGATTTAGTTCCAGGACTTGGGCTTAATTATATGGACAGTTTCTCAAAGATATATATTGTATTTGTTTATGCCTACAGCAAATATAATTTGTTGAAAGAATAAACATATTTAAGTGAGCGTGAACCATTAAAATAGGGCATAAGCAACTGAAATATAGAAAATAAAATACAGGTCAGTTCTGGACGCTAGTGTAAAAAGAAAGTTAAAGAGTGTGGCTCAGCATAAAAAAAATTATATCTAGTCATAAAATTACAGGGATTCTCATCTTAAAAATTTTGTCAAAATAAATAAACAGGGCATTTAAAACAGGACATAATGTTCACACATGTTTTTCTCTACACATTCCAATAAGTAAATTAAAAAAAACATTTATTTTTTCTTATAAAATAGAAGGTTTATAGGCTATTGAAATTAACATAAAATTGAAATATAAACCTATATTAAAGGAGAGATGCCAACAAAGTTAAATAATTGCCTCTTTGTCACCCTGCCCCAAATGCTGAGAAATTGGAGACACGGGATACCTGTAATGCACTCACATGCAGAAGGTGTACCTAATGTGGAAGAACCGATGAAACAGACCCAGAAATGTTGTTGCCCATGCCTTGCTCTGGACCACTAGCTCTTCTCCCTTCTAGCCAAGGGTGAGATACACATTCTGTGGGAAGTTGAAACAAACAAATCATAGTCACCAAGCTAAGGGCAGCATTAATCACCTTATTAAAGGACAGTCAGTTGAGGATGAAAACCGTTGTCAACTACTTCCCCAAAGTTCTCAAAACAACAAGAGGCAGGGTTTTAGCTTTCAGATCAAAAATTGAAATATTGTTCCTTGGATAATCTGACTATCCAAAATAATTATACAGATACCTATATTTGCAGATCCTTCAAAGAAGTTTGTGTGTACCTGCCCAATAATAATATAAGGAGATCCACTGTTTTAGTCCATTTGTTGCTGCTAAAACAAAATGCCATAAACCAGGTGGATTATAAACAAATTTATTTTTCATCCTTCTGGGGCTGGATAGTCCATGAACAAGGTACCATCAAATTCCTTGTTTGGTGAAGATTCATTTTTCTGGTTCATAGATAGCATCATCTCACTGTGTTTTCACATGTAAAAGTGGCCAGCTACCAGTCTGAGATCTCTCTTACAATAATCCTATAATCCTATTCATGAGAGTTGTGCTTTCATATGCTAAACACCTGTCAAAAGCACTACTTCCTAATACCATCATCCTGAATTTCATATACAAATTTGGAGGCAGTAGGGAAGACACAAACATTCAGGTCATAGCTTCCACTAGTCAAAGCCCTGTCAAGGCTTATAAGAGCTTTATTTCAACCTCTGGTGTCTTACTGATTAATAGTAACAAAAGCCATTAATCACCAAATATTCAAGGAAAACTTCTCATAAGAAAAATATAAATGAGAATCAATGTAGACAGAATAGAATCAATGTAGACAGTCAAAATTGCCAGAACAAATAGAATTCAAAGAAATAGAAGAGCAGAACCAAAAGAAAAAGACAGAAAACAGAAGGAAGATGATTTCTTTAAAAATATCATAAAAAGTATGTTTTAGGAAATACAAAACCAAAACATTCTGAAGAAATATGATAGTAAATCTAGAAGTACAAACCAAGCTACCTATAAATGGAGAGGGCATAAAACCATTGTTTGACAAGCTACTTACCCAAATTTTTATACGTTATGCTCCCTTTCCAAGAAAATTATCCGAAGGAAATATAAATAACCCAAACAAAATACCTCCAGTGAAACAAATTTCATATATGGAGTGTTTTCCTTGTGTTTGTATTAAGTCCTTTGGACACTCAGTGCCCATATATCAGATCTAAAAATATTTTTTGTTCTAAAAATTAGCAAAAGATATTTTATTATCTTTGTAGCAATTGTGAATGGGAGTTTGCTCGTGATTTGGCGCTGTTTGTCTGTTATTGGTGTATAGAAATGCTTGCGATTTTTGCACATTGATTTTGTATCCTGAGACTTTGTGGAAGTTGCTTATCATCTTAAGGAGATACAACTAACAAGGGACCTGAGAGACCTCTTCAAGGAGAACTGCAAACCACTGCTCAAGGAAATTAGAGAGGACACAAACAGATGGTAAAACGTTCCATGCTCATGGTTAGGAAGAATCAATATTGTGAAAATGGCCATACTGCCCAAAGTAATTTATAGATTCAATGCTCTCCCCATCAAGCTACCATTGACCTTCTATACAGAACTGGAAAAACACCACCTTAAACTTCATATGGAACCAAAACAGAGCCCGCATAGCTGAGACAATCCTAAGGAAAAAAAAAAAAAGAAGAAGCTGGAGGCATCATGCTACCTGACTTCAAAATATACTACAAGGCTGAATAGTGCAGGTACGAAAACAGAGATATTGACCTATAGAAAAGAACAAAGGCCTCAGAAGTAGCACCACAAATCTACAACCATCTGATCTTTGAGGAACCTGACAAAACCAAGCAATGGGGAAAGGATTCCCTATTTAATAAATGGTGTTGGGAGAACTGGCTAGCTATATGCAGAAAGATAAAACTGGATCTTTTCCTTACACCTTATATAAAAATTAACTCCAGATGGATTAAAGATTTAAACATAAGACATAACACCATAAAAACCCTACAAGAAAACATAAGCAATATCACTCAGGACATAGGCATGGGAAAGGACTTCATGACCAAAATACCAAGAGAAATGGCAACAAAAGCCAAAATAGACAAATGGGATCTAACTAAGCTTAAGACCTTTTGCACAGAAAAAAAAAAAAAAAAAAAAAAAAAAAAAAAAAAAAAACCCATCATTAGAGTGAACTGGCAACCAAAAGAATGGGAAAAATTTTTGCGATCTACCCATCTGACAAGGGGCTACTATCCAGAATCTACAAAGAACTTAAACAAATTTACAAGAATAAAACAACCCCATCAAAAAGTGGGTGAAAGATATGAACAGACACTTTTCAAAAGAAGACATTTATGTGGTCAACAAACAATGAAAAAATGCTCATCGTCACTGGTCGTTAGAGAAATGCAAATCATCACTGGTCATTAGAGAGATGCAAATCATCACTGGTCATCAGAGAAATGCAAATCATCACTGGTCATCAGAGAGATGCAAATCATCACTGGTCATCAGAGAAATGCAAATCATCACTGGTCATCAGAGAGATGCAAATCATCACTGGTCATCAGAGAGATGCAAATCATCACTGGTCATTAGAGAGATGCAAATCATCACTGGTCATTAGAGAGATGCAAATCATCACTGGTCATTAGAGAGATGCAAATCATCACTGGTCATTAGAGACATGCAAATCATCACTGGTCATTAGAGAGATGCAAATCATCACTGGTCATTAGAGAGATGCAAATCATCACTGGTCATTAGAGACATGCAAATCATCACTGGTCATTAGAGAAATGCAAATCATCACTGGTCATTAGAGAAATGCAAATCATCACTGGTCATTAGAGAAATGCAAATCATCACTGGTCATTAGAGACATGCAAATCATCACTGGTCATTAGAGAAATGCAAATCATCACTGGTCATTAGAGAAATGCAAATCATCACTGGTCATTAGAGACATGCAAATCATCACTGGTCATTAGAGACATGCAAATCATCACTGGTCATTAGAGACATGCAAATCATCACTGGTCATTAGAGAGATGCAAATCATCACTGGTCATTAGAGAGATGCAAATCATCACTGGTCATTAGAGACATGCAAATCATCACTGGTCATTAGAGACATGCAAATCATCACTGGTCATTAGAGAAATGCAAATCATCACTGGTCATTAGAGAAATGCAAATCATCACTGGTCATTAGAGAAATGCAAATCATCACTGGTCATTAGAGAAATGCAAATCATCACTGGTCATTAGAGAGATGCAAATCATCACTGGTCATTAGAGAAATGCTCATCATCACTGGTCATTAGAGAAATGCAAATCATCACTGGTCATTAGAGAAATGCAAATCATCACTGGTCATTAGAGAGATGCAAATCATCACTGGTCATTAGAGAGATGCAAATCATCACTGGTCATTAGAGAGATGCAAATCATCACTGGTCATTAGAGAGATGCAAATCATCACTGGTCATTAGAGAGATGCAAATCATCACTGGTCATTAGAGAAATGCAAATCATCACTGGTCATTAGAGAAATGCAAATCAAAACTACATTGAGATACCATCTCACATCAGTTAGAATGGTGATCATTAAAAAATCTGGAGACAACAGATGCTTAAGAGGATGTGGAGGAACAGGAACGCTTTTACACTCTTGGTGGGAGTGTAAATTAGTTCAACCATTGTGAAAGACAGTGTGGCGATTCCTCAAGGCCTTAGAAATAGAAATTCCGTTTGACCCAGCAATCCCATTATTGGGTATATACCTAAAGGATTATAAATCATTTTGTTTTAAAGACACATGCACACTTACGTTCACTGAGGCACTATTTACAATAGCAAAGACTTGGAACCAACCCAAATGTCTATCAATGATAGACTGGATAAAGAAAATGTGGCACATATAAACCATGGAATACTATGTAGCCATATAAAAGGATGAGTTCATGTTCTTTGCAGGGACATGAAGCTGGAAGCCATCATTCCCAGCAAACTGACACAAGAACAGAAAACCAAACACTGCATGTTCTCATTCATAAGTGGGTGTTGAACAATGAGAACACATGGACACAGGGAGGGGAACATCACATACCGGGGCCTGTTGGGGGCTGAGAGAGCTAGGAGAGGGATAGCAGGGGGTAGGGGGGATTGGGGAGGGATAACATTAGGAGAAATATCTAATGTAGGCAATGGAGGGATGGAGGCAGCAGATCACCATGGCATGTGTATACCTATGTAATAATACTGCACAATCTGCACATGTACCCAAGAACTTAAAGCATAATAAAAGAAATTGTAAAAAATAAAATTAAGCAAAAGAAATAAAAAGTAAAGTCGTTCTGAGAAAGCCAGAGAACCAGTAAAACTGATAAATGCATACTATAAGAAAGCATTGAAAATTACAATCCAACACTGGAATAATATGAAAAATAAGAGTTATTAATAAAATCAGGTTTTACTTCTGTCTTGGTTCACCTCAAGAATTTGTTTCTAAGATCAATCATTTGCCCACGCAATCTATTTCTATTGTGACTAGCACTCAACACTCAGGTGTCTGGAAATTTTTAAAACTAAACGAGTACATGACTGACACTGTACACACTTGGTGGCATATTTTTTGTCTTCATAATTCTAGGGTAAGACTGAGCAAAACCTTAAACAAAAAAGCTATTTCAGATTACTGCACACACAGATATCCTATGAATATTTGCTGCAAAAAAGTTTGCTTTAGGTATTATTGTTTCTATAGATTTCCCTGACTTAACTACTGCCTTGTAGAAGTATTGAAAATAACTGAGACTATATAGTTTTTATAGATTTATATCTATGTGTGTGTGTCCATAAATCCTATGATATTAAAGTAAAATGTCTTATTGTAAGTATTACAGAGATGTAAATTTGCCTTGGGAAAAGCATGGTAACTGGAAAACTGGAGAAGTTAGCTGATGAAATTTGTGGATTCTGTACCATACTCGTTTTCTAACTCCTGCAGTATCATGGAATCGTTTTCATATCAGAGAGTCAGCAAATTGTCATTATGAAGTTATTTTAAGCAAAAGCCAGTTTCAGTTAAAATTGTTTTTACTTCAGCACAATGGAGAAGAAAATGAACCAGTTTTTTAAAAAAAAATGTAGAACAAAATTAATTGGTGAAATAAAGGTAGAGATTAAGACTGATGAATATATATAATCAAAACTTGTTTTTGTCTGAGCAATTTTTGAAGGATATCAGAAAGAGTAGCTATCAGAAGAAGGATAAAAAAATGCTTGTAAATTTCACAACTGCAATTTCCACTCACAGCTCCTTGGCTAGTGGCATGGCTATATCTTAACTGCAATGGGGGCTGGAAAGTTTGTCCATATTCCCAGAAACGAGAGGATAAACAAATCTAATGATTACCAGCTATCTGAACCACAATTTCTTTCCATCTTATCCTTTCTTCCAAATCAGGCAGGGGTTCCTAAGCAGAATAGCATGTGCTAGTATCCCATACATATCAATGTTGCAGGAAATATGCGGAAGCTAAGTTCCAGAGAGAGATATTTTAAAGTGTGGAAAACTACTAAATAATTGGTCATTTACTAGAAAATCGTCCAGTGTGTACTTGCCATAAAGATGAACATGTGTAAGTTCTTGTCTTCTCTGCTAGAGGTGGAGATATACCCGAAACATCAATGCATACATTGAGAATGTCAGTTAAAAGTCTACTCTTCAGAGATATCTTGACCACTGCCAGAGGTTTCATAATAACTGTTAGAAATGTACTTTCATTAGCAAAATTACTGGCATCCAAATAAATAGGTTGACTAAAATATTCTAGGAAGAGAAAGCTTTCACATTTTCATGAACAAGCCTTGAAAAGCAAGTAAAATCTTTATTTTTATCTTTCCTTAAATAGTGCATGAAAACTGACCTGTGTGGGGAATTTTGATTGCCTGATGCTGAATGTATGGTTGCAATATTTCATAGACATAATGTTTAATATTATAGTGAATGCTGCCACTGGAATACTGTTAGCTTTCAGTTTGGGTCAGAGAACTTGATCCTAAAATAAGGAGAGATCTGGAAAGGCGCTGAAATCACACAGAAAAGCTATTTTGTGTTGCTGCTACATGATGTTTAAGAAACAACAGTATTTATAGTGGCCTCCTGTCTGAGACTTGATTTTATCACAGCGTGGTAGCAAAGTTGTGGTCGAAGAGTTCTGTTCTCACTATCTGCTAAATTGGTGCAAAAATCAGTACCAAAAATATCTTAATAATTGTGCATGTCCAATTGCTTGGTCACTTTGTATAATAACAAAGATCATGCAAAAGAATCAAAGAGTTGGAGCGTAGAGCATGTCAGGAGGAAAGACTTTTGCACAGCCTCGGTGAACTTGAGGTCTGTTGGAAGGAAAGTCTAAGACAGAGTGAGAGAAACTATTTTTGACTAAGGGAGACTGGCTGTAGTCTGTCTTATTTTTATTGCATCTTCATGGCCTTGGGCTTGAATGGATGGAAAGCCATTTGTCTAGAAACTAGATTAGGCAATACCTTCAAGCTATTGTAAGATCCCCTGTATATACGATAATATACAGCAGTCTCCCTTATTCATTGTTTCAGTTTCCAAAGTTTCAGTTACCTGTGGTCAACCACAGTGTGAAAATACATGAGTACTGCACAATAAGATATTTGAGAGAAAAAGAGAAAGAGAGATAACACATTTCACAAATTTTGTGGAAGCTCGATCTCTTTTATTTTTATTTATTGCTGTTAATCTCTTACTGTGTCTAATTTATAAATTAAACTTTATCATAACTATGTATGCATAGGAAAACCATGGTGTTTCAGGTTAGCACTATTTGTGGTTTCAGGAATCCCAAGGGATTCATGGAACGTATTCCTTAAGGATAAAGAGGCAGTGCTGTACACAGCAAATGCATTTGTCAGCAAATGTTTCCCAGACAAGAAAAAAACCGGAAAGATCAGAAAAAGATAAATTATGGGAATAATAACAGTATGAAGAATAATTTTAATTCTAAAGAAAAAATACTAAATTTTTAATGTGGATGATTTATGTATAGGATATGTTTTACATATTGTTTCTATTTCAACTTTAAGTAATTGCTTTCATTTTTAAACTCAGTAAAACAGCTTTACATGTGAGGAAGGTAGCAATTAAGTTATATTATCATAAGCAGTATAAAAAATAAAAATTTAAAAACCTTTAATTATAGCATGTTATAAAAGTCTTTACTGCTCAGCCCATAATGTTATATTAAATAAGATATTATTGAAATGTATATTTATATTTTTCTAGGTAGAAGGGCTGCTGCTTACCAAACCAACTAGACACATTCTGATTTGAAGATATAAATAAAGCATCAACATCTCTGAAGTTGGCAATAATCTATGTTGTAGGTGAGTTATTTTAAGAGTCAGTTACTCCTTAATCTCCTAGAGGTTTCAAATCAAGCAACTCTCCTTTCACCCCTGTTGTTTACATTAAGTTAGTGCTTTTAACTGCTCTCTATTCCTGCCCATGATTAAAGACATTCTTAAGCATTTCTCCTTTCCATTTTGCCACCATAAAAAGTAAATGTTATTCGATGTTCCAATTCCTTCTCCCATCTTTTAGCTTTCCCCCAAAACTATCCTAAAACTGTTATATCTAGACCTCCCTTTCTGCCATCTCTTTCAGACTGACTACTCTCTAGGAGTGCTTGTCCAGCAAAAAATACAGTTTTTTAAGAACATCACAGACACACCCAGTAATAATTATTTGCCAACAATGTAGGTATCCGTTAACCCAGTTAACATTGATAGCTAAAATTAACCATCACACCCACCCCACACCCAGTACATCAAACTTCATAACGGCTGCATTGGATATCAGATATTAGCACCTAAATTGGGTAGTAAGAGGTTTGGAAACATATAGCTAAAATAAGAAACAGGGATATTTCCTAATTGTAATAGTCTCTCAGACATAACAGTCTCTTAGCCATAACCGCCTATGGCTGCACTAAAAATCAAAGAATTATCATTACCTGATCTTAAAGAGACTTTGTGGTCGGATGCGGTGGCTCAAGCCTGTAATCCCAGCACTTTGGGAGGCCGAGGCGGGTGGATCACGAGGTCAACAGATCGAGACCATCCTGGTCAACATGGTGAAACCCCGTCTCTACTAAAAATACAAAAAATTAGCTGGGCATGGTGGCGCTTGCCTGTAATCCCAGCTACTCGGGAGGCTGAGGCAGGAGAATTGTCTGAACCCAGGAGGCAGAGGTTGCAGTGAGCCGAGATCGCGCCATTGCACTCCAGCCTGGGTAACAAGAGTGAAGCTGCATCTCAAAAAAAAAAAAAAAAAAGAGAGAGACTTTGTATAATTCAAATAGAATCTTTATATGACAGTTTTGAAAATATGCATTAGACTTTTAGTAAAGAAATCCAGCTAGTCATCAGTAACGAATAATTTGTATCATTTTTCAGAATGTTTGCAATGTCCTTAATATCTTAGTTGATTTATTTTTTATCGTCCTTTTAGTTGTGCTATTTTATTTTTGATATATTGGACATCTTAAATTGCACAGTTTGAAGTACTGTTTCTTTTTGACAATGACTTTTGGAGGGAGCTAGATCTATATTAAAACAAGGGAAATGAAATGTCTGAGAGAAAATATACTGGAGTAGGAAAGTCAAGTTTAGGCAGACGAACAAAAGCATGAGTCAGGAGGTTAGGCAAATTTTATTAAGTAACTTAAAACTAGGAAATGAAGGTAGAGCTATATAAAGCATAGCACTGCTCAACATTTAAATATGGAAAAATGTATGTGTTCCAAAATACCTTTTAAAGACAATAGAATGGGAGGCCAAACTACAGGGAGAATTGGAAACAGACAATGTGGTTTTCATACAATTTCCTTGTCTTTTATCATGGATGATCACAGGAAAAGGTCGTTTTAGAGAACTTCTGGATTTACTATAAACCTTCTGTTAAAGACATCACTTATAACTTTGATTTAATGCTGCGTGTACAACTTCACTTTGCACCTGAAAAGTTACCATAAGCAAAACTGGTGCCGTTTTTGAAAAGCAAATATTGTTTTTTATGAGATAATAAGGATTCTGTAGACTTTCTTACCTCGTCAGATGTCTGTTGTTTTCTCTGCTTACCAGACGTTTCGAGTTAAGTACAGTGTTTAAATTTAGACATGAGATTAGTCCCTAAGTTGGTAAAAATATGTTCCTCCCTAACTTGACTTTTGCAATTTCTATTTTAACAGCTTTAGTGTTCACAGTTTTTCAGTTATAATTTTTACTGTGTCATATGAGAAAAGGTGTAGATCACCAAAAATTAAATATTGATGTATTACTCTTTAGGCTGCAAGAAGCAGATTCACATAAAAGTTGTTTCAGTTGATAAGGATTTATTATCAGAGCACAACCAAAAATAGAACATGGCTTTGACCACCTCACATTGAAACTTGAAGTCAGGAAGATCGTTTGGATACAAAGCAGCTCTCTCAAATTGCAGCAGTATCTTCAGGGGCCACTGGATGATCTGGCCATCCTCTTGTTTCCTCAGCAGTCAGAGCACATTGCTTCCAGCTGCAGCAACGTTGCTTCTGCTGTTAGGGTGACTCAGAAGTCCCGTCTGCTTTTAACCGTAACTGCTCCTTCTGATAGAGTAAATCTCTCTCCATCTGCTGGGTTCTGTGCGGCTTTCTCTTTGGCATGGCTGCTGCTCAGCATCTCTTGCTTGTGTATCTGCCAGCTTTGGGCTCCTTCCTTCACTTGTGTCCCATTTTCTGTGATCACCTCACATGTGAAGAAGGATCCGAGTGTGTTCCAGTCAGGAACCAAGACAGTCCAGAGCCATTAAGCAGAACTCTTCTGTGGCAGCACCTAGGCCATTGCTGTGCCTGTAAACAACAGCCCTGCAGTTTTCTCTGATTTGCTCTTTTGTGGCCAGGGTGGTGGTGGTGTGTATTTAAAGATTATTGATGTCTAAGAGCCCTTTGGTCGTCACTATTCTTAGAATGTCAGAAAATTCAGAATTGTATATCATCTTTAATTCCTGTATCTATATTGACACTTGATATAAGGAGAAAAATAAGTGGTGTTTTCATAGTTTATTTTAAAGGGCTATATTCTTTTTATATTATAATTTTTTACTATAGCATATTAATTTTATTTTATATGTTTTATATCAAGTTGCATCTTCATTTTTTAATGTTTTGAGATAAACATGAATAGTTCTATGTGCAAATTTTCCAGAGTGTTCAGTATAGTTTTATAATAGAATATTCAAATTAACTAATAAAACATGAATATAAAAGAGATTGTTTCCAAAATGTGAAAAAAATTTAACTTTGTTCAAGTAACAATGTTTTTTCTTATTGCATTTTAGGTTTTGGGGTACATGTGCAGAACATGCAAGATAGTTGCATAGGTACACACGTGGCAGTGTGATTTGCTGCCTTCCTACCCTTGACCCACATCTGGCATTTCTCCCCATGTTATCCCTCCCCAGCTCCCCCCTACCTGCTGTCCCTCCCCTATTCTCCCCAATAGACCCCAGTGTGTAACAATGTTTAAGAGTGAACATTTACTTTATGAATATATTGAATCATTTATTAAGTAAATATGTAAATATATATTAACTTGTGTATAATATACTTAATATTATATACTGAATAAAAAAATATATATATAAGTAAATATATAATCATTAAATATATTTCTAATAATTGACTTAATTATTAAATTGATATTTGTCTGAAGGAGATGACAAATCTTGCAACTACCTCATACTCTATTATGGGGTGGAATTCATGTGCTATGAATGGACTATATAATTGAGGTTTGTCAAAAATCTATTCAAGCATCTTTTGTGAATGTTCAATTTTCTCTGAAGGAAAAACTCCTATATATCATAAACTGTCACACATTACAATATTGTAAGAAAGAAATTATGTTTCTCCAAAATCTGTTTATAAACACTACTATCCAAAGCCAAATGTACATTTAAAGAGAAATTACACTTGGAGAAACAAATGCATGTATGTTACGTGTGTGTATGTTTAGATGTGTTTATGTGTGTATATATAACCCTTTATATTGCCATCATTTTTTCAGTGTTTCCAAATAAATTATCCAGAATTAAACCAATAAACTAAGACTGAAAATTTTCTGAGCTTTTCTTCTCTAGCCTATACCTATCATATTCTCTTACATTTCAGGCACTATCTTCTGGACTATCAGGGATTTTCTTCTTTTCTATAAGTCATTCATTCTCTAGTTATGGTCATATAACCCCAAGTTTCAGATTCATTTCTAATCCAGATTCTTCAATCTGTTGTGTCTCTTATTAGAGATCACTTAAAGATCTCACTTTGCTCAATGTCATATCCAAATTGCTTATTCCTTAACTTTTACCTTTATTATAAATCAGTAAGGTTACTTGTCTTTTCATTACCAGCAGTCAAAAATTAAATTTCTTCCATGATCTCCTTTGCCTGTTTCCAGATTTGAAATAGCGACTTCAAGATCCCTTGTTTATCTGGAACTGTTTGCTAATGTATGCTGACTTGTTTTCTATTTAAATCAGAGGAGTTTTGAAACCTGTCCTAACATCCATCCTTTTCTGATATTATCTACTGAGTAGTACTTCTGAATATGCATTACCTGATTACACAATAGAACTTCCTGTCAAATAGTATTGTTTCATCATCTATCCTTCCCTGCAATGCTAAATACTTGTTTAGATTATTTTCTGGTCTCTTTTGCATTTTCCTTAGATTTCCCCCTTTTCGTTAGCTGAGATTATTCTATATAAACCTGCATCACTTCAATATTACTTGAGCTTTGGTTTCATTAAATCATTTAAGAATTTTAATAACAGGTGGCTAAGGCAGCTACCCTCAGTTTTAATAGATATTGTTGGTGGTCTACACACAAAATATTCAGTTACTTTTCTTGATAACAACCAGCATAGTTCCTTAGATCCATAGATCAACAAATGTTTATATCTCAATCACAATAATACATTTAAATTAGTCTAAATCAAATCATTGTCGTTGCTCTGGAAAATGATAAATTTGAAGGAATCTGTTGACATACTTTTGAATAAATAAATGTGTAGAGATGTTTGTGGAAAGAGACGGTTGAGGTGCAATATGTGGTTACCTAACAAAACAGACAAAGATAAGTTACATTGTCTTCTTTTTTTTTCTAGACGTAGTCATTGTTGGTTGTAATAACTAAAATTACAATCTTTGTCTACTAACTATTAGAAGGATAACCAAAGATAAACACCAACCAAGTGAGAAAGAAGATGGGAAACGAGGGTATAACCGGGGAGCAAGAAGCTGAAACTAAATGTAAATACAAACAGATACATGATTTTAAAGACACTAGTAATCAAAAACCCTAGTCAAATTATTTATGAAAAGAAATGTTATGGAATATCTCAGAAGATAACTATTTTATCTTCTATTTAGAAACAATAAACAAAATTCAGCATTAATACAGGCATAAAAAGTGAGGCTGGTTGACTTTAGTTCTTTTACATTTTAATATCTAAAATGTACTGCTACTTCCTAATTCTAAAATTATACTGTACTGTTATATAAAAAAATACTCATATTATTTATGTAATAATCAGCTGTGGAATTTTCCTGCATGTTTTAGATTTAACAGAAATCCCTTTATAGAAAATAATTGGGAATAATTCTTACTTGGTTAATCAAAACCTTTTATCAAGGTTAGAATTATAAAATGTCACATAAATGTGCAATATTTTATTTGAACATAAATATAAAAAGTAATTTGAGAATCATTCAATATAGGGCTCAATATTTTCTTTTTCTGATTATAATCATCTGCACTACTTAATTTCTTGTTTACAATTTTCAGTTTCAATTTCCTTCATTAGCAATAAGAATGTAATGTTAGCCTCCTAAATATTACACCTATCCCAATTTTGACATCAAAACTAATTTGTTATTGATGATATTGTTCTTAAAACTACTTGCCTTATCTATCTCCAATTGGACTCTTGTTTAATTTTGTTTTTATAGAAATGTGTGAAGGTTTTTGGTCTGTATATATTTTCAGAGGAACGTGTGGTATGGCAATTATTCTGGTGAATTTATTAAATAGATGCTAGTTAATAAGATTTACTGTAGTTATTTTTATTTTATTTACATTTTATACAAACAAAATACAAATGAGTAATGGATTATTTAGACTTGTTAAAGTAACTTTCCATTAAAGATAGTTAAGTACTATTTTTCTAATGGTTAAATATTACCTATGTTTTCTTCCAAATTTATATAGAAATAGTATGGGGTTTCTTGGCTAAAAAGAGCACAATTTTTATTCACGTGGATTATAAAGATACAATGTTTGATTTACAAATATGTGAATATTATAAAATTATGATGTGAGAGTTCAATATAAAAACTGAAAACATTCCAATGCTATCATTATTAGATGGAATTAAAGTTTTATTATGAGTCACTTGTCTTAGTATTTACACATTTGCAGATTTCTTCTATTTTCCTTTTTCCTTCCTCTTTCTTTTCTTTCTTTTAATGCCAGTTTATGGAATGCAATGTTCAGTTTGTTGTTTTGAATTTGTCTGCTGTCATAAGATTAATTCCGATAAATGTTAAATGTATATATTCTAGGGACAATATGGGTAATGAACAATAAAATTAAGTAAGAATTGTTAGATGCTTAATTCTTCCTTTATGCTGCTATGTTCCAGAACTTTCCAAGTATTGTGAGTTGGCATGTATAATTATTTCACTTAATTTTATCAAAAAGTAGCTTACAGTTATGTAATATTTTACTTTGGTGCTAGATACAGTTCCAAGAAGCTTAAATACATTAAAAATTTAATAGTTTCAACATTGACATGTCATTTGCGTATTATTTTTATCTTCGTTTTACAGATATGCAAACTTAGGCAAAGAGGGGTTGACCTACATAATGAAGCAGAAAAAAAAAATGGTGGAGTCATGGCTCATTGTTAGCTAGTCTGTCTTTAGAATCTGTTCTTAGTCACTGTGCTAAGTATTAAAAATATATATGAAAATAAAAGGAATCAATATAATTTTGCTATTTTAGAAATTAAAATAAGTTTGAAACTTAATTTCCTTTTTATATTTGTATGCATAGTTGGTGAAGAAAATATCAAAATTTCCAAATTTTTCTTCCTCCCTCTTCCATTGTCTCCCTCAAACTGCTATGGGAAAAGAATTTGTGGGATGAGAAAGTAAAAATAATTATAAAAAATAATAAGTTGCTATTACAATCATGAAATTTCAGGTAATATAAGAGAGAAGAATGAAACCCTTAAAAACCTGTGTTGCTTAACTTAGATATTTTATCAAATAAATATAATTTATAAGAGGAGGAATTAAAAAAATACTCCTAAAAGTAGAAAAACAAACAAAAATACTCTAATAGTCTCCATGTAGCCCTACATTTTTGGCAACTATAAAATTGTCAAACTAGTTGGTATAAACAGTGCACTCTCAGGTATGATCTGCTGAGGTACAATATTTAGATCTTTATGGCTAGCTTCACACACAAAAAAATTAGTGATGCATTTTTGTTCTCAGCACTACTTGGAAAACTGCTTTAAAATGTATCAGAAACATATCATTAAATAATATTAATCATGTAAATTTTTAGTTATCCTGAATTATAGTAATAAAAATCTTCCATTGATTAGAAATTTGCTGTACCTCTTAAGAGAAATGAAAATAAAGCAAGACAATAAACCCATAGTAGGAGAGGTTTAGCTTACAACTGAAATTCAACAAGATTACGTCATTAGTGAACAAAAGCATAAAAATCAAAAGCCCTCTGTGACTGTCCTGGTATTGTTATTTGGGAGTGGCTTTTTTACACTTGAGCTTACAGATTCCTCATTCATAATGAGTGGACATTCATACAGAGAGAGATTATTTCCCAAACTTAAAAAATGTGTAAAAGATATTAAACATGTTCATAGAGCCTCATTACAAAAAACAATTGCATTTGTTTTTAAAATGTTTTAATTAAACAAAAAATATAGAAATGTGAATTCCACAGTAAGATTTTGCTCATAGAATGACGGGAGAAGGAGATTATTCTCTCTCTCAGTAGAAGGGAAGGAGAATATTCAATAGAATATAAGGAAAGTCGAGCAGTATTAGGTCAAGCACGTGTTTGACATGTTTTCATGTTTAAAGCACACAGTAACATGCCAAGCAGCGTCAGTGAGCAGCAGACTATTGTATATAATGGAATAGTGTGACAGGTGCCAAATAGATTCAACTGAAATTGATATAGTGAGGGTTGGGAGAAATGAAAACAAGAATATTGTCTGTAGGCAACAATTACCCGTTGGGAAATTCCAGAAAGTCTTTGAATTGGTATGCATTAGTTTCTTATCTCTGCTACAACAAATTGCCACATTAATTGTATATGCCTTATAGTTAATATGGGTAAGAGACCTGAAAAGTAGCCAGACAGATAACATCTGGTAATAGGAATACAAAAAGGACATGGATAAGAATAAAAGACGCTTATAATTCTGAATTTCTGAGGTATTTATGCTTAAAAAAATAATTTGTCATTGAAACTTCAGATACTTCATTCAGGGTTTTATGCAAACTACTTTATACTTTTAGAAATTAATATCACAACACTTATATCCCCATTATCAATGGCAGATGTATTGTTATTCTGGAGACCACCTGTATCAGCTCATGGTTATTGTTTCTGCCTGTTTCTTTCCAACTCTGCCTTCAATGACATCATGTTGGCAATTTGACATGGGCTGTTGTGGGGGGGTTTCACCATGAAAAATGACAGACACAGTAAATCAGATATT
Source organism: Callithrix jacchus (assembly GCF_049354715.1). Taxonomy (NCBI): domain Eukaryota; kingdom Metazoa; phylum Chordata; class Mammalia; order Primates; family Cebidae; genus Callithrix; species Callithrix jacchus. The sequence goes on along the minus strand of NC_133502.1, from coordinate 1,692,860 downwards.
TGTTTCCCCAGGAATATTTACCTTTCAAAGATTTATTCTTTAAATTACTTTCTGCTATGTTACTAAATTTCATTTGCATCATAGCCACTAAAGAAATAGATGTTTCAGAAAACAAATATCTAATACTAAATTCTCCTTTCAATTATGTATCCCAGAGACAGAGTAACTACATGTATCCCAGATTTTCATGTATCCCAGAGACAGAGTAACTGCAAAAGCACATATTTAAATATAATGCCAATAATTTATCTAAAACAAAAAGCTTTCATTAAGGTATGCTTTCATTCACTCATTTAAGTGTAGCTGAATGCCTATTGCAGGTAAAGAACACAAAAGAATAATTATTAAATTTCTATTAAGTACTAGAATTTGAAGCAAATAAAACATTTGAGATTAGAACAATGTCAAATTCCAAACTGTGTCAAACAAAATCATGCCTTTGCTTCTTCAATTGTCTACTTCACAGAAGTTACAAATTAGACTTAAACATACTATTAAAAAGGACATAACCATTCTTAACAAGGCTGTTTGTTTCCCTCGACAAATATTCTGTGACTTTTTAGTCTAACTTATAAAAACAGATAATAAAATGTTGCTACACAATGTAACAAGGAAGGATAGAAAACTAATTTAAAAAAAAAAACGATGGCTGTGAAGATTGTGATACTTTTAGGCATCTAGAATACTATGTATGGCATTGAGCACAAATCAGAATACATTGCTTAAAAAATAAAATCGATTAAATATTTGAATAATTTAAATAAAGTTTAGAATATGGTTTCTTAATGTCAAAGATATAAAATTTTCAATATTAAATAAACAAAAAGATTTAAATTTTTGTTGAGGGACAAGGTGTTTAGCTATATTTTCTGGTCATCTGTTGTAAAATATCAGAAAACCTAATCTCCTTAAATTGTAGGTGCTTATTTTTAAGCTTTGAATTTCAAATTAATGACATATGCATGTTATCTTTAAGGTAATTAAAGCACTTTACTGCTTAACATTTTTAATAGTATGTATACATATATAAGAATTATTCAACAGTCATTTTGCCACATTATCTGCAAAAATAAACACCATCTTCATAGGACTACCACTATTTCTTTCTGTTTTCTAAATATATAATCATGGAATCTGCAAACAGACAATTTCATTTCTTCTCTTCCTATTTGAATACTCTATATTTTTTTCTCTTGCCTGATTGCCCTGACCAGAACATCCAATACTAAGTTAAATAGGAGTGGTGAGAGAGGGCATCCTTGTCTTGTGCTGGTTTTTAAAGAGAATGCTTCCAGCTTTTGCCCATTCAGTGTGATATTGACTGTGGGTTTTTCATAAATAGCTCTTACTATTTTGAGATAAATTCCATCAATATCTACTTAATTGAGAGTTTTTAGCATGAAGGAGTACTGAATTTTATCAAAGGCTGTTTCTGCATCTATCGAGATAATCATGTGATTTTTGTCATTGGTTTTATTTATGTGATAGATTATGTTTATTGATTTGCATATGTTGAATCAGCCTTGCATCCCAGGATGAAGCCAACTTGTTCGTGATGGATAACCTTCTTGATGTGCTGTTGGATTTGATGTTCCAGTATTTTGTTGAGGATTTTTGCTTCGATGTTCATCAGGTACATTGGCCTTAAATTTTCTTTTTTTGTTGTGTCTCTGCCAGGTTTTTGTATCAGAATGATGCTCGCCTCATAAAATTAGTTAGGGAGGAGTCCCTGTTTTCTATTATTTGGAATATTTTTAGAAAAAATATGGTACCAACTCCTCTGTGTACCTCTGGTAGAATTCAGCTGTGAATCTGACTGGTCCTTGGCTCTTTTTAGGATGGTAGGCTATTGAGTACTGTCGCAATTTCAGAACTTGTCATTGGTCTAGTCAGGGATTCAACTTCTTCCTGGTTTAGTCCTGGGAGAGTATATGTGTCCAGACATTTATCCATTTCTTCTAGATTTTCTAGTTTATTTGCATAGAGGTTTTTATAGTATTCTCTGATGGTAGTCTATTTCTGTGGGATCAGTGGTGATACTCCCTTTATCAATTTTATTCTGTTTGATTCTTCTCTTTTTTGCTTCTTTATTAGTCTGACTAGCAGTCTGTTTTGTTAATCTTTTCAAAACACCAGCTCCTGGATTTATTGATTTTTTTGAAGGGTTTTTCGTGTCTCTGTCTTCTTCAGTTCTGCTCTGATCTTAGTTATTTCTAGTCTTTGGCTACCCTTTGAATTTGTTTCCTCTTGCTTCTCTAGTTCTTTTGTGATGTTAGGGTGTGAATTTTAGATCTTTCATGCTTTCTCCTGTGGGCATTTAGTGCTATAAATTTCCCTCTAAACACTGCTTTAGCTGTGTCCCAGAGATTCTGGTATGTTGTATCTTTGTTCTCATTGGTTTCAAATAACTTATTTATTTCTGCCTTAATTTCATTATTTACCCAATAGCCATTCAGGAGCAGGTTGTTCAGTTTCCATGTGGTTGTGTGGTTCTGAGTGAATTTCTTAATCCTGGGTTCTAATTTGATTGCACTGTGGTCTGAAAGACTGTCTGTTATTATTTATGTTCTTTTGCATTTGCTGAGGAGTGTTTTGCTTCCAATTATGTGGTCAATTTTAGAATAAGTGATATGTCGTGCTGAGGAGGACGTATATTCTGTTTATTTAGAATGGAGAGTTCTGTAGTTGTCTATTTGGTCTGCTTGGGTCCAGAACTGAGTTCACGTCCTGAATATCCTTGTTAATTTTCTGTCTGTTGATCTGTCTAATATTGATAGGGGGATATTAAAGTCTCCAACTATTATCATATGGAAGTCTAATTCTCTTTGTAGGTCTCTAAGACCTTGCTTTATGAATCTGAGTGCTCTTGTATTGAGTGCATATATAGTTAGCTCTTCTTGCTGCATTGACCCCTTTACCACTATGTAATGCCCTTTGTCTTTTTTAATCTTTGTTGGTTTAAAGTCTGTTTTATCAGAGAGTAGGACTGAAACCTTTGCTTTTTTTTTTGCTTTCCATTTGCTTGGTAAATATTCCTCCATCCCTTTATTTTGAACCTATGTGTGTCTCTCCACATGGGATAAGTCTCCTGAATACAGCACACCAATGAGTCTTGACTCTTTATCCAATTTGTTAGTTTGTGTCATTTAATTGGGGCATTTAGCCTATTTACATTTAAGGTTAATATTGTTATGTGTGAATTTGATCCTGTCATTATGCTGCTAGCTGATTATTTTGCCCATTAGTTGATACAGCATCTTCATAGTGTAGATTTGGCATGTTTTTGCAGTGGGCAATACCAATTTTTCCTTTCCATATTTAGTGCTTCCTTCAGAAGCTCTTGTAAGGCCGGCCTGGTGGTGACAAAATCTCTCAGCATTTGCTTGTATATAAAGAATTTCATTTGTCCTTTTCTTATGAAGCTTAGTTTGGCTGGATATGAAATTCTGGGTTGAAAATTATTTTACTTAAGAATGTTGAATATTAGCCCCCACTTTCTTCTGGTTTGTAGGGTTTCTGCGGAGAGATCTGCTGTTAGTCTGATGGGCTTTCTTTTGTGGGTAACTTGACCTTTCTCTCTGGGTGCCCTTAACATTTTTCCTTCATTTCAACCTTGACGAGTCTGATGATTATGTGTCTTAGGGTTGCTCTTCTGGAAGAGTATCTTTGTGGTGTTCTCTGTATATCCTGAATTTGAATCTTGGCCTGTCTTGCTAGGTTGGGAATAACATTCTGAATTATTATTTTCTTGAATAATACACTGAAGAGTGTTTTCCAACTTGGTTCCATTCTACCTATCACTTTCAGGTACACCAATCAAATGTATGTTTGCCCCGCAAGGATTCCATCTTTAACAAATGGTGTTGGGAAAACTGGCTAGCCATGTGCAGAAAGCAGAAACTGGACCCCTTCCTGACACCTTACATTAAAATTAACTCCAGATGGATTAAAGACTTAAACATAAGACCTGGCACCATAAAAACCCTAGAAGGAAATCTAGGCAAAACTATCCAGGACATAGGAGTAGGCAAGGACTTCATGAACAAAACACCAAAAGCATTGGCAACAAAAGCCAAAATAGACAAATGGGACCTAATGAAACTCCACAGCTTCTGCACGGCAAAAGAAACAGTCACTAGAGTGGATCGGCAACCAACAGAATGGGAAAACATTTTTGCAGTCTACCCATCTGACAAAGGGCTGATATCCAGAATTTACAAACAACTCAAGCAGATTTACAGGAAAAAAACAAACAAGCCCATTCAAAAGTGGGCAAAGGATATGAACAGATACTTTATGAAAGAAGACATATATGAGGCCAACAATCATATGAAAAAATGCTCATCATCACTGGTCATCAGAGAGATGCAAATCAAAACCACATTGAGATACCATCTCACGCCACTTAGAATGGCGATCATTAAAAAATCTGGAGACAACAGATGCTGGAGAGGATGTGGAGAAAAAGGAACACTTTTACACTGTTGGTGGGAGTGTAAATTAGTTCAACCATTGTGGAAGACAGTGTGGCGATTCCTCAAGGCCTTAGAAATAGAAATTCCATTTGACCCAGCAATCCCATTACTGGGTATATATCCAAAAGACTATAAATCCTTCTACTATAAGGACACATGTACACGAATGTTCACTGCAGCACTGTTTACAATAGCAAAGACCTGGAATCAACCCAAATGCCCATTGATAATAGACTGGATTGGAAAAATGTGGCACATATACCCCATGGAATATTATGCAGCAATCAGAAATGATGAGTTCGTGTCGTTTGTAGGGACATGGATGAATCTGGAGAACATCATCCTCAGCAAACAGACACAAGAACAGAAAATGAAACACCACATATTCTCACTCATAGGTGGGTGACGAAAAATGAGAACACATGGACACAGAAAGGGGAGTACTAAACACTGGGGTCTATTGGGGGGAAAAGGGGAGGGCTAGTGGGAGGGGGAGGTGGGGAGGGATAGCCTGGGGAGAAATGCCAAATGTGGGTGAAGGGGAGAAGAAAAGCAAAGCACACTGCCATGTGTGTACCTACGCAACTGTCTTGCATGCTCTGCTCATGTACCCCAAAACCTATAATCCAATAAAAAATTAAAAAAAAAAATGTATGTTTGGTCTTTGCACATAGTCTCATATTTCTTGGAGGCTTTGTTTGTTCCTTTTCATTTTTCTCTAATCTTGTCTTCATGCTTTATTTCATTAAGTTGATTTTCAGTCTCTGATATCCTTTCTTCCACTTGTTCAGCTTAACTACTGATACTTGTGTGTGCTTCATGAAGTTCTCATGCTGTGTTTTTGAGCTCCATCAAGTCATTTATGTTCTTCTCTAAACTGATTATTCTAGTTTGCAATTATTTTAAACTTTTTTCAACATTTTTCGTTTTTTACATTGGGTTAGAACATGCTCCCTTAGCTCAGAAGTGTTTGTTATTACCCACCTTCTGAAGCCTACTTCAGTCAATTCATCAAACTCACTATCCATCTAGTTTTGTTCCCTTGCTGACTAAAAGTTGTGATATGTTGGAAGAGAAGAGCTGTTCTGGTTTTTGGAATTGTCTGCCTTTTTCTGCTGGTTTTTCCTCATCTTCATGGATTTATCTACCTTTGGTTTTCAATGTTGGTGACCTGATGGGGTTTTTGTGTGAACATTCTTTTTGTTGATGTTGATGCTATTCCTGTTAGTTCTCCTTCTAACAGTCCCCTGTGCTGCAGGTCTGCTGGAGTTTGCTGGAGATATACTCCAGACCCTGTTTGCCTAGGTGCAACCAGCAGAGGCTCAGTTGCAAATGTCGAAATCCCCCACCTTCTGCATTGATCTTGCTGGCAGCTGCAGACTGGAGCTATTCCTATTTGGCCATCTTGTCAGCCACTAATCATCTATATTCTTTTATTTGAGACAGGGCCTTACTATGTTGCTCACACTGGAGTGCAATAGCATGACCTTGGCTCACTGCAGCTTCAGCCTCCTACCCTTAGGAGATCCTCCCATCTCAGCCTCTCAAGTAACTGGGAAGACAGGCACATGCCATGGTGCCCAGCAATTTTTTGTAGAGACAGCTTCGCCATGTTGCCCAGGCTGGTCTTGAACTCCTGGGCTCAAATGATCTACCCATTTCAGCCTCCTAAAGTATAGGATTACAGGCTATATTCTTATTCTTTATGCAAAATTTTTAAGACAGCTTAAAAGCAGATTCAATTAATATAAATAGAAGTGGCAAATCAGAAATAAAGAAAAGTTACCATGGCTGATTTTCACATTTGTCTTTGATCTTTTTAGAGGAAAGAAAAAAATAAAAGAGAATCCTATCATTTATAGGTTTCATTTGATGATAAAAAGGAAGAAGTCTAGTATGTTAGAAAATATGCTTTTTTAAGAACTTCAAAATACTGTAAAGTAAAATTGTCACTAAAATTTTATATAGTAATCATTGAATGAAATAATATCTTCTAAAACAGGTTCACAAGAATTGAAGTGATACATATTGAATTGCTGTGCATTGTAATATCTCTTAACTAAGAGAATTAAACACATTAATCAAGGTGGAATAGTGATGAATTAAACAAATGCAGCCAAATGATCCATAAATATAAATACTGTAATTAAACACATATATAAATGAGATATGTCACAGATTTTCACTGCTCTATTCAAGAGCATATTGCAAATAATTTATGTACATACTTTATATTTTCATTCTTTACAATATTTTAACTATTGTGAGTCTCTTAGTTAATTGTATTCATTCTCATTCAGGTTTGGTGAGGAATAGGATAAGTGGCAATTCCAGGCAATGCTTGGAGTGTTATTTTGTGTTTTTGATAAGGGTATTCACATGCTTTAGAAACCAGATTGAGCAAATGACAATGTTGGCATTAGAAGCCCACCAAGGACTCTCAACTAAATGAGACACTACTGTACTTTTTCCAAAACAGTAGCTCCAGAGTGAAACAAAAAAATTTTTTTTCAAGGGGCTCCTTTGGATCTGCTCTAACAGCAAAACTTGCATGCTTCTCATAACTCTTATGAAAAAAATCTCAGAAAATTTCAAAGGAGAGCATCAATTTCAGCAAATACATATATTAAATCATATTGTTATAGCACACTGCACTCAGTGCTCAGAAAGCTCAGGGTTTGGAGGTAACACGCAGACAGCCATAGCAACAGTACAGATTGTAATGTTAGAAAATTCAGAGTGGTGTGACAGCACAAATGAAAGACAAATTTCATGTGGCCATTAATGTATTCTTTTTATGCTTTATAATAGTGTAAGAAATTAACATAAGAAAAAAATTATAAACAACTAAAATAATATAACATCCTATAATACTGTCTAATAATCTTTTTCAGGATACAACACGTACAGAATTTATAATGTAACCATTAGAATCATTTATTCCCTTACTGCCAGTAAAAGGAAGGCAATGTGAGATCATTTCCTTATCTCCTGCATAACTAATTCACTTCCCTGAGGAATTTGTTCAAAATGTGTTTTTTTCTGAGGAGTCTTTTCTGACTACAACACACCCTGGCACTCCTTGTCCAGCCTCATCCCATTCAACTTTTGTGATTACTTATAGTACTAATCACTTATCAGATATATTACACACCTACCTATTTATCTATTCTCTGTTATACCATCTACAAGATAAGCTCAAAAAGCAGTTTGTTTCCAATGCTGTATCACAGAAGCTAGAAGAGTTTCTGGCATTTATTAGTCACTCAATAATAATTTAGTAAATGAATAAATGAATGCACTATCTGACCTAATTTTGTCTTAGATTGTTACTGAAAAATAAAACCAATATTCATTATATAACCAAAATTTTGTAAACAAATGTAATATTCCACTATGTAAAGAAACAATGTATATAATTGTAAATTCAGAAATTAATAGTGAATTAAGTCTATCTCTTGAAATAAATTCACAAATTAAGATAGAATAAACACATTTTTACTAGAGTTTAATAATAGACTATTTTTATGAAGTCAACACTCGATAAAATATATTGCAACATGAAGGACCTGAGTTTTGATAGAACAATGAGAATTGCAGGAGATGACCAGATTTATCCAAAGAGTTACTTGGATAGAAAATTTATGTAAGAACATCTAATAGATCTCAGTCAGTGAATTGTTTAGATGAGGCATAGCTTCGTTAGTTGATGAGAACTATATCAAGAAAATCAGAAAATCCCCCTGTCTTAAAGTAGGGCATTATATTAGAGTTAATATATAATTTTAATTTAATGTCCATTTCTCAAGCTCAAACAGTATCAAATTAAATCTACTAAATGAGATAAGCTATAATCAAAGCCTTTTCAGAGTGCCCGGACTAGTAGTCAATGAATATTTGAATGTTATTTTGACAAGTGTTTTAAGACATGATGATATCCAAAGTGAACATAGTGGCAGTGGAAATGGAGCCTGACCAGACATAATTGAAAGACAATTCTGAGCGACTGGCACAGATGACCAACTTGCTGCGAATAAGAGAAAAAGCAGCTACTGTGACTTCAAGAGCTCTTTGACAACTAAATGGGCATGTGATGTTACTAATATAAACATGAACTCAGAACATGCAGAAGTAGACGATTAGTTTCATCTTCCTTTTACTAAGGTTAAGGCACTGTTTTCAAATGGGGATATGTACTGGATTGACTTTAAAAATTCATGTTCAAATTTAGTAAGGAAGGAGTTCATAGAAACATAATCCCTTGGGATTTAAAAATTTTTATAATGAAATATAATCATTCAAAATCACACCAGGGGAGTTGAAATGGAGAGGACAAAAACTGCATACCAAGCAATGTCCCAACATTTGATACCTCCTTCCTCATATCCAACTTTATTGCAATGCTACTAAATGAGCAAATAGACAATTCTGATAACACTTACGAGGCCAGATGGAAATTGTTAGTTACTATATCAACTTCCACTTAAAAAAATATTTTATAAGAAAAAATACTAGTTTAGCTTTTCACACATAAGATATCTGCCATACTTAAATAGCACCTATTTTTCACTACTGATGCCTATCAATGTCATGAAAAAAGTATAGTGAATAAATGAGAATTGGTGAAGACATACCTCAAACAGTTTTGGTAAATAGATATTGGTTAGAGGTCCAAACAGTAACAGTTGAAGAACAGGAGATATGAACTTAAATGTAAAAATTTTTGTAGCAAATTTATGTACGTTTTTTTATGGGAGAGGGGAACAAGTCTATTTTTCCACTGAGGTCTTTGTGACTGGCTTTAGGTAATTGTTTTATTTTAACTTGACATTGATTTACATGAATTCATATATCTAAATTTATTGCAGATGTTATAACTTCTTTTGTTAGGAGCCATAATTGAAAGACATAATTAAGAATTTAAAATAATCCATGTAATTTTAATACTCTAAAGTTTAAATATTAGTCAAATGAATAAAAAATAAATTTCCTTTAAATTTTATTTATTCAATTTTCTTTTGTGAGATGGAGTTTCACTTTCACTATGCAGGCTGGAGTGCAATGGCACAATCTTGGCTCACTGCTACCTCTGCCTCCTGGGTTCAAGTGATTCATTGAATTCAGCCTCCCAAGTAGCAGGGATTACAGGTACCCACCACCATGCCTGGCTAATTTATAAATTTGCAACATTAGAAATATATGTCATTAATCTATATTGCACATTTTAACCAAACAGAATAGGAAGATGTTCACTGCAACTGATCTCTTGGTAAAAAAAAATTATTTATATTTTTATACACATTTTAAAAATGGACAACATAATGATATATTTTGTGTTCAAGTGAGACTATCTCATTCTTTGCTTATGAATACTGCTGGTGTTCTTCCCATGTTTGATTCAGGCAGATGCCAACATGGGACTTTCACACTTTGTGGTTCTCCTATGCATGTCATTTTTCAGCAAATTTGTTCTTTAAAAATAAAAAATAAAAAAACAGTAAGTTAACATTTTAAGGTTCACTTTTTTTTTTTTTTTTTTTTTGAGATGCAATCTCACTCTGTCACCCAGGCTGGAGTACAGTGGCATGATCTCAGCTTACTACAACCTCTGCCTCCTGGGTTCAAGCAATTCTCATGCCTCAGCAGAGAATTCTTGGCCAGTAGCTGGGATTACAGGCACACACCACCATGCTCAGCTAATTTTTGTATATTTAGTAAAGGCGGGGTTTCACCATGTTGGCCAGGCTGGTCTCAAACTCTTGGTCTCATGTGGTCTGCCCTCCTTGGCCTCCCGAAGTGCTGGGATTACAGGCGTAAGCCCCTATGCCAGGCCTTTAAGGTCCACTTTTTACATGTAAAGGATAGGAAATTTTAGTAAGTGTAGGTCTTTATCGAGAATGATAAAAAAGGAACATGAAAATTATATTCTTCCAGACAACTATACACCTAGGTGTCCCTAAACAAGTTAGCTTCAGATTGCTTCAAAATTCTGATGATTAAAAGAGAGATTTCACATTGCATGACTTTTTTATGATCAACTTTTCTCTGTCATAAATATAATTTGTATTATACCATAAAATATCTAGTTAATATATCTGTTTAATAGTATAAATCAGCTACGAAGACTTATGTAAGATTTTTAGCTGGGCATGGTGATAGGCTCATGTAATCCCAGCTATTGAGTCTGGGGAGGAAGAACCCCCCACTTGAATCCAGGAGGCACAATTAACTGTAAGCGAAGATTGCACCACTGCACTCAAGCCTGGGTGACAAAGGAAGACTCCATCTCCAAAAAGAAAAAAAAAAAGGAAGGTTTTATTAGAGAACACCTCTTTTCTTTGGATTGATAAAGTAGATTAATTCTCTCATACTTTGGTTAGATTTTTTCTGTAATTTGAAAATATATAACTAAAGCACAAATCTTTTTATGACACCTATAAGAATATTTTTCAAAATTAAGATGTCTATTTTTGAAAAAGCTTGAGAAATTTTAGGATTTTAGAGAATACTGAAAGACATGATCTTCAATTATGACAAATGTTTTATAACCTGGAAGATTGTTCAGAGTTTGTAATATAAACACAAATATAAAACTGTATTGGAAGAAATTAGCCCTAAAAAAAAATTTTTTTTTTTGTCTTCATTCTTTCATGGTTAGTTTTAGAAATCAAGTTACTAAAAGTATGTTAAGATGATTCTTTTTATTAAATAGCCATGAATAAGAAAATATTATATAAATATTGGTTTTAAATAATGAGTAAAAATATTTAATATAAAACATATGTGAATAACAAATTCATAGATTTAAGCATTAATAGAAATAGCCAATTGGACACATTCCCTTTAAATTTTAGGGATCTGAGGTCCAAAATGATTTAACTTTTTTTTTTTTTGAAATTTATCACAAAATTTATTAGAACAGAATTGGGGATTATATTGTCTCACTCAAATTATGATGAAATAACTATCATAAAATTTATCACATGTAATAATGCCAAAAACTGTAGAGATGGATAATCTCAGAAAATGTAACCTTCTATTATTTTCTTCTGGAAACTAACCATGAGAACTCATCTTTGGTGGCTTCCGCCAGTGAAATATATTTTCAGAATTATTTTGTGAGGACTGCTGAACTCCCATTAACAAGTTACTCCCATGAGCAAGAAAAAAAATCACTCCTTCAACATTCCCATGAGCCTTTTTGTTGTTATTGTTCTTGCATATTTGAATGCACTTTGGTTTCGGGGTCTGATTTTCATTACATTATAATGAAACTGGGAAATTTATTTGGACAAGGTAAAGAACAATGCTAATCAGTTCAATTTAGTAATTACAGGAGGAAATAAAAACAAGAAGAGATGAGTCAATATATAGTTATAGATTCATGTTTATAGGAAATAATAAAATGTACAAATAAGCCTCATTAATATTTTAAATAAAATATATCTTCATGTTTGAGGTAAGTTTGGGTTCCGTAGATATTTAGGTCGATTTTGTATGTTAAGCACAAGCTAACACAGTATACATTCAGAGTAAAAATACATTCTCCCTCCCCTTCATGGGAATAGACAGGTTTCAAAATTCAGGTGGAGCACTATCTGTACCTGGACATGCTGCCCTGTGGGGCTTGGAGCCTTCACAAATGCTTTATGGGGGAAAATTATTATGAAAATAATTTACTTTCATTTGCTCATCTCTATACATTTCTCTTAAACTATAATCTCTCTTCAAATATTTATCCACTATGTTCTTCATTGATATCATGTCTATATATTTCTCTATTTTTGAAACCATCTTTACAGAATTGTAACTGAGAAAGTTATTTCAGTGCAAGAGATCTGACCTAACCAATTCCATCTTGGTTTTAACCTCCAAGCTTCCTTGTTCATTCCTGAGAGATGGCCAACACACTTTGGGAGAAACTTAGTTTATAGTTTAACATTGAAACAAAGATGATGGCAGCCCTTTCTCAAAAACAAAACAAAACAACAATAACAACAACAACAACAAAAACTCTCTTCTTGCCTAAGGACTAAACTGCCTTTGTAGGACTAACAAATTAGCCACAAGATTGGAAATTATGGTTTAGGAGTCATGCAGCTGGCGGTTACGATTCTGACCCTCCCCAACTTGATTCTGAGGATAACCGAAGATCAATACTTGAGATATGTTGCAGACCAGACACTTGATGGGTTAGCTGGCACCACTCAGATCAATAAACTGGGTTGCCTTGTGGCCCCCCCACAGGAGCTGACTCAATGCAAGAGGACAGCTTCATCTTGCTATGGTTTCATTTCTAACCCAACCAACAAGCACTCCTGACTCACTGCCCCCACTACCCATAAAATAATCCTTAAAAACCTCTAATCCCTGAGTTTTCAAGGAGACTGATATGAATAATAATAAAACTGCAATCTTCCATACCGTATCCAGTGTCTGCTTTGTGTGAGTTAACCTCTTTCTCTATTGCAATTCCCCTGTCTTGATAAATCAGCTCTGTCTAGGCAATACTCAAGGTGAACCTGTTGGGTAGTTACATTTCCTCAAATATTTATCTGCTATGTTCGTGACTGAAATCATGTCTTTATATATTATTTTAAATATGTGTAAAATTATTAAAAACATACTTCAGGAAAAATGATTTTTGAAAAGCAATACTTACCTTTATCATGTTCTTCTTTATGCCCCATTTTCTGAAGGATGATGTCATAGAAAAGCAGGAAGTCAGTTAGATATGGATTTGGTTTCTGCATCTGGATCACTGATGCCTATATTATCAGAGAAAAAAAAAGTTCAAGTATGAACATAATTTTTATTGGAATTAAATCAATACAAGAATGTTTACACTGCATGATTTTTGTCACCATTGTATAAAATGTGGCTTGTTATGCAGCTGACACAGTGCCTGGTACTTTGTCCATTACAAAGTATTCCAGTTTCTACTCTACTCTCTTTCACTTCATCTCATTTCTATAAGCAGAAAAAAATGATGAACAATAGAGTGTGACAGCTTACAAAAAGCAGGTTCATGTTTTGAGATACTCACAGGGTAGGGAAAAACTGACCTTTGTCACATCAGCTTAATCTACATGTGACAGTATCTCAGTAATCAATCCTTGTAGATTATAAGTATACCCATTATTTCAAATAAAGGTAGGGTATGCATGGCTGGCTGTAATACTTTTTAAAGAATAATAAAATTCCCTTTAAGAACCAGGAACTTAAACAAAAAGGAGTTTGAATTTGAAAGGCAGGAGGAAACAGGGACATTCTGGTAGATACAAAAGACAGACTACTAAAAACAAACCACCGTGGGAATTGCTATGAAAAGAAAATAGAAAGATCTTAATGTCCTTATTTAACAGAGATTTATGGGCCATAGTTTGATGAAGCAAATCAATAGAGCTGGTCCCACCATGATAGATGCCATGTGAATTTTTGTGTCACTCAAACTGTTTTACTTTTTCATTGTGGAAGACAAATATAAGTAGTTTTGTTATAGGATGAATAGGTTCATTTTCCTGCTGTGCAGCAACAGACTGATTACACTGAGACAGCAGGGTTTACAACAGAGAAAGAGTTTAATGATCACAACATTGTAAGTTAGAAGATGAAAGGTGACTCTCAAACCCATCTCTCTGAGGAGTTCTGGCTGCAGTCTTTAAAGGGATTATAGAGGGCAAAAACCTGGATGATTCAGAAAGTTGATTGGTTAGGGTCAAAAAGATAAAATAATCAGGGGTATGAAAACTGCAATTTTTGGTGAGTCAGCTCCTTGTGGAATCCTTCAGACCTGCCAATGTCAGTGGGGTTTCTCACACCAACTGAGTCAGTAATGTTGCCAGTATGCAAGACCTAAAGAAATATCTCAAAGGGAAAACAATGTTTCATCAGGTTGGTAGAAAAGTAGTTGTGGTTTTTGCTAAAGGTGATTGGAAAAAACAAAACTTACTATAGCTTTGATTTATTTTTTTATCTCCCTGTCTCTTCCCCAATTAATTCTATAAACTTTGTAAGGGTGGTTTCAGCTTTCTTCCTGCAAATACAAGAATTTGTCTAATATTGTGTAATATATGCTTACAGGAAATTAGTTTATCTGTTAGACAGAAAAATAAATAAGATACAGTCTGAATAATGACTATCAAAATACTTTCATTCTTTAAGAATATTAATACAATTTCTGATCACTGTTCTCAAGCACATTATTTTCTTTTCTTGTGAAAGAATATTTTTGTGGTGATTGTTATTCTGGCCAACTTGGTAAAATGTTTTATTTCTAATAGTTTACATATTGGTTATTAACATTTTCTCCAATATTTTTATGTACATAAAGATTTATGTCTTCCCTTTTTAATCTTTGTACATTTTTAATATTGTTTGCCTTAGTTTAATGAGTACTTAGACAAAGTAGTTCTTAAACATGATTAAATATGCTATTTATATTTTGAATACAAACCCATATATTTTTATATTTATACTATTATCCCTAGAGAATACATAATATATATTTCTTTGTTACTTAGTTTTAAAACTTACTTGGTTGCTTTAAAATTTCTCATTTTCCAGATGTGATAGCTGAATTACAAAATTGTTATATGAATATGGTTGACTTTATGTATTAAAATTTGTATTCAAATGCACAGCTGTGTCTCAATGAGTGACAAATATATAGGGGTATATTTTAAGTATGCTAAAAAATGTTCTATCTTTATAATTGGGGTCTTCTTAATTGAAAGACACTAATTCATACCACTGTCTCATAAGTTAAAGGCTGTGTTTCTTCTATATTTTTATGTAATTGTCTTATTGATGATATTAGTTATAAATAACATTTATGGAGTACATTTTGATGTTTTAATTTATGTATATATTGTAGAAAGATTCATCCATTCTAATACCTCAACTTATCACCGTTTTGTGGTAAGAATGAAAACAATCTGTTCTTTTGACAGTTTCAAAATATACATTATTAACTGTGATGAATATGCAGTCAATGGATCACTAAAACTTATTCCTCCAGTCTAACTGAAACTATATTATTTGGTCAACATTTCCTTTGCCTCCATCCCTCTCTCCACTCCCACCAGCCTCTGGTAACCACCATGCCATTCTCTGCTTCTATGAGTTTGACTGTTTCATATTCCACATTAAGTGAAATAGTATGGTATTTGTTTTTCTGTGCTTGGTATATTTCACTTGGCATAACGTCCCCCAGTTCCATCATGTTGTCTTGAATGACAGAATTTCCTTCTCTTTTAAGGCTGTATAGTATTCCATTGTGTATACGTAATATTCGTTCTCAGTTTTTTCATTGAGAGACATTTAGGTTGATTCCATATTTTGGCTGTGAATCATGCTTAAGCGAACATAAGATTTTAATGTACTGATTTCGATATCCAGAAGACTGATGAATCATATAGCAATTATAGTTTTTGAGGAAACTCCATACTCTTTTCCAAAATGGCTGTACTAATCTAAATTCCCGTTAACAATGTATGAAGGTACGCTTTTCTCCTCATCCTTACCAACATCAGTTATCTTTCATCTCTTTAATAATAGCCATTCTAACAGGTAGGAGATGTCATTTCACTGTGGTTTTAATTTGCATTTTCTCAATGAGTAAGCACAACTTAAATATACTTTTTGAAAAAATAATTTTAAAGGGAAAGTGTATAAACAATTTTAAGTAAATATTATTCTTTTTCAACTAGTAAGTATATTAACCATGAAAAATATTTATTATATATTATTGGAATGATACTAGAGTATTTGTAATACATTTATGTTAGATCTTTTAAGAACATTTTACTTCCCTAAGGTAAAAAAATTACACTGATAACACAACAAAAGCTTATGTAAAACCTCTGCATAAACTCATATGCTTGCCAGTGATTCAAGACAAAAACTAAATTAATACCATATATAGTCAGAGGGCCAATAACAAAAGCTCTCGTGTCCTTTAAATCTATTTTGGTTGTATAAATTCAGAGCAATCCATGGTTGTTGATTTCCCTCCAGTTTCAAACAACTCACATTATCCACAGTTTTTCTTACATAAAAGAGAAATGAGACTTCTGTAAGTATGACAGTGAAACTCTCATTCACGTGTTCCATATGAAAAGGCAAATAATTTCCAGAAGTTATGGCAACCATATGTTTTCATTTTAATATCAAAATGATCTAAAAATGTTTCTTGCAAATGTGGAAGTTTATTTTAAATCTATGTATTACTACTAGATATAAAGTTCTAGATCATTTGATACGTCACTGTTAAAAGAATAACCATGCAGTAATTCTTTGACATAATACAAATGTAAAAATATTTGCACAAATGGCAAAAAGATGACATATACCATGTCATATGACCCATGTCATCTTATATGCCATTTATTCAAATACATAAATGTCACACAACAACAAATGCAGTATTTTCTTTATGGTTCTTTTCTGGGGACAGGGTCTCCCTCTGTCACCCAGGATAGAGTACAGTGGTGCAATCATAGCCCACTGCAGTTTTGAACTCCTGGCTCAAGCTATTTTCCTGCCTCAGCCTCCTAAGTAGTTAGAACAATAGGCTGGTGCACACTACCATACCCAGCTAATTTTTTTTTTTTTTGAGACAGAGTTTCGCTCTTGTTACCCAGGCTGGAGTGCAAATGGCGCGATCTCGGCTCACCGCAACCTCCGCCTCCTGGGTTCAAGCAATTCTCCTGCCTCGGCCTCCTGAGTAGCTGGGATTACAGGCACGCACCACCATGCCTAGCTAATTTTTTGTATTTTTAGTAGAGACGGGGTTTCACCATATTGACCAGGATGGTCTCGATCTCTTGACCTCGTGATCCACCCGCCTCGGCCTCCCAAAGTGCTGGGATTACAGGCTTGAGCCACCGCGCCCGGCCCTAATTTTTTAAAAAAATTTTTGGTAGAGAAAAATTTAGGTCTTGCTATGTAGTCCAGGCTAGTCTCGAATAAATTCACAGTTTAAGACCATTTCACCCTTGAAATTTAGATTTTTATATCCACCTTGTTAGCAAAACATTCCACCTGTGTGTTTAATGAAAACTCAACGTTAAGATGTCTAAACACAAACTTCTGACATCTGACCCACATTGGCTTCCTTAAAGGTTTTGTTCATTTCAGTTAATTACAAAGCTGCTATTCAAATTGTTTAAACTTAAAAAAAAAAAAGTGAAATAACCCTTAACTCTTTTTCTCACCCCACATGTCCATCAGAAAAATCCTGCTTTTTATTTAAAATACATTGTTTTGACCTCTGCTACCTCATCACCAGGACCACCACCTGAATCTAAGACATAATAATCTTTCACCTGGATTGCTGTAGCCATTGTGTGAGTAATATCTCTAATTTTGCCTTTATGATTTCATGCTTCACAAAAAATTAACCTCTTAATATGTCATTTATATCATGACACATCTCTGCTCAGATCTGTCAGTGGTCAACTTCTTATCTCACTCAACGTAAAAGATCTTACAGTAGGCTACTAGGCCCATCAGAATCTCCCTTTGCTCCATTGTCAAACTCTTTTTGTCTTGCTTTATTTCTTTAAATACTTCTCCAACTATTTTTCTTGTTATTTACTGTGTACATTTCTTGCACTTCTCAGAGCCAATTTTATCTTCAGGCCTTCTCCTAGATTTCTTCTGCTCATAAATCTCACCCTCATATATTTATTTGGCTCACTCCCTTGCCTTCAAGTTCTTTATGCAGCTGTTGCTTTTTCAGTGAGTCTCCACCATATTGTTTAGAAATTTCATTTCCCAGCACTCTCCTAGTCCCTTCCATGCATCATTTTTTCTGAACACATATTAACTTCCATGGTGCTGTAATCACTAGATTTTTCTGTTACAATTTTCTTACTGTTATATTCCCAGAACTAGAACATGAGCATAAAACATAAAGAGCATAAAACTTGTTATACGGATATTTGAATACAATAGGTAGACCCTTTATAAGTCAAAATAAATAAAAGCAACATGTTGGAAGCTCATTAGAATAATTTTCTATAAGCTGATTAGCTCCTGCTGTCACTTCTCCTTAGGTGTCTTGAAAATTTTAGAGTAATTGTTCTGATTTTCTACGGGTGATCTTAAGTATCTGTTCAGGTGGAATGTTTAATGAACAACAGATTGTGTCTTTGACTATTAATATCCCAATCTATCAGGCCTAAAATGTTCCCTGATGGTAAATGGGCTCCTGCAGATATCAAGTTAATTTTGTCAGAAACTTACACTTCTTTTCTAAAATTGTGACTGATACCTATACCCATTTCTATTTTTTATGATCTTTTTATCTGAAATCACACAAAGACAATGTATTAAAATTTACCTTATTTTAGGCAATGTAATATAACTGAAATGAAGTAAAACTATATATATAATGTTATGATACGTGACAGTAAATAACCATATTTACATAAATGCAGAATTACATATATACATATAATGTATACATACATATATAAACATACACATATATATAATATCCTGAACATAAAGAAAATGAGTTATACAGAAATCTCTAAATGAGTTATATATAAAGCAGTGAATTATATATCCACATAAAGTGGTTTCTACAAATTATAAAGTGACCACACTTAAATTGACTTTGATAGTCTAGAAGCTCTCAACTTGGTGAATAATTTGTGAAAGGTATTCCAGATAGTAGAAACAATATGTAAAAAGGTTGAACACAAATTATATGAGATGAAGGACGTTCTCTTCTAGCATATGTGATTTTATTACAAAAGACCAACATGTTTGCCTAAAAACAGCAAGGAAAGCTGTTTGACTACAAAGGCAGTGAGGATTTGAGGGGCTAAGTGAATGGATATAGAAAGAAGCCTTGGAGGTGAGCTTCATCTGGTATTCTGTTTTCTTCCTCTAGTCATCTGTCTACTAGTAAGTCACATTGTACAATAACTTAATGTGATTAGAGAGCTGTGTACAAAATACTGTGTAAGTTGAGCTTTCAACAGTCTCATGGGCTCCAAGAATACAAGTATTGCAATACATGGTCAGAAAGGCATTTAGAACTTCCTATGCTAGAATTCTGAGCAAAAGGGACATGTAAAGGTAAACCCAATATTCTGTATTCCTTCTTACGTTGATATACTGATTTGTAATCAACACTAGGTTAGAGGTAAGAAGTTTTATACATAGTGCTGTCTAAGAGGCTGAGAAGAGAAATAGAAATTTTTTAGGATCAAAGTAAAAAGAAAAGAATAATTGTAGTTCAAGGACCCTTAAGATGAGAAGCACTGGAACATACCTATGATCTGAATTGGATCAATTGAATTGCTATACCCTTGGAATAAGAGTAAACTGGAAATAAATGAAGTAGAACTTAATACAGCAACTAATTTAAAAAACTGAAAAGACAAGCTTAACAGAAATTTAGATGCATAAATAGAGCTAAAATCTGTATTGGAAGATAAATTAAAAGAAATCATACCGATGGAAGCACAACGGGGAAAAGATGCTTTCAGAAAACGTAAAAAGTTCAGCACTTACACACAAGAACATATGAAAACAACTAAAATAACCACGGGGCAGATCAGAATGGTTACTTTTGGAAACAAAGGTTGGAAAGGGAAATTGAGATTAAACAAAAAATATAATAAACTAGAGGATTAAATATCAACCCTCAATTGCAGGACATTCTACAAAATACTTCACCAGTAATCCTCAAAACTATCAAGTTTATTAAAAACAAGGAAGTCTGAAAAACTATCACACCAATAGGAGCCTAAACATGTTTACTAAATGTCACATTGTATAATGGAACAGAAAAGGTATCAAGGAAAAACAAAATGTGAAAAGAGTATGGACTTCAGGGAGAAAAACTAATCTTGTCTCCATCCGAAATACAACAAAATAATACCTATGAATATGCATATACCTGTACTGATATACACACATGTATGAGGGAGAATGCTCAGACATGAGTGTGGTCAGGCAGGCCTACAAAACCGCTCACTCGGACTTAAAGCACATCAATTGGTTTGCCAGCGTGTACTCCAGCATAAGCTAATGGAGGACAAGATCTGAAATTATGCAGTGTCTAATGGAAAAGAAAAGCATTCTTTCTGCCGGAGGTTTTCTCAGATTTCATGACAGGGGATGTTAGGGAGTACATTGTGACAAGTCAAACATGATTTTTCATAAATAAAATCAACATAGTCTCCAAGAATATAATCTAGGTGGACTTGCTGAACTACCTCTGTTCTTATCCAAAGAGTGGGAGAAAGTACCTGCACAGAGAGATAAGGCTGCTTTGGGAAAACCTGCACTTTCTCATTCAGCTTGACAAAGAGAGATGAAGATGAGAGGCACTGGTGCTCAGAGAGCCAAACAGCCTGGAGTGGAATTGGTTATAAATAAAGGCAAAGGTATCAAGTCAGCAAAGGTAAGGGGAGGAAAAAGGGACAAATTATACCAACACTAAATACAATGGGATGAAAAAATTAAACAAAAATAAAAATAAATACTTATTATGGCAAATGTAAAGAGATCAAAAGATTTCTAATTATCCCCTAATATCCAGTCAATGCTTTCTCCATCAGCAATCAGAAGCTAAGTACAGCTGGGCAAATAGTTGGCCAGCTAAGCAGTGAATTTCCCAACTATCTTTGTTAATAGGTGTGTGCAAGTGACTAAGGTCTGGTCAATGAGGTACAAGGGGACAAATATGTGCAATTTATAGGCAATCATCTTTAAACATTTTCTAAATCTTACATATCTAAGAATTAGGAAATGTTTAATTGAAAATAATATATCATATTAATTTTATATTACATATTATTTGACAAACGTGGTATTTTTTCTTAAGAATATATTATCTCTCCAAACAATTTTACAGAAATATAATTTGTACTGCAATTGGGGATTTTCAAAGTCTCGGGCACTCTGAAAAACAATACTATGAGGTATTCATCAATACTCACATTTATAGTGAGATATCTGAGATATAAGTAATTTTCCAAAAAGTAAATGACTTTTACATGGCATAAGTGGCAAAGTTTAGATACAAACCTTCTCTGAATAACTTTAAGTTCTATCAATAACCATATATTTTTCATAATAATTTATTTTTAAGAAAACTGTAATTTAAAAATGAGAATAATCATTAAATGGTGAATTAGTTCATTCTCATGCTGCTATAAAGAAATATCCCAGACTGAGTAATTTATGAAGCAAAGAGATTTAATTGATTCAAAATTCTGCGTGGCTTTGGAGGCCTCCCAAAACTTACAATCACGGCAAAAGGCAAAGCAGAAGCAAGTGCTTCACTCACAAGGTGGAAGGAGAGTGCCAATAGGGGAAATGCCAAACACTTACAAAACCATCAGATCTCGTGAGACCTCACTGTTAAAGAACAGTATCCGGAAAACTGCCTCCATGATTCAATTACCTTCACCTGGTTCCTCCCTCAACACCTGGGATTGTGGGGAGTACAATCCAAGATGAGAGCTGAGTGCGGACACAAGGTCTAACCATATCAAATGGCAAATAGGAAAAATTCTTAAAATTGACTTCTCTTTAATTGGTCTCTTTGATCCGATTCTGTGGAAAATCATATGCTTAGATAAAATTCTCTCCTGTTTAATAGTGAAGTCAGGAAGAAAGACAGGAGTGCCAAGCTAGCAAGATGTGACTTATTTAATTGAATATGTTTTTCTATATCATTAAGTTGTGGAGTTGAATATAGGGCAGCAATCCTTGAAAGAATTTTACACAAAAATAATCGATACAGATTGCTTAACAAACATGCAAGAAGTTGCCAATTATTACCCTGGTTTTAGCTCAGTAAGACTACAAGTCAACTAATTGAATGTTTTGCTTTAGAAAAAAATCTTTCTCACAGAAAGGG
Source organism: Callithrix jacchus (assembly GCF_049354715.1). Lineage (NCBI taxonomy): Eukaryota > Metazoa > Chordata > Mammalia > Primates > Cebidae > Callithrix > Callithrix jacchus. The sequence goes on along the minus strand of NC_133502.1, from coordinate 1,670,495 downwards.
AAAAAAAATCTCAAAAGTACTTTGAAGGTCTATGTTTATATGATGGAGAGGGTTTGGGTTACTATTCATGAAATGGTATAAAATATTAAAACATGGAGTCTCCTTATAATACCGGTGATTCCATTTTGCAAGTCCTTTAAAGGGCAAATAAAACAGAGCATTGATTACGGAATACAAATAGTGTGTGCCAGACAAGAAAGAATTAAGGGCTCTGAAAATCTTTCACACACACACACACACACACACACAGAAGAAAACATTCATAAGACCACATGATTTTCACTAGAATTGTGAATGCAATAATCTAATTTCAAAGCCATTTTATAAGTTAGATTGCCATTACTTTCTGTTCAAATCCTTGAAATCCATTTTAATTCAAAGTCATTGTTATAGGACTATCAGATATGTTTAAAACAGCTAAAAATGTGTTGGTAAGCTCTAGAGCAGACTTAGAGTTAAGATGTTACTGCTCATATTGTGGAAAGGTATCGTTGGTTGGGCGTGGTGGCTCGTGCCTGTAATTCCAGCACTTTAGGAGGCCAAGGCAGACAGATCACTTGAGGTCAGGAGTTCGAGACCAGCCTGTTCATATGGTGAAACCCTGTCTCTACTAAAAATAGAAAAATTAGCTGGGCAGGTGGCAAGTGCCTGTGGTTCCAACTAATCAAAAGACTGAGGAAGGAGAATGGCTTGAACCCAGGAGGCAGAGGTTACAGTGAGATGAGATCATACCACTGTACTCCAGCCTGGGCAACAGAGCAAGACTTCGTCAAAAAAAAAAAAAGGCATTATTAAGAGCATTAAAAAACCCCTTTTGTTTTCAATTTTTTCTCTGTCAATATTACTTATATTTTTATATCATTTTAATGTCAAGGTCACAAGCTTTTCTTTTTAAAAAAAATCAATGTAAAAATTGAAAAATGCCAAGAAATGGACAGATTGTAAAGGTGGTGTTTCTCTGATAAGTGATAAAAAAAAAAAACCTTTAATTATACAACTATTTCTTGAGCCAAGAATATTCACATTTTTACATGTTCCGTTTTATACCTTAATAATGACTCTTAGGTGTAAAGATCCTGTATTTTTCTATCATTTAGTTTTTAAACACCAGTGTAAACATAACTTCAACCTGAGAGAGCTTTGTATATTTATGTACTTGACATTAGAATTTGTATTTACCTTGGAACTGATTACCAAAATGAGGGAATACAGTGTCTCTATACTTTATATATACATCTTCTGGAAAAGCAGCTACATTTTCTTTTAAGCTGTAAACCCACATACCAAACCAAAAAGTTTGGTTTAAATACCAAACTTTTAAATGTTTCATTATTTTAGTAAATATTTACTAAACATCTTTTTTAAAAAGAAAGAGAGAAAAAAAAAAACTCTTCTAAACAAATGCAGCTACCAAAAACAGTGATTCCTGTTCTCAAGAAGTTTACAAGCCAGGAAGGGAAACAAATGCATAAAGTTTGCTAAAATTCAAAATCAAAAGAGTTGGAAGAGAATAATTAATAAGTTCTCCTGAACACAATGGAGAAAACAGTGACTTGTATCTGGAAATGTAAGTAAAATCTTACCAGTTGTGTGTTCCTAAAGAAAGGTCATATACTAGTTAAATTCCACCATTTTGCCTCTTAGTGAGCCTGTTGGAGCCCACTTGCTCAACTCCTATCTTATCTGGAAGCGGCTGATCACCAGCTTCAGGTGTTTTCTAAAGCTACTGATCACTAGCTTCAGGTATTTTCTATCTGTTGAGAGGCCGCCTTTCACTGGTGCCAGCTGCAATCAATCACTATGTTAGCTAGCTTAACAACTGCCTATCACCTGATGCTGTCTGACATTCCTTGTATGTGTGGGAGGGCTTCTTCAGCCCTGCTCATGTCTGCCTACCTACTCTAACAGAAAGAATTTCTTTATAATCAACTGTATATGAAGCTATACCAACAATATTGAAATATGCTACATAAATAATACATAAATGTCCGGCTTCATCAAAATTGAGTCAGTAATTATTCTAATATTTTATGGCTTTAATCTTGCTGCTTATTCTCACTTTTTCTTCGAAGTTTCCATACAATCTTCTTTGTTATAACTCTGACACTCCTAACTCCTGCTGTAATACCAAAGTCCTCCTCTATCTCCTGGATTAACTGGAATGTCAATTCTAATATTACTCTCAGTTCAGATCTGCTAATTTGAAGTCAGATGGCAAAATGTTTTCTGTATGAATTTTTTAGTGTATATGTTATTCAAGCTAAGGTCAGTTAAAAATGTGTTTTTGGCAATAGAATTAAAATATTTAAAAATAATAATGAATACATGAAAAGTTACCTGTTCTTAAAATGTTTTCTCAGAAACATACATGTATTTATAATATTTATTATTATGTTTTTATAACCATACATAGTAGTTTAACAAAACAAATATGTTTGATAACATTATTCGCATTACTACTATAAAGATAGTTATAAAAATAAAATATTCTAAAATTGTAACTTTTTAAATATTTTTACTGTATATATAACCATTTAGTTTAATATGATATATACTTTACATTTTGATATATACAGAAGCATTCCTAGCATAGAGTAAAACCTTTACTTTTTTTACACATCCACAACAGTTCTTGAGTCCTCTAAGCAGAATAAAAAGCCACCTCCCAACATTCTTTGTGTATAAACACTTTTTAACTTTGTAACTCACCTGTTTGCCTACAATCACATCTACATCTAAGCAGCCATGCAGTGAAGAACTTGAGAGTGAAAGGCCATCTGACTTCAAAACCCAGTGGAACATGACTCAGCACAAAATGTAATGTAGGCCACAAAAAATAATTGAGTTGACTGTGACATATGCTTTTCTTTTTGCAAGGAACCACACTAGACTGCCTGCTCATACTACTTTGCTATTTTGCTTTCACAGTTTTGGTTTTAGTACCAATCTACGTATAACCATCACATAATTGTGATGATTAATTTTTTTCCTTCTGACATAATTCTTCCCCCTATACTGCATTTTTCCTCATTTTGCATATAATTATGTTTCTGTCTGACTAATTTACAGATATGTTGAATTCTAATTCTATTCAGGAGTAACTATGCATGGTCTGATATGATATTTTTCAGGTCTGCTTACTCTGTATTGTATACTTATATACAAAAAGGTAAATCATGACTACTTTTATAAATATTTTATATTGCCATGGATGAATTGACCATGACTATGAATATTATGTACTCCTTTTATTCATTCTTAATAAAATTCCATTCATTTGTTAGCGAAGTAAAATTCATTTCCTTTAGCTAATATACATCAGATGATCACTTACTATTTCAAGCTTAGTTGATCTTTTCCTATAGCTGAATATTCATTAGCTAACAACTAGCTGCCTCATTTCCTTGAACTATTAACTATTAACTTATTCGAATGAATTTATAAATAATTATATAATTGAATAGTATATATTAAACTTTCCTTTTCTGTTTGTAAGTAACAAAGATAAGATATTGTGTTGGCAAAGAGCTGGAATAAAAGTGAAAATAACTGGTTAAACGACTTGATTTTATAAAACTGCTTGACCATAAGTGACTGAGTAGATTTAGCTGATGAATTGAGAATTATATTCACATTATATATGGGTTATCCGTGAGTTAGACGTTCCAGTGTAGTTAAGTGGAAAGAGGTAGATACTCCGGCAGAGCTCTCAGATTTTTAAATTTTATATTCTGTAATATGGAACCAATGCTGCAAATTCAAAGGAATTCTGTTAGAATGGAGTAAGAGATCATCTATAAAATGCATCTCACATTGTGTGGCACATGGCAGAATATACACATATTTGCTTTCTCATAATTGCAGAATATTAAAGAATTTGTTATGAAAAATATGTTTTCATGTTACTCTTGTATATATGTCAATATATACAAGTAAATATATGTTACACTTGTGCTTTTTGTTTTCATTTTTATTGTTTATTTACTTAATCAACCTCTTTAAATTAATAATTCATTTTTGTAATGTTATTTTTCCATAAGTTCCAAGAAAGAAATGGGAGTCCACAAGGGTATTTTGACAAGAAGATTCACTGGAAGCAGGTACTACAGGAAAGAATGGGTTGAAATGAGTGGAATCAATGTCATAGATATCTAAAGGAAGGCGGTTGCATAGGTATTGAATATAGAATATTTTTTCAACATAAATGCTGGGTATTGTATAATATGATATTTCCCTATTACCTCATAAAACATTAGTGATAATAAAAAAATTGATAAATGCATACAGAAATGGGGTTGCATATATATATATATATATACCAATTAAAGAGTAAACACCAGGCATTTCTGTGGAAACAACACTGGTGAGGATAATCTGACAGCTAAGAATTTTTTGTTGGTAGCTCATTAAGCTAAATAAATATCTTTAATTGCATGACTGTATTCTGGATAACTTAAGTTTTATTTTATGGAAAACGTGTAACTGATACAGCACAATGTTTAAGTATACGCGTACTAAAGAGAGATTGCAGTGATGAGAGATGAGACAGTCTATTCCTGGCTCTGCCACCCATTAACTGTCATCCATCGGCCATGCTACTTACTGCCTTTGCCTCCAAACTCTTCTGAAAAACCAGGATAATGATACTACCTATCTCATAGGATTGTTTTCAGGTTAAAATGTGTAAATATTCATAAAGCCCTCAAAATGACAACTGGGGCAGATTAGGCACTGAAAGCTCCTATTTATTGAGAAAATCAGTATCAACTACATTCACATCTGCACAAAATCCTCATTGAAATATGGGCAAACTAAATGCCTACAAAAAGCACTTCTGAATAAAATCTGATCATAAAGTTAGTTATCAATGAGTAAACAATTTAGAATGATGAAGATAATAAATGTAGTGTCATATTATCATACTGAAGAAAATAAATAGCAGTTTTTACTTACTAACTAGTACAGTTATGGGTTTCTCATCTCACCTGGTTTTTTCAGACTTTTATCAACCTTTCAATGGTAACTTGAATAGGCATGTAAAAGTAAGTCACAGAATATTGGAGAGGATGGACGCTAAATGGCAGTCTTACTATTAGAGTTCGGAAGCACAACTTGAGACATGAATTTGAGTGCAGATGATTTATGTTGTAATCATGGAGGAGTAGAAAAGGAGTAGAGAAATGAGAGCAAGAAGGGGAAAGAATCAATACAGTGTGATTCCATGAGAAATTTACTGCAGCTGGAAACATAGGCCCATTGCCACTGGGGACCTTTGGAAATGTATTTTGCAGCCATCTTACTGCTGGTCCACATAAGAGTTGAAAAATCTGAAGTATCTGTCTAGCAAGTGCACCCCTTCACTGTCCCTGCTTGGTCATTTTCTAGCTCCTGTGGCTTGTCCTGTGTATTGTCAGACCTGCCCCTGCAGCCAGAGGCTGTACTCAGCAGAATCTTCTGCTTATTTTGTATTAATGACCTTCTAGTCCAGGCAAGATCCTTGGATTCAGGCAAGATGGATGCCGGAATTGGCCTCATACTTTGGACAGCACTGCATATCACAAACTTCTTAACACAAAGCATTAATTTTTCCTTTTCAGGGGTCATGGAAAAATTTTTTTGAACTTTGGTAACCTTTAAGCATAAGAGGTTTGGTATAGAATTCTGTGTTAGTGGAACTGAGCCCTCCCTGTCAGGGATGTGAGATTGACAGCACAGAAGTGAATGAGCAGGAAAAAAATCACAGCCATTCTGTGAGGCCAAAGGAAGAATATGTGTGGCTTCTTTTGCTGAGCAGTGCAAAGAAAAAAATATATAATGGGAATAACAGGAAAGGAGTTACCCAGTTCCAGACAATGCTTATGAGAAGAGGAATGGAATTTGTAGGAAAGACAAATTTGTTATTGGACTTGGAAACTTGAAAATAAAAAGGAACAAGCTACTATTTGGACCAGATATGTGTTGGGAAGAATTCAGGTTTGCCTGTGATTGTGGTAAGGCATTACAGCTGAGAGGTTTTAAAGTATCATGTTGGAATTAATTTAAAGTCTCCAGGCCAAAAAAAATGGAGCTTTTTTTTAAAAAAAAAAAAATGAGACAAGGGAGAAAATATAGAGCTTAGTTTTTGAGGTTAGGGGCCATGTGGCCCAAAGAACTGCACATTTGGAAGTCAAAGTGATATTAAGAATAGTTCCAGTAATAAACATAATATGGAAAAATTTAATCTATGAAGAGTTGAAAGAATTGAAGATTAATTTCTGAGATTTAAATGGCACTGTATATTAGGCAGCTGGGATTGGGCAGGAAAGTGTGGATATTTGCCAAAATGAAATGTAAATTTGTAGCTAAAAGTGGGGTACGGTGAAAATTACTGAAGGAGCTGAAGTTGGAAGGGCTAAGACGGTGGGAACAGGGCTTGGAGCCAGGAAGAAAGCAAGACACAAGCCAGAGCTGAAAGAAGAGTGGGAATGGAGCCAAGGCTATTATTAAGATACTAGAATGGAAGTTTCAGAGAGATGGGAAGGAAAGAGACATGAGCCCTAAATACAGCATTAGAGACTACACCATGGAAAGGGGTGGGAAAACAAGCCACAGTTATACAAACCATATGAGCTTCATTTTTCTAATAAATAGACTTAAAGATACATACGACAAAAATTAAAACAAAACAAAATAGGCCTAGAACAGACTTTCCTTCAGCATATAAACTGAGCATTCAAAGGCCAACTGGAGAGGAAAGGCATCCAGTTCATTCATCTATCATAATTCTGTTTGCCAGGATTTCATGTCTATATTCTCGTCATTTTATCTTTTTTGGATAGTAAACATTTTTAACAACTTCTATCATCGGTTCAAATTTTAATACTATTGCACTTGCATAAAAAAGAAGAAATTTTAAAATGCACTACATACGAATGTAACGGAAAATCAGTGTTAGGGAAAAGAGATCAAGTTTTTTTATGCTAACACCTATTTTTCCTGTTAAATTAAATAAAAAGGAGGTCACCAGCTTAAAGCTGTCTCTGTACTTTGAATTGCTCAATAACAAACTGAAAACTAACAGTGTGTAAATTAAACCCTAATTTAAGAGCATATTTTGTAATAAACTGTTGAATTTTAGCCAATCACAGGCAGCCAATTGATCAGCTCGTGACCAAATAAGATAGTGCCTCATCACACCATGTCCAAATAAAAGTGATATAGAGATATAGCCAGTCAGGTGGTTTCTGTACTTTGCTTCCATGCTCACCCTATAAAATCTTGCTGCTCATGCTGCTGGGCAGTGTTCTCTGAACTTCTTCTGGTTCTGACTGTTATCTGATTCATGAATTGTTCCTTGCTCAAATAAACTGTTAAACGTAATTTGTCTAAACTTTCTCTTTTAACATTTCTCACATTGAAATTCCTTGATGAGGAAGTTAGACACACCTAGATGAAAGTCCAAAGGAGAGACCAAGTACCAATTTATAAATAGCAGAGCAAGCACTAAATACTCCTGTTGTGGAGAAAATTCAGTTTGGAAAACTAGCTGAGTTGAAGACGCTTAAATGAGGTTTTCTTTCTTTGAACCACTTAAGTTACAAATTTTATGAAAAAAATCTCTAAAACTTTTCTGGGAAATCTGAGTGAGATGTGGAGAATGTGTTGACATCTATTCCAGAAGCAAAGGAAGACAGAGAGACAGAGGTAGCTGATTTTTGAAAAGAATAGCCAAGCGAATCAATTTTACCTGTCCAAGTAGTGACTTAGTACTTAAATGATCAATTTCAAATGCGTCTTGCCTTAGGGGAGGAGGGAAGCCTCTTAAGGCAGCAAGCAAAGCTGGGCCAGATGAAGGAAACAAAAAGCCCAGCTTAAAGCATAGCAACACAATATGCATTCATGCATGTATTTAAGCATTTAATAAATATTTATGAAGTGTCCATATGTGGCAAGTATTTTTTAGTTGCTGGGAACCACATTCTTAGAAGCCAAGACAGTTTTCAACTCTAGTGGAAATCAACAAATTATAAAAGAAAATATCTGATATTAGAATATGCTATGTAGAAAGTGACTGACTTTCATGAAAGAGTAATAAGAAGACTTCCTCAGGTAGAACAGACACATAGCCTACTCTGAGGGTGTGGAAGTTTAGCTGATTCCTCAGTGCTAAGCCAGCTAAAACATATGTGAAGAAAGTATGCCAGGCAAAACAATCAGCAAATTTAAATATATTATGATGCAGGAAAATTTGTTTTGGAAAGAGACAGCCAGAGCAGGAGGAATTGAGTAACTGAGGGGGAAGTAATGAGACATAGTTTCATAAGAGTTGGCAGGAGCCACAGAGGGCCCAGAAGAAAAGAGTGCCAACTGTCTGCTTCATTGTAAGTTCATTGGGAAACCTTTTTGAGTTTTAAACAGGTAAACAACACAGACTTCTATTTATAATCATTTGAATATATGGACACTATGTACAAATAGATTCATCAGCTGAGAAATAGATTTTTTATTAAAAAATAATTCATTTAAGTGCATGTCTTAACTCATTTATAATAGTATTAACAAAAATGTAAATTAATGTTCATAACAATTGTATAAAATGAGAATAAGAAGATTAACCATTTAAAAATGACATTTTGCTAGTCACCACTTGTTTGCTTGGAAACCTCACTCTTCCCCCAGTCTGCTCTGAGTTTCAAGGCGTGACCCTTGTAAACTGTGTTTCCTGGTTTCACTGGGAACTACGCTTCAGTTAAATTTCATCATTGGGATGCTCTGGAAGGAGATTGGAGGACAGAAGGTGAAGGAAGCCAAGGCACTATCTCCCTCTTTATTCAGGTGACACTGTTGGCCGTGGCCACATGCCATCTCTGAGAAGCCCCTGCTAGCTCTAGAATCCACCAAGCAGCTCAAGCTCCTGAGTTCTGGTAACAGCTACTCCTCTTTTTGGACCTTGAACCCAGTGGGTGAAGCACCTCAATTTGGTGCTAATTTCTGTTTCACCTTCTTGGCCATTTCCTCTTTTTGCAACTGTCATGATTAGATTATTCTATTGAATTCTCTCTATTTAATTATTTGAGTTGGATTCTGTTTCTTTGGTTGGACCCTGAGTAACATAAATTCCTACGCACCATTTGGCTAATTTCAATATAATATTTACTTAGCTGAAAATTAGAATAATTCTTTACATTGATAGAGCATTTTTACCATTATCTTACACAAGGAATTTGTATTTTATTTAAACTATTATTATTTATAATGTCTCCAATCCAGAGTACTCCAAGAAATAAAGATTCTAGCCACTCAGTGTATTAGAGCAGTGAACTTTCAGGTATGGGCCTTATTTGGTCTGGCTGATTTGGGTCAATAATTTTGTGATGGAGATGAAAATGGATAGTAGGTCAACTTCTGTACTATAATTATCAAGGTGCAGAAATACCTACTTTTCAGATAAAGCTCCTGATGTTCTGGCATCATTGTGTTACAACAAATGACTTCTTTAATACACAAATTTAGAAAATCTAATACTATAAGAACACTTAGTTATTCATAACACATTAATTATAGATTTTGTCATGTGCTCTTCTAATATTTAAACCAGAGCTGTTAAATGTTTTGAATGGGTTTATAATAATAAATATTTTGAGTGGGCTAGTTGTAGAATGAAAGTGAAAGATATGGAGAGGCCACTGGAAAGTACTAAAATACAGAGGAACTAAGTGACACGGGCAGAAGAATACATGTCAGAAGAGAAAAGGAGATGGGAGGACACTTAAGACAGTGTGATCATAAGGCACTGGCACACGCATTCAGGTAGCATCTGTCATCATTAACTACTTGTCTGCCTCTCCTCTCAGGCCTTGACTGCAGGTATCATAAATCACTTAACTTTTTATCGCCATCTCCTAGCATAGGAACAGGCTTATGGTGGTCATCAATTATCTTTGTTGACTGAATAAATTGAGAAAGCAATTTTTTTCTTCCTTCCTTTTTTCTTTCTTATTTCCTTCCTTCCTTTTCTGTGATTTTACTCTTTCCATATCTTTCTTTTCACTTTTTCTTCCTCCATTTACATATAAAAACATGAGTTAAATTACATTCTGCTATATTACATGTTTTTTTCTGCATTTACTTTTAAATAAATATATAAAATTTCATTATATGCTTTTGTGAGATTATTTATACCTGCAATTCTTAAAACAACAAATTTAATTTTTCTCTCCATATTGTTTACATTGTACCTGCTTTATTACTGTAACCCTGGAAGATATGAGAGTTAGTATTAAACAAGGGAAAGCACAAAACACTGAATCAGTAAACTTTTCAATCATGTTCTTGCTCTCTCTTTACTCACTGTGTGACTTTAGATAAGTTTCTCTATCTGTCAAATGGAAAGACTCCATTTTCTCATGATTTTTACGAACAAAGGAAATAAGAGACGAAAGTTGCCAGGTAAATAATAAATGATATTTTGATTCCTTATCCTTTAGTTCTCAGTTTAAACATCTAGTGCTTACACAAGACTAACATGACATTATTTCTTCAACTCCACTGTTTCACCCCTAGTAATATTTATACCTGTTAACTTCTTTTCCAACCCTCTGGACTCCTCCCTCACAGTACCCACTATTCTTAGGATGTCTAACCCAATTACTGTCTTCCTTAAAGTTCCTTCTATCAGAAACATCAATTGTACTCAGAGTATATGGCAAGCATGTACTAGATGCTCTAGATTTTGTTGTTAAATGAATAAAACAATATTTAAGGTGATGCGTTTCTATACCTGTTGTCCATTAGATACAACCACTCTTTTCTAAAGCTGAAACATATTTTTCCCAGAATCCTCCTCCCTGTATGTGGTTCCTAGATGGAGTTTGCGAATAACAGGTGCTCACATGTGATTTAGCACAAGGAAGTGAACCAGAGGCCATCATTCCTGAGAAGCAGTTGCATCCTGAAGCCTATGCAGAGGCGAGAGTTTTAGCATGTCTCCCAGCTCTTAAGAACTATTTACTTCATCATTGCAATCTGAATAGCTGGTAGGACCTCCTTAGAGAATCTTGGCGACTGCGGAAATTTACAAACTAGCTCTCGAGAAATACAGATTTCATTGCTTCAATTTGATAACTTCAGTGTGAATTCCTCTATCATGGAAGCTCTCCTCACTACCACTCTCCTCTCCTTATCTTTCTTTTTTTTTCTTTTCTTTTTTTTTTTTTTGAGACGGAGTTTCGCTCTCCAGGCTGGAGTGCAATGGCTCGATCTCAGCCCACTGCAACCTCCACCTCCTGGGTTCAGGCAATTCTCCTGCCTCAGCCTCCTGAGTAGCTGGGATTACAGGCACGTGCCACCATGCCCAGCTAATTTTTTTGTATTTTTAGTAGAGACCGGGTTTCACCATGTTGACCAGGATGGTCTCAATCGCTTGATCTCGTGATCCACCCGCCTCGGCCTCTCAAAGTGCTGGGATTACAGGCGTGAGCCACCGCGCCCAGCCTCCTGATCTTTTAACGGTTTTAAACCCCTAATATTATTTGGAGCGCCTTTTACTTGATGATATAGAGTGGCTTCTGACTTCTTATATGATATTTCACTTGTATGGGTGCTTCATAAAGTAGTAATAAACTAGTTAATTTTAAACATAAGCCAAAGGTGAAATTATTTTCAAAAAGACTCAAGGAAAGTCATAATGTAAAATTTCATTTCTAGAAGCAGGTACATATAGAGGTCTAAAATTTTAGCAGTAAAATAAAAATGGAAGCCAAATCAGCTACTAAAATCACAAGATTACATCACATATAACACTTTTCAGGTACAGCGTAACCATTCCTCATTTAAGACCACACCTACATTTTCTTCATATAGCCTCTGAAAGGAAAGACTATTAGAAATGATAATTGTTAATATTTAATGAATTCTTATTCAGATCTAAGAAATGTCCCAAGTGACTCATACGTGATGTTTTGTTATATGCTTATAAAGATGAAGAAACTTAAAATAAGACAATTTGTCAACCATCACTCGTGTGAAGTAAACAAGCTATAACTAAAACTCAGATACTATTGACTGCAAAATTTAAAAAATGGAATCTCTTAAACATTATTTTATACGACATTTCTATAATAATGCCTTCAACTTACTGCCTAGTAATTTACATTTATTATTATATTGATTAATATTTTTCAAATCAAATTTTAAAATAAAATTAAGGGAATGAGTTTCTTATGAGTATTTATCATAATGTTGTCCCAAATATTCTGTGGATGGAATTAACACAAAGGCCAATTCCTGAAATTAGTTCTATAGAAATGTGATTTTTTAAATTGGTTGATTTAATTCAAAAATAGGTTTCAGGGAATTAGTCTAATAGATGAATTAGTAAATTTCAGACAATTATTTATAAATAATGTTTTCTAAACTGAACTTTTGAAATTACAGTAGCTTATTGTTTTCTACAGCTCACATGTTAAGTACACAACCATATACCTTAGCAGCAAAATGAATTCAGAGCAGCATTGTGAAAACGTTTGTGTCTAAGAAAAACCCATTCTTCACTAGAATATTACTGTGACTCTTTGGATGTGAGCTTTAGGAAGTAAGAATAACGTCAAAATTATACTCTGAAAGTAATTATAGGTCTGCCTAACACAAAAACAGCTGTGGAGCACAGGAAACTAGATCCATGTTAAGAAATCACACTAAAACAACTTTTAATGGAAGGAATTTGAGGTAGGTATCATCATATCAACTTAGCTCACTGCATCTTACTTTGAAAAATTTAACTTTGTGTCACTTTTACCTAAATAAATTAGCTGGTTATATGTGTTTATATATAGATGAGATAACAGTGTACAATAACATTTGCCTTGAAATTCTGGTACATCAACTGTTTGTGGTCTAAACTGTAGTTTAAATGATTCGCTGATTATAACTAGTTACATAGATAAAATAATTTGATTCAAAAAACATTTCATAATTGAAGAGTATGTTTAATCATAGACTTCTACAGAAGTTCCATTACTTCATTAGGTAATAATTTCAGTGAAAGCTGATATTTTGTGGTCACAAGATCACTTTACACTTCTAATTAATGTCAAATACTGACTTAGCAATCTTTACATACTTCTATTAATTCATGGAGCCAGTATTGACATTTGAAATTATCATTTTTCAATGTGATTTAAATGTATTAAAGTTGTCTTTTTAAAAAATTATGAAGTTTATTTCTCTGACAAACCTATTCACTTTTGTTGAAGTCATTTTTTAAATAAGGGTTGTAGTTTTTAAAATGTTATCATTTTAAATCTGCATACTTTTAAAATTTATATGGAAGCTGCCCTATTTTCTTCAAGACAACACTCCTGTGCCATTCTAATGTAGTTTTAAATAAATCCAAAGAAATTCAGGAAATCTATAAAAATGTAATATTTCTAAATTTTAAATTTTTATTCCACTAAAAGTCTTCTGTTTTTAATAAAAACTATTTCCTTACAGTTAATATAACAATCTAACAATGCTATGTTCTTTTGCCAAGTTTTTGTTAAGATTGCTGTGTATATCACTAAAGGAACATTTGAGTATCCATTTATAAAGGCACTTAAGTTTTGGCTTAGAATCTGAGTTTGTGCATTTTGAAAATAGAAGTACTTTATAAAGTCTTTTGATATCTTTTCATCAAAGAAACTAAGGAAGACCTACTTCATTTTATTTTTACTTTGACTTGTATTTTTCAGCATTAGAACTGGGTTAAGCTCCTTGTCATGTTATGTAACAGAAATGTCTTGTCATATCCTGACATCTTATCACCTAAATAATGACTCATGGTCCTGGGGAGCTTTCAGAGAAAGGTTCTGGCAATTATCAAATGGCTCATCTCTTCCTTTGGCATTTCACACAGCTAAAAATCATTTGATATATCTCCTGCATTTTTTGCAGAAAATATTGCCCTAGACACTCATTCTAAGCCTATCTTAGGAGTTCCATATGATTTCATAGGATGACAATAATATGCAGTGTTCCACATGCTTCCCATTAAATTACATATAAAAAAATAAGAATAGATTTACCCTGATTATTGCTAAAACTTCAAAAAATAAATCAAATACTCTCTTCTATCAAAAGGAAAATATTAGAGAAACAAGGAAAGTACCTAGATAGCTAGAAAAAGCACATTTTAGCAAATGCTGGCAGAAGGATCAGTAATTGCAAAGGCACTCAAGTGACCATTGCATGGTTTGTCCAGAGAAAAGTAGTGAGGCTGATATGGCTGGAGCAAAATGAACAAGGTAGGAACGAGGTCACAGGGTTAGCTGAGAGCCAGCCTCTGTGCAGCACAATAGGGATGAAAAACTCTATGTCCTTGATTCTTAGTGAGATAAAGGGTTATTCCGAGATTGAATGGAGGGCTGTCATTCATTTGTTCAACAAATATCTGTTGAGCACCTTATTATGTGACAGCTGCTGTTCTAGATGCTGGAGATATAACAGTAAACATACAGAAAAAAATATTACTTACTTTCATATGGCTGCTGATTTTCTGGATGGGAGCACAGAAACTGGTTAGATAGCCAGTCAACCAAGGCTGAGTAAATAGTTCTTATATTAGAAAATGATAAACGCTATAGAGAAAAATAAAGCAAGAGAAAATGGTCAGGGGGTTAACTCAGTGACTGAAATTTTATGTAAGTTTGTGAAATATAATAGATTTTTTATTTTTTAGAGACCAAGTTTCGCTCTTGTTGCACAGACTGGGAGTACAATGGCATGGTCTTGGCTCCCTGCCACCTCTCCTTCCCAGGTTCAAGGGATTCTCCTGTTTCAGCCTCCCAAGTACCTGGGATATCAGGCAACCACCACCACGCCTGGCTAATTTTTGTATTTTTAGTAGAGATGGGGTTTCACCATATTGGCCAGGCAGGTCTCCAACCCCTGACGTCAGGTGATCCGCTGGCCTTGGCCTCCCAAATAACTGATATTTTTTACATCACTCTAGTTACTTTATGGAGGAAAGATTATAGAAAGGCATGATTAGAATCAGGGGAACAATTTAGAAGGGCATTATAATAATCAAGGAAATAGGTGAGCTTGGCTTTAACTTTAGTGGTAGATGAAGAAATGACAAAAAGTGATTGAATTCTGAATAAATTTCAGAGTAATATTAGCCAGTAGGATTGCCTGTTTTGTATATGAGGATGAGACAAAAGAAGGAGTCAAGGATGACTCTGATAATTATATTTAAGCAACTAATTACAGGGAATTATCTGAGATGGGAAACATTCAGGTGAAGTAAACATACAGGAGTGAAAGGCCTAAGTTTGAATTTACTGTAGCACATAGAAATTACCATCAAACTTTAGGCAGAAAGGGAGTTACTAGGAAAGTGAGCAAGTATATTGGAGGAACTTAAATGGCAAAATCTACGTTGAACCTCCACAAATGACTTCCAGAATCATTGAGAAACGCCTTAAATAGGGTGGCTGCCAGGAGTTCCTTTTCCAGACACCACTGGAAGGAAAAACCCGCCACTGATTCTATCAGTGCAACCACGTCTAGATACACAGAGAGCTGGAAAATGAACACCTGTAGATGCAATAGGCTGATTAGGAAGCCAGATTAGAAAGTCACTGCCAGTAATGCTGACATTTCCATTGTGATATTTCACATCATGAAGCTAAAAAAATAGCATATTGTGAGCAAGAAATTCATGTTTTCATAACCCAGTTTGGCAACAGAAACCAGCAAATAAGTAAAAAAGCACCTTAATTGTCAGAACTGTTTTGTACTCAGAGCTAATGATATCAAGTTTTCTACTTTTCCAAGCAAAAAAAAATTGATTGCATTAAAGTTGTTAGAATAAATACAGACTATCTGCAGAGTGGTTGTCAAGCTCAGTGGAATATGAGATATTTGGAACATGTTTAGTTTGAGGTATCAATTTGCTATCTTTTAAAGATGTGAAAAGGTGCTTACATATAAATCTGACAAGGAAATGGGAGAGGCTCAGGAATATATGAGAGAAAAAGGATTTATAGACTACGTTTAAAGTCACAATGCAGGATAAAGTGACTTTGACAATGCACAACTTAAAAGCTGATCTGTCTCTTCCCATTTGTGTGTTGCAAAAATGATAAGGCTGTTTCAATCTCATATTCAAATTAGTAAGTAACCTTTAAAACACTTCATGTGGGTCATAATACGCAGATTGAAAAGATGCCATACACATATTTGGCAGAGATAATACAAATAGGAAGGTTGCTAAGGTGAGAGAGAAAGTAATTTCACCCAATAATAACAATCTGAATATACGTTTAGGAAGATCTGAAAACATTCCATAGAATTAATTTATAAAAGCTATACTTTTGATGAACTCATTAGTGGAGCACAGGATTTGATAAACTGTACTGAGTAGTTGTTATTGCTGTGTTATAAATAGTACCTTAAAATTTAGCAGCTTTAAACAGCAAACATTTATGTTCTCATAGTTTTTGAGAGTAAGGAGTAACTTAGCTAAGTGTTTCTGGGTGAGACTCCTACGAGGTTGCAGTCAAGTCCTTGGTCAGGGCTGCAGGCCTATCTGAAGACACAACTGGGAAGGATTTACTTAGGAGCTCATTCAAGTGGTTCCTAGCAGTTATCAGTCTTTTAATGATTATTAGTCAGAAACTTTAGTTCCTGGGCACAAAAGATCTTTATAGAGTTGTTCATAACATAGCAGCTTGTTCTTTCAGAGTGAGTTATCCAATGGGTGAAGAGAACATAACCTCTCCTGAGATAAAACTGTAGTTTTTAAATAACATAACCTTGTTACTTATATACCATTACTTATCCTGTATTTTACCGGTTATAACATGGTAGGATACTAACAAGAATCTGAATACCAGGGTCTGGGAGCACTGAGGCTCTCTTGGAGGCAGGCCACTACAGTTGGTCTTTGTGGACCTTATGAATTATGGGAGCTAGTTAAGCTGTCCAGTAAGCCTGTTGTCTTCACATATGATGTTAGAGTTTGAAGTATGTAGGACAGCCATTTGGAGGAGGAGATAGATGTAACATGGGAGAGGACAAGAACAAACTGGAACATATAGAAGCACAAGCTGGGAACACACGAGGAAGGACTAAAATATATGTCAGTTCTTATCACCTCTGTCCTTGGTGGTATGAGTATCTGAGAAGCCAAATGTCTTGGTCACATAGCTAAACACTTGGGCCTAGATTGTCTACCACTGAAGGGGCATCTCAGGGAAGGCGGAGCAGTCACAGACCTAGTTGCTATCCTGCAATCCTGAAAGGAGTGAGCACATAAATGACAGTAGGTGTATGCTATCAAATGACTCCTGCTTTACTTTAACTTTCTTTTTTTTTTTTTTTAAATTATTATTATTATTAAAATTATTTTTTTTTTTAATTTTTTATTGGATTATAGGTTTTGGGGTACATGAGCAGAGCATGCAAGACAGTTGCGTAGGTACACACATGGCAGTGTGCTTTGCTTTTCTTCTCCCCTTCACCCACATTTGGCATTTCTCCCCAGGCTATCCCTCCCCACCTCCCCCTCCCACTAAATCTCCCACAAGCATCTGTCTTGTGGTCAACTCTAACCAAAATCATATGGAGAAAGGAATTCTGGGAAATGTAGTTCATTCTAGAAAAGTTATCATATTACAAAGCCACTGCAGACTGTAGCCGAGAAGCAGAATTCTCAGTGTCTGTATGTAACAATGAAAATTTGAAAAATCCAAGAAATTCTAGACTGGATAAAAAGGATAAAATATACTTGCTAATTAAGAGTTTTCCCTAGTTTCTCTGTAAGAAGCAAATAACAACAAATATTACAATTAAATATTTTGTATTCCTCATTTTAATTATATAATTTATATACATATATCACATATAAGATATTATATTCTATAACAATAGCATATATATATATATATATAGAGACTACTGATGACAAATAGTTATCAAAAGTTTATATTCCTGAATTAAAGGTATTTACAGAGGGAATGTAGGTATATCTGAAAAGCTTGGATAATAACTCTGTGTTAGAACACAGATTTCTATATTTCCTATGGGAAAAAAAAAACAGTTAAGAGGTAAACAAACTGTCCTGTTCTTACCCCAAGTTACAAGATTTAGTTCTAGCTGAATGACCAGCATATGATGTAGGCTTTCAACATTATTGATTATTTTCACTGTCTATATTTTTCCAAAAGTGAGGTGAATATAAATATTCATGCTTATTAATTTTAGATTTACAAATAAAATATAAAGCAGAGATTATGATAGAGAGACTTTTTATGGATATTTTCCTTCTGCTTCATTTTTTTCCCCTTTAACATTTCTAATGGTATTTGGAGAGTCATAATTTTAGGATTTTTAAAAATTGATCAGTAATATTTGTACATATTTGTGGTATACATGTGGTATTTTTTACATGCATAGAATGTGAAAAAATCAAGTAAAAGTATTTTGGATATTCATCATCTCAAGTATTTATAATGTCTATGTGTTGGAAACATTTTGCATTTTCTATCTATTTGAAATATACAAAATTTAAATATACATTATTGTTATTGAAGTATACAATATTGTTAACATTGTTATTGAAATATACAATATTGTTAACTATAGTCACTCTAGTCTGCTGTGAAACATTCAAACCCATTCCTTCTATCTAATTGTATGCTTGTACCCATTAATCTACCTCTCTTCATCCCATTCTGACCCACACACTCGTCCCAGCCTTTGGTATCTTTCACTCTATCACCAGAACAACTTTTTTGGTCCACATACAAGTGAGAACCTGCAATATTTGTCTTTCTGTGCCTGTCTCATTTCAATTAACATAATGACCTCCAGTTCCATCTATGTTACTTCAAATGAAAGAATGTGATTCTTTTTTACGGCTAAGAACCACACCACTTTTTTTTATGAATTAATTTGTTGGTGGGCCCATCAATTGATTTCATATCCTTGGTATTGCAAATAGTGGTTCAATAAACATGGAAGTTCATATATCATTTTATATACTGATTTATTTTCCTTAGGATATATACCCAGTAGTGAGATTACTGGATCTTATAGTAGTTCTATTTTTAGCTTTTTGAGAAATTTTCATACTGTTTTCCATAGTGGTTATACTGATTTACATTCCCATCAGTAGTGTTCCCCTTCCTCCAAATCCTTGCCAGCATCTGTTATTTTTTTTCTCATTTTGATAATAGCTGTCCTACCCAGGGTAGAGTGATATTTCACTGGCCTTTTGATTTGTATTTCCCTGATGATTAGTCATGTTGAATATTTTTTCAAATATCTGTCGGCCATTTGTGTATCTTCTTTCAAGAAATGTTTATTCATGTCATTTGCTTACTTGTTAGTGGGATTATTTGTCTTTTTACTGGTGAGTTGTTTCTTGTATACTCTGGATATTTGTTCCCTGTTGGATGAATAGTTTGCAAATATTTTCTCCATTCGACAGTCTGTCTCTTCACTCTGCTGATTCTTTCCATTGATATGCACAAGATTTTTAGTTTAACATCCTCCCATTTTTATTGCCTGTGCTTTCGAGGTCTTAGCCATAAAACCTTTGCCTAGATCAACGTCCTAACGTGCCTTTTCTATGTTTTTAGTAGCTGTATACTTTCAGCTCTTATGTTTAAATCTATAATCCATCTTGAGTTGATTTTTATACATAGTGAGAGACAGGGATCCAGTTTCATTCTTCTGCATGTGGGTAACCAATTTTTCCAACACAATTTATTGAAAAGGGTGTCACTTCCCTAGGGTATGTTTCTGGTGCTTTGTTGAAAACTAGTTGACTGTAGATACGAGGATTTATTTATGAGTTCTTTCCTATTGCCCTAAAATTTTGTGAAATTGAACAAGTAGGTGGAGCTGAGTGGGAGAGTATGAGGAATGCCCAAATTAAATTAACCTTCTTTAAAAAAATTATCTTACAGTGGCTATGCCTTCTAAACACTTTAAATAAGTAGAACGAGGGAAAAAAAATCACATTACATAAACTGTATAATACTATACATGTTCAAATATAGATTAGTTTGTAAAATAAAATTCTCTTTTCTATCATTTCCCTCTATGAAAAGTCACCAGCTATTTTACATATTATCTTCTACCTTTCTTGTAGAAATATTCCACATCAGTAGGCATAATTTTCAGGGAAATGAGGAAATGAAAATTACTTTACTGTGAGATAACTTTCTTCATAAGGTTTTTTAGAGGTTCTATTTTCCAGCTACACACAGTGAATTAAAAAGTTCATTATATGTGTCAGCTAACATTTTATTTTGTCTAGCAGAAACATTTGCAAAGAAAAAGATTTCCACTATACCTGAAATAACTGTTTAAAAGTGTTCGAGAAAGGTATGGACCTTACAAATATGTCTGAATTAGGAATCATTTGAGATATTAATTCAAGTTGGATTGTCCACTTCTGTTATTTTCAGGTTTCAGAGTTTTCTAGACTTTGGCAACTTTTAAAAAGTGTAACAGAGTTTTAAAATGTAAACATTCCTTTTTATGTGGCAACTTATTATCTAGGAGAAACTAGCATATTTCAGATTTGACATTGTATTAGTCCTTTCTCACTCTGCCAATAAAGACATACCTGAGAGTGGGTAATTTATAAAGGGAAGAGCTTTAATTGACTCACAGTTCAGAATGGATGGGGAGGCCTCAGGAAACTTACAATCATGGCATAAGGGGAAGCCTTCTTCACATGGTGGCAGCAGAGAGAAGAATGATGTCCAGTGAAGGGGGAAGCCCCTAACCAAACCAACAGATCTCGTGAGAATTAAGTCACTGTCACTAGAACAGGATGGAGAAACCACCCCATGATTCAATTATCTGCCCCTGGTTCCTCCCGTGACACATGGGGGTTATGTGAAGGAACTACAATTTGAGATGAGATTTAGGTGGGGACACAGCCAAACCATATCAGAAATAGTAAGAAAGAAAAACTAAAGCATCTCAGAAAAAAAAAATTATCAGATAATTCTGTGCCAAAGACATTATTCTGATACCATAGACAATGGAACAGGACGGACAGTATTCCTGTTATCCTCTTAAAGCTTCAAAAAGCATACTGTATTTTATTTTTCTCCTATGTATTATGGAGCATTCCAATTAAACAAATAATTAAGCACTATATGGAGATAACCGTCTTTACAATTTTTTTATTGACAATGTTTATCTATAATTTTGTGCTATAGACCATACTAACAGATAAAAATTAGGCTTAGAATGTAAAGGGAGATGACAGTCAGAGGTAAAGGACAAAATGCTAAATTGTTGCAATTCCTTTGGTGTATTTTCCATTTACAGAGAATATCTGCAATCCCTAGGAACAAACATAAGGAATATCATTGAATCCCTATGAACAAGGATCCCTAAGAATGTCATAAACTTATTTAAAATATATGATCCCGCCTAAAAGTGATCATGTCGAAATTAGACCAAATAAATTTAAAAGAAGTATATTCATCACTTTTGAAAGACACTAATTTCTTCGTCTTTACTTAGGCAGATTCAATATTTGTTTAACATCTACTTTGTGCAGGCACATGACAGCTTTGAATGAATGGGCCTTTGTCTGCTTGATGAGGATCTGTTAGCCTTCAAGCCCAGATGAGGAAAGTCTCAGTACATCATGTGTAGGTGTCCTTAAACCGAATCCGGTTATATTTGGCATTTTTTGCTCTCCTATTAAACTCTGGTCAGTAGTCTGTTCCTATTCTCTTTGTTATTCAGCTCTTATAATGTTTCTGTTAAACGTGGGAAATGTAAAATATAGAATATAAATACAAAATGATTCTAATATATAATCTAGATTCTGACAATTTCTCACAGTAACTTTCGTTTTCATTCTCAAGGCTATAGAAAATCACTATAGCCATGAACCTATTTTATTCTATACACAATTCTTGTCGCTTTGTATTTGAATGTTTGTATTTACCTTTTTCTACTATCAGTATGTGAACTTACGTCCTATAGGCCAAAGACACAGCAAAGGCCTCCAGGAGGAATTACTGTAATTAATTCCTTCCAAACTAATCTTTACTGTCCAGATTCTCTGTTAGTAGGCCAGGTGTTTTGTCCAGCTTGCTTCAATTGATAATGCTTTCCAAAATGATTCTATGTCAGAAGCAACAATGATCAACTTAAAACTGTTCTGTGTAGAAAATAGTTGGGCTACTGCCGATATGTGTCAAATTGACTTAAACATACTATTATCAAAACTGACCTTAGTTAGCAAAGTGCTAAGGTTTCCACTACTATTGTTCTGTTCTGACTACGGGCAATTCTCTCACAAACCATGCAACTCTGACATTCTCAGCTGTGTGGTTCTGTGTGCCTTGCTCAGCAATGTGTAATGCATGTGCAAAGTTGGCTACAAATTAAAGAAGCTCAGGAAATGGAAGGAAGGAAATGATCAAAGGAATAGGCTGAACATTCTCTTCTGATGATTTTAATCTTAGAAAGTTAACATATAAATAAATTTCACATTTCTGAAAATGAAACAAATGCAAAAATATTTAATAATAAAATCTAACTTTAACAAGCTCTGTAATTTCTATTCTCTCAAAAATGTTCACAAACTTTCTTTGATCTAGAAGTGAACAAGGACATAAATAACCACTGAGATGATAAAAGAACACGAAGTTGGTGTTCCCATAGACTAGATATTAAAGGTCGTTTCTTTGTCAATATCTTCTGAGCTTTTTCTTTTGTAGTCTGTGATATCTCTGCATTTGAATTCAGTCTTAATGCTGCCTACCTGAATCTCCAGCATCACTCACCCCAGACTACCTTGAACACACACATGCACACATACTCACTCATGCACACACAGATAATGGAACGACAAATGATAGCAACAGGAGGCAGCCAAATGCCTAGATAGATATGGGAGGGTCCCCGGTAAAAACCCCACCTCAATCTGAAGACAATTTAAAGCCTGAAAACCAAGCTACAGATTAAATCCTCAGACCAGATTGAGAACTTGTCTTCCTGTTCGTTGTGCTTTTTCTCTGACTGATCCCCTGTTTTACATTTACCTGCTTTTTCTTAATTGTTTTTCTACATTGTTGTGCTCACCCTTGAGTGGTTTCTTCACTTTAACCTTTTTTGCATACTTACCATCCAATCAGCATGCACTCCCCATTCTGAGTTCATAATAGGCCTCAGACCCAGCCACATGGGTAACTTTCCTATCTTCAAGTAGGAAGACCAACTGTGCATCCCCTTTCTGCTGAAAGCTGTTTTCATTGTTCAACAGAGTTCTTCTCTGCCCACACTACCCTTCAATATCCAATGTTTTCTCATTTTTCTTGGGTATAAGAGCACAGGAACCACCAAATGTGGGTACAACTATAACATAGGTAAGCTGGGACACATCAGTATGGCCGAGCAAGTCATGGTGGGGCATTGCCAGCTGGAGTACCCCAGCTTGCAAAGTGACCAAGAAGAAAAATTCTACATCACTAAGATCACTGAAGACATATCAAACATAGATATAGAAATTGAGAGCCCTGGCCGGGCGTGGTGGCTCATACCTATAATGCCAGCACTTAGGGAGGCCAAGGCAGGCAGATCATGAGGACAGGAGTTCAAGACCAGCCAGATGAACATGATGAAACTTCATCTCTACCAAAAATACAAAAATTAGCTGGGTGTGGTGGCACATGCCTGTAATCCGAGCTACTCAAGAGGCTGAGATAGGGAAATTGCTTGAACTTGGGAGGCAGAGGTTGCAGTGAGCAGAGATTTGCCACTTCACTCCAGCCTGTGTAACAGAGCAAGACCCCGTCTCGAAAGAAAGAAAGAGAGAGAGGGGAATGAGGGAGGGAAGGAAAGAAGGAAGAAAGGAGGGAAGGGCAAGAAGGTGAGAGATTGAAGAAAGAAAAAAGTAAATATTCTCACTTATATGTGAATGTCATATGAGATAGGTTAGGGCAATTCCTTCGAAAATTGTCTCTGAAATCAGGCAAATTTTGGTTTGTAGTCCAAGGGCTAGACTTAAGTTCCAGTAGGTCAATCAATAAACGACCCCTACATTCTCAGCTCAATGAGGGGCTCAGCATCTCACTCTCTGAATATAGTAAGGTGGTGAATTTCAGTTTTCCAATAGTCTGAGAGGCCATAGGGTTGGTTCTTAAGAAAGGAACTCAAGTAAAAAAATACGTTTCAAGTCTTAAGACCAGAAAAGTCAATTTCTATGTTTATCAAAAATAACTATCTATGGGACTACTGGGTTGATTTATTTTAACCAAGAAATATGTGTATTTTTAGCATGACTGCATTTGCTTATATATGATCTAATACTAATCTAATATATTGAGTTCATTTCCTAAGTATCTATGCTGCTAAATAGACCATGATCAGGATAGGGAAAATATATTAATCATTCTTGTTATTTATGAAATCTAATATGTGAGAATTTTTTTTTACTTTCGTGTTATTTGGGCCATAGTGTAAACCCGTTTTTTAGTACATGAATATGATAGCAACAGATATGTAGAGCTTTTTTTTTTTCAGACGGAGTCTTGCTCTGTCGCCAGGCTGGAGTGCATTGGCGTGATCTCAGCTCACTGCAACGTCTGCCTCCCAGGTTCAAGCAATTCTCCTACCTCAGCCTCCCGAGTAGCTGGGACTACAGGTGCACACCACCACACCCAGCTAATTTTTGTATTTTTAGTAGAGATGGGGTTTCACCATGTTGGACAGGATGGGCTCAGTCTCTTAACCTCATGGTCTGCCCACCTTGGCCTCCCAAAGTGCTGGAATTACAGGCATGAGCCACTGAGCCTGGCCACATAAAGCTTTTAAAAGAGTAATTTGAGAAAGGTGGTAACTAAAAATTTAAAACTAACTTTTAAACTTGAAACATATTTAAAAAAATGAAATAAATTCCAAAATGTGTAAAGAAAGGTAATAAAAGCATAGAATAAATTTTTCTATCAGCAAGGCGCTAAAGCTGATAGACACTGTGTCAATTTGTCTCTCTAATAAGCTTTCCTTTTTACCCCTTCCAGATTCCAAACTGAAGTAAAATTTCCTACTTATTTATGGAGAGAGTAGAACAATCTCAGGACCCTAACCCTGTAAGAGGGACAGACTGTACACCTTCTTACAAAAATCAACATGTGTAAACATGCATCACATATTAAAATTTATAAAGTTATGGGGGAAAGATGATGAAAAAAATCTTATAAAACCCAGAGACCAACAGAATGATGGTACCTCTTAACATGTTATATTAAAGTTATTTTTTTGAGCTTGCCTTATTTGCTCTTTCACAGTTTAAGGCCCTGGATGACACAGACACTGCTTGATCTTACTATTTCCAATAGCATTTGTCACAGAAACTATCAATGGCAGCAGTGGGCTGTGTGGAGCAGCCTTTGACATCACACTAGCTGCAGTGGGGAGGCCCGGATTGTGGCAGCAGGAGGGGCTGCAGGAGCAGCAGTGGCTGCAGTGAGTCCCCTTTGCCCCATGTCTCCTGTGCCCCACGTCCACAAGGCAACCAACTGCACCATCCCCACACTCACAGAGCTAGACAGACCTGCTCCCAGGCCCAGAACCTGCACCGTGGCCTCATCCTCACTCCTGGGATGTGGTGGGAAGTGAGGTTGGGGCCACTGTGCAGGTTTTCGGCCTGCTGCCTCAGCCACACTACCACGGCTGCGGACCCAGGCATTCCTAAACTTTTGGCGGCCAGATGCAGCCCTCCCAGGAGCAGCTGAAGCCACCCAAGCCACAGCTGTGGACCCAGGCATCTCTGCACTCTTGGGGGCCTGGGAAGGACCTCCCTACCCCTGCAGGCTCAAAAGTGCCTGCTCCCACTGAAACTGATCAGGACACCTTGGCTACGGAGAAGAGCTCCACACTGCATCTCCTCTGAGCTGTTCTCCCGCTCAGTAAAGCTCCTCTTTTTTTGCTCACCCTCCACTTTTCTGTGTGCCTCATTCTTTCTGGATGCAGGACAACAACTCGGGACCCAGTGAATGGTGGGGCTAAAAGAGCTGTAACACAAACAGAGCTGAAACGTACCCCTTGCTCACCATGTTGTGAGTGACGAGAAGAAAAGAACAGAGAAGGAGAGAAGAGCTGTGGCCCTTCAGGGAGCCCAGATCTAGGAGCTTCCCAAGCCAGGGCTTTGACATCCTTTTAGGGCTCTGTGATTCCTCCTGACTCCAAGTTTCTGGACACCACTGCATTCCCCAGTGTCAGCCATGGAAGCTGCTTATGGTACGCCTGACCCAGCCACAGACTTGCAGGGAGCCAGCACCTGTGCCAGCACCTGGAGCTGCCCGCTCTGCTGCAGCCAGAATGCCTGGCTGTGCACAGTGGCCAGACCCTACATTCACTCACTCACACACCCCTCACCAACCTGCTTACCTTCGGCAAGCGTGGGATCCAGGCCAGTAGACTGAGCTGACCTTCCAGGTTTTGTGGGCCCAATGATCCTGGGAAAACTCGGGCAAAAAGACCACTGGCCACAGAAGTTTCAGGTTGGAAAAGCAGCAACTCAAAGATCCTATCATACTACTATCCTTGGTTTGTTGTGCACAACATGAACTTAATAAAAAGTGGGTGGTTTAATCACTTAATGAGTTACTTTTGAATACAGTTATAAATTCTAACATCGTTTTTACTTAGAAGCCGATTCCTTTGTCTTAGTTTAGATCACTTTAATTTTTAGCTACAATTTTCAGCTTATTTATTCAGATAGTGAAAATATAAAATTCATATGGAGTTGATTTGAGTTTGGCTCTTTTGTCACAACCTATTTTCTCAATTTTAATCTGGCATATACTTATCAGTGGAATTTTCAACCCTGAAATTGATTTAATTTACTTGTCATACTTAGTAATTTAATTGAGTTCCCATTTTTACTTATTAGCCTTCATGTTTACACGTTAAAACTATCTGGTAACATACAAAGCATTTGTAAAATTCCCTGTATATATTTTCTTAATACTTAGATAGAATGATATATATCTTCCGGTTTAAAGATATTTTTCAGTCCATTTTCATTCAAATGATACAATTGAGCTTGAGTTTAAGCATATTATTTTATGAAAACAAACTTTTTTAACTTAAATTTACTTAGAAAGTGTATCAGTGAATTTCCATGCTCTTCAAAAACACAGGCGTGTAATTGCTAAAAAGAAGCATAAATATATGAATGTATCATTCAGTATTAATTTTGACAGTAGTTAGAAATACAGTTGTTACAGTTGACAGACACATCTGAAAGCAAGATTATCGGAAAAATGACATATTATATATATACTTATTAAATATTATAACGAATGAAGCTCACTGGCCAGATAATGTGTTGAAATCTCAAGGATTAAAGATTTAAGAAATTCTAGATGGAAACAATAAGATTATCTTTAATATATTTATAAATATCCTATCATCCTAGAAATAGATGGGCCAAAATAAATACTAATCAATGTTGTATTATATAGTGATGGTAAATGTTTAGTGTAAGTCTGAATTTTAAAGTACTAAACCTAATTGCTGCTACATTTTTTACCTTCATGAAATTAATATTCAGAAACTGTTCTTAGAAGGGCCAGCTGCACATAATTCAGGTATGAGATTCAAAACTCATACATTCACCAGATGGTTATTTAATATGAAGAGTCCAAATGAGTGAACCAAGTTTCAGTAATCAAGACAGATATTAACGGTAAGCACACCTGATTAGGAGTTCATTCAATTGTCCAGTTACAGTCATTGTTTAATGAAAGAATACATGTTCCATATGGACAGAATATTTGTGTTTCACTGTTATAATCCCAACAACAGATACAACATTGGAGTAAAGTAGATGCTAAAGAAATGTCTGAATAAATAAGTGAAAATTTGATAATTTATAATGGATCTATTTTTTAAAGTTGCAAAGTATTTTATTGAAAAAAAATCACAATTGACAGTTGTGTTTTTTTAAAAAGTAAAATATATCTATGTCTGTGTAGCATGGCTATGCTTAATAGCTTGAGGGCATGATTTTGACCTCAAAAGACATCAAACCTTTACATATTAATTCATGTACAAATGCCACATGGCCTATGAATTCTGAGGTTGTCAAATTAGGAGTCAAATTTATGAACACACCTCATAAAAGGGGAAAAATTAATTATATAGAATATTTTTATTAGACTTTCCTTCACATTTGGCATTAAAATAATTTCATCTCCACTATTTAAGAAAGTATTTATTTTACAAATTTTGCACTTACTTTCACATGTTGATAGATTTATATATGGATTTCAATATATATTGATTTCAGAGGAAAAATTAATATATATATGGTAAGGGCACATGTTCATCCCTATTATTTCTTTCATATGGAAAATACATCCCATTGCTTCCTAATTTAATACACACGTAAATTAGCTAGGACTAGATTACATGTGTATATGATGATGTTTATGATTACACATCATCATAAACATCATCATATACACATGTAATCTAGTCCTAGCTAATTTCACAAGTTCAATTCCACAAAAATTTATTGAACAACAACTATTTTTTTGCATTAAATAGTAGTCTCTGCCTACAGAGAAATGATAATTATTTGAACTTAACCTAGAGACAGGTATAATACTTTTCTACTACTTTCCCTAAAATTCCTAAAAATTATGTGGGTAATTTTACTAAAAATAATAAAACAATTACATTATATTAATCTAAATAAATAGAACATTCAATAAGGTTGTTTGTGTAAGGCTGACAATATCTAAAGCAAGGGAAAGAACCATATTTTAATTACTGGATTGATGAAAATATCTTATTTAATTTTACAGATAATCATTTAAGCTAAAAATACCAATAATAAATACAAATAGGCTTTTTCATAAACCTCAGCCTTAAGTTTAACATTTATGTATTCTTTTTTAAGTCAGTTACACATTTAAGATCACTATGCCTACTTAACTTTATCTTTCAGTCTAATTTTTCTTAGCATTAAATCATAAATAATACTCCAATTTACTTTTACCACTGAAGAAAGTTTTATTCAATTTTTCCCCTTTGTAGAAAGGAATGATATTTTTGAAAGGATAAAATTGTGTGAGTTTTCCTTCTTTACAAAGCATATTACTTCAGCATTTATATGACACTTAACTAATGTTTTCTAACTGTTGACATTATTTAAAATATCTAGTAATTCTTTGCACAATATAATTTCCATTTGTAAATTAGACACGTGCATGAAAATAGCACAATTAACTTATCTAATGTATTAGAATTACTAGAAAAATATAATGAAACTTAACAATTCTGAGTGCCTACTATGTGCCTAATCTCTACATGTTAAAAATTCTGAGGGGGCTGAGTCTTGTCAGGGTTTGGAGGAAGCACATCTTCATGAGATTTACCTCCAGGAGTCACTAGGTTCCTAGGATAAATCTTGGAGAAAAATATCTTTTTACTGCATTGTTGAGCTTATTTACTTCATCCTAAATTAAGTAAAATGATAGCAATGAGACAATAAAACAGATAACAATATTTTTTTAGATGGAGTCTCGCTCTGTCACCCAGGCTGGAATGCAATGGTGTGATCTCAGCTCACTGCAACATCTGCCTCCTGGGTTCAAGCAATTCTCCTGCCTCAGCCTTCTGAGTAGCTTGGACTATAGGTGCCTGCCATGGCGCCCAGCTAATTTTTTATTTTTAGTAGAGACAGCGTTTCACCATATTTGGTCAGGTTGGTCTTGAACTCCTGACTTTGTGATCTGCCCACCTTGGCCTCCCAAAGTCCTGGCATTACAGGCATGAGCCACTGTGCCCAGCCATGTAACAAATTTTTTTAAGAGAAAAGTTTTATTTTGGAAATAGTAGTGAAAAGAAAAATTAAACCTTCTTTTAATTGTTTCCTCAGTAAAAGGATATTATGGACTGGAGGCTATGTACCCACAAAAGTCATATGTTGAATCCCTACCCCTCAAAGTGATGGAACTAGAGGCAGGCTCTCTGTGAGATCATTAGGCTTGGAGGAAGTCATGAGCATGGACTCCCAATGGTGGGACTAACATCCTTCTAACAGGAGGAAGGGAGACTAGATCCCACTCTCTCAGCCATACCAGGACACAGCCAAAGGGTGGCTGACTGCAAATCAAGAGGAAAGTTCTCATTGAGAATTGAATTTGGATTTCCCAACCCACTAGAACTGTGAGAAATGTACACTTATCATATAAGCCACACAGTCTATGGCATTTTGTAATAGCAACCTGAGCTAAGACAGTGACATAATACTTTAAACACTGAAAATTTGCATGTTAAAGGACTAAATATAGATGAATTGAGATCAAGAAAATTGTCTTAATAGACTTATAACTTCCTTTGGAAAGTATACACAAATGAATTTTGTTGCATATATTAACAAATGTCTAGATAGAATTCATTCTTTATCATGGTTTTATGTTCAAATATTACATTAGAGTCACATAAATACTATTTCATGCATTTGAAAAAAGATAATATGGATTGTGAGACAAATTTTAGAATAACACTAAAGTTCTCTAAGTTTTACTTATACCTCAAGAAGAGTTCTTCAAGGCTTCATTGATCATGAATAAGGATTTCTTTCTTCTGCTTTTACAGACAATTCATTCATCCAGTTTCACCAGGCATATCATTTATTATGTTTTGACTATTGTTTTAAGACCACACATGATTTGTTTTTAAAATTAAAGTCTTCATTATGTGCCTATCTCCATATTCTCCCATGCTAAGTTTGAGGGAATAATACAATATTTCATGAAAGTTGACATAGGTAAATCCAGATTCTGTTGCCAGAATTCTTACTACACAGCCAGTGCTGGCAAGTCATCATTAATCTGTAGTTTTATGATGTCTATAAGATCTCTACAAGTTGATTTATGTAGATATTGTAAGCTATATTTTGTGCAACATGAAGCAAAAGTGGCCAAATATATTAGAAAATTTCTCATTACAAGATACAAACAACATGCATTTCCTTTACTCAGCATTGAAAAATAGGATCTCATTCTTCACTCCCACTCAGAGTGTAAGAGAATGTCCATATTTAGAAAAATAGCAACTATCATAAGAAATAATTTCAATTTCCATATTTCATTAGCAAAAGAAGATGATAGCAAAAGAAATTAAGATGACAATAAAGGAGCAAATATACCAAGTATGAGGATCTTGGCAGAGTTAGGCACTTATTCTGAGTTGCTTCAGAAAAGGTAGCAATTAATATGTGAAATATAATCTACCTTAGCAATGGTATTCAAAAAGTCAATTAATCATAGTCTATCCTAAATTCAGGCTACTCATTGACCTGCATTTAACACCTCCTCATAACATTTGTAGGTGATGTGTAACCTCTTGGTTTCACTAAGGGACTGTAGGGTACAGTATGTTATGACATTCAAAATCCTTATTGAGGAATATGATTTCCAGGAAGAACGATCTTTCCTCTTCCAAACAAAACAAAAAAACACACACAAAACAAGACCATAGAATCCTATTTTACTAGCCAAAATTGAAGCTGAAAGCATCATTTTCCTTATTTAGTTTTTCCAATGCTTTATATTTTGTACTGACGCATTAAATATCGGTGAGGTAGATACTGTTTTCTTTATGACTACATGTCTGATGAGATAGTGAACTGCTTCCTTCAATAGATAATATGTATCTGTTTGAAAATAGGAAATATCTATTACATTTCAGGATATCAAAATAAATGCTAAGAATAATTATATCCTTTATGTACGAGACAAAATGTCATTTTGTTATAATGGTACAATGGTATTACAGTGATAGGAAGGTATTTTTGAAATAATCTATAATGAAGATCCAAGGATATTATTGGCATATAAGATGAGAGAATTTGTCTGTATGGATGGCATTTGATCCTGTAACATGGGAAAGATTTTAAAAATGTGAGATGATAAATAGACTGTATTGTTGAAGTGATGAAAAACTGAAAAATTCAGTGGAGTGTCCAAAAGTGCCAGCTGGAAAGGAGACAGAAGGATATCAACAGTCTGCATTCAGAAGGAATCCTGATGTGTTGATGTAATAGCCTGATAATGAAATGACTTGCCTGCCTCTATTTACAAAGAACTCTTTGACTCTTTGAAGTGGGATGTTTTGGAGATCACATAAACATGGCCTAACATAAAAACTGTGTCTTTAAGTGCATTATATTTTCTCTATAAACATCCATTCAAATAAATCAGTCTCCAAGGTTTATGTGTTTATTAAGTATATTAAAATTGAGGATTGTTTAATATCTGCAACTTGCTCTGAATTCAAATTGAATTATACTTTTTGGGGAGAAAATACAATAATTCAAAACTGATTACCAACTCTGTCTAGACTCAAGTAAATACATTGTCACCCAATTTCATGAATAGATAATAGAGTACTTGTTAAAAGCATGTGACACTCAGATCAGTCAAACCTTGCCAGAACTGAAAAATGTAGAAATACTTGCCTTGAATTCTTTGAGGAGCTCAGTGGAATATGAAGAAAAGAGGAAAGAGAAAGGGAGAGCAGAGAAAAGAAAAAAGAGAATAATAATATAAATTTCAAGATAAAAGGAGTGAGAAAATGATTAACCCTAAATTCTGAGATGTAAAGTATCCTCAGACTCTTTTAATACAGCATATGATATAAAATCACTGTTCTGTGTCAATTATCCAAAAAGCCTAATTGATGATCAGCCATTATAGTCTTGGCTTAGTCCATTACTAGCTGTATTAGCAGGTTCATAAACATCTTACATAAAATGCCTAGTATATGTTATGCCATGGTCCTGGAGATAAAGTGTTGAACAAGGATAGAATGGTAGTTTACATTCTTGTGGGGAGACATAAACAATAACCAAACGCTTACAAAGAAATAATTTCAGATAATTAAAAATTCCATAAAGAAAAAAAAACTGGATAAAGAATGGCTAGAGGGATGGAGGAGGATGGTTTATTATCTCATTAAAACAACTTGACTCGGTGCAGTGGCTCACGCCTGTAAGTCCAGCACTTTGGGAGGCAGAGGCAGGTGGAAAACGAGGTCAGGAGTTCAAGACCAGCCTGGCCCAGGGGTGAAACCCCGATTCTAATAAAATACAAAAAATAAAAATTAGTTGGGTGTGGTGGTAGGTGCCTGGAATCCCAGCTACTCAGGAGGCTAAGGTAGAAAATTGCCTGAACCCAGGAGGCAGAGGTCGCAGTGAGCAGAGATCACACATCTGCAGTCTAGCCTGGCAAGAGAGCAAGATTTCATCTAAAAAAAATTTAAATTTAAAATTAAAAACCTACTTTTCTTAGAAATTATTTGAAGTGGTGTAGTAATTGTAATAAAGAGGGCATGTACACAAAACTATCTCTGGAGGAGTCAATTCTTTCCTAAAGGCCACCCCATATGTGCCAAAAATGTCTGAGCAGTAGAATACGATGACTCACTCCTGACTCCATACCCTTTCCATTTTAACACACCACTAACACTTGAATTAGTTTGAAACTTCAGAAATTACTTGCTATTAATACAGGCAGTAAAATCTTTCTTATAAATAGTATGAAGCATGCAAAAATACTCTTTGGGATTTTTGCTTTGTAGAGAGCTCCAATCCTGTTTCAGCTGCCAATTCATGTGCTGCTTTCTACATGATATTCTTCGTACAATAACGCTCCAAGATGGTAGAAAGACTATGGAATAAAGAATTGATTTGCCTTGGTTTGTAGAAAAAAAGTCTCCAAGGAAATCAATTTTATCTTTTAGCATGTGTACCCATAAAGTTGGAAAATATTTAATAAATAATTTTATTTATATTAGGCAAGGATGGATGGGGAAACAGTAATGTCATAGTTCTACTGTGAGAGTGGGAAATGGTGTAGAGTTTTGAGAAATGGCCTTACCAACAAAATGGGAATAAAAAAACTACCTTGTATTATCTTTGTTAAGTTTAATTGAGATAATCCATCTAAAATATGTTTCTGGCACATAGTAAGTGTGCAATAATACGTTAGTCATTATTTTCATTAAAATGTGTTGTTTTCCTTAGAATTTATTCTAGGTGATAATTATTATTTTTATGTGAAACAGTATGTCTTTTGGAGGCACATACCATATATAAATAAGCGGTAATTAGTATAAAAAGACACTCCGCTATAATCACTTGTACCTTGGCATAAAACAAACTTTCTTTAAAAATGACTTTCTTTTCTATCAATTCTGAATCTCCCTGTTACCTTTCTGGTATAGAACGCAAAATATTTGGGATTATTAATTTTACTTCTATTTTTCAAATTTATAGAAAAGGATTTCACTATTTTATATTAGCTCTAAGTTTCTAAGTCTCTTATTCTCTAGTTAACCTGTGAATCAAACAGTAAAAATCCTGGAAAAAGCATTCTTAGAAAAATGAGAATATTTCCAATGGAATAACTTATCCAGTATCACCTGTTTTCCTATCACATGAAAACAAAATGCAATAATGGAGTGGTATCAGGGTGACAGAGTAGAGGCCTTGAAAATAGCATACATTGGTTGCTTGTGTAAACTGTGCCATAGGCATAGCTTAATTCTGGAACATGAGAAGGTAATTCCCACACTCTCCATTTAAGCATAGCTCAAAGTATAACAGGAGGAGAGCTTGCCCAAAATTAAGTACTTGCTTCTGACCACACAGTGACATTATAATTAACCACTGTTTTGGGACAAAATCCCCCAAGT
The DNA here is from genome assembly GCF_049354715.1 of Callithrix jacchus. NCBI lineage: Eukaryota > Metazoa > Chordata > Mammalia > Primates > Cebidae > Callithrix > Callithrix jacchus. The sequence goes on along the minus strand of NC_133502.1, from coordinate 1,635,776 downwards.
GACAAGGGCCACTTTCAGTTTGGATGGTTATTGACCATTTTGTGTGGTTAAAAATAAAAAGTTTTCATCTACAATGAGATATTGTTCTTACAATGACGCTTGTGGAAAATACCATCTGAATGGCGAATCTTGGAACCTGCTGTTGGATATTATTTACAAGAGACATCATTTTGAGGATGCATAGAAGTTTCCATTTACTGATATGTTCAATTATTTAGTTTCTTCTATGCAAAGAAAAATGTATGCTAAGCCCTGGGATTTCAGGGAAAAAAAAAGATTCCTGCGTGTGAGGAATTCTCATATTCCTGGGAGAAATGGGTCGAACATAAATACAGTATGCAAATTATAATCGTGAAGAATGTAAATAACTCAGTGATTGGATAAAATAATTATCAGTTGGCTAATCAAATAATGCTGAACATTTTTAGTGAGCAGATATGTGAAATAAATGTCACAGGACAAATAGGAGTTTACATAGGAAAGGAAGAATAAAGCTTGGTTTTGAGATGAGACCAGAAGTGGTGACAATTCCCAGTGAAAATTTCAGACAAAAGAGAAATCAGACGTGTAGGGTGACAGGGCCAGTATAGAAAACCTCACTCAGTAAGTGTCTCCTTCCTGCTTAAAACCTTGTACATACAAATAAATCTGGCTAATATGTAATGAATCAATTACACTGAAATTATTAGCCTACTAAATACTTACTGTGAAATTGAATACACTTTAGACATTTGTTTGCAGATACTGAAATTAATAATTATAGACTATTAATAGAACTTTCACTGTTTTTAAACACTGAAAAACACACAAATTAACCTCATATGTTTGAAATTATTCTCCAAAAATAAACACAAAAGCCAGCACTGAAATTCTTAGTAATAAAAGTGAATAATATAGAAACTCAAAACAATGTAATGAAAAAAAATTAATCTTGACAGGACCACCTTATATGTTGGCATTATAAATAAAGGAAGACATTTCCAATTGCTTTCATTGTTTTGTTTTGGATATACAATGAAATAGAAACTGCATGATTTTAGAAGAATAATTTAATGTCTGATGAGGATTTTGAATATGTTGTCATCTCTTTCTTTCGATCTTATACATTTTCTATTTAGTTGTCAGCATTTTTGGTATTCCAGAAAGTTTTGAGGTCTGAATAGCCTCCTGGAGTTCATCAGTTAATGTGCCCTGTGAGCTCTACAATTGGCCTCCCAGCAGTAGTTTTTGTTATTTAAACAAAGTGCTAATAAAATATGCAACATGAACATGCTGGTCCTTTGGTTTTTTCAGTCTCCAATGTCCAGCTAAATAAAAACCAAGCTTGGACTGTGATACAATGAATGCCTAATAATATACTGCCTATATATAATACAGTGCCCACATTTTATGTAAATATATCTATTTTTTATTTCTCCTTGGAGTTTTAATTTTTACTAAATTCAGAATTCTTAGTTTTATAACATCAACATATAAGACAAAAGTCTACATGATTTGCATTCTAGATCACATCTATATTGCTAATGACAATAACTTCCCCTGCCTCCTCTCATCCGCAAAAAGTTAAAACGTGGCACATTTAATTGTAAAAGGATGGCATGTATCTGTTTGGATGGTCACCCCTTAAAGAAAATTCTAGTATTTTCTTCTGTGTAACAACATCTTTATCTTATGTTAAGTAGCGTAGAAACAATTTCTTTTGAAACATAACGTCATTTAAATTAATGGCCATACGTGTGTGTGTGTGTGTGTGTGTGTGTGTGTGTATCACACATATATAATTAAAGATTTAAAATTATATACATAAAACTTTAAGACATCAACTCAAAATTGATTAAAGTCTTATAACACCCAAAACTATAAAACTACCAAAAGAAAACACGGAGAAAACAATTTACGACATTGGTACTGGCAAGGATATTTTGGATAACACAAAAAAGATAGGTAACAAGAACAAATATAGAAAAATAGGATTAAATCATAACTAAAAGTTTTCTAAAAAGCAAAGTAAACAATCACCAGAGTAAAGAAATAATCTAAAGAATGAGAGAAAATATTTGCAAACTATGCATCTGACAAGAGGTTAATATCCAGAATATATAAAAAACTCAAATTACAAAATAGCAAATAATAATAATCTGATTAAAAATGGGCAAAAGATCTGAATAGACATTTCTCAAAAGAAGAGATATGACCAACAGGTATTTGAAAAACATATGCAAAATCACAAATTATGAGGAAAATGCAAAACCAAACTACCATGAGTTACTGCCTCACCCCAATTAGAATGGCTACTGTCAAAAAGATGGAAACTATATATGGTGTCTTGGATGTGGAAGAAGAGGAATTCTTATACACTGTTGATAAACTAGTATAGCCATATATATACATATAATCTGAAATACTAGCAATACATTTATTCCACTATATCTGAAAGCCTGCCATTTTACATTAATGATTTTTGAACTAAATCTTACATTTGTTTTAAAGTAGTCATGTTTCCACAGATGGATGCAAACACAATGTGCATGATACATGTGTTTCTACATCACCAAAGTTAGTGAATGTACTGAGTCAAGATCAGCCTGGGAAATATTTAATGACTTTGAATTTCTTATCTGGAATTTGCTATCGGTTAGCACAATTACTAATGCTCCATTAGCAGGAGGTAACTGGGGCATAGGAGGTCTGGACTCTTCAGCAACCACAGTTTTGAGAATACTAGAAAATTTATATTTGAAATATAATGAATTATTTATAATTATGTTTCAAAATTTCATTACTCAGGATTCTCCAGTGCATCTTGACAATATAGGATTCTTAACAACCCAGTAGGTGAGAAATGAAATTTTACTGTACTTTTAATTCATTATATGCCCTTGATGATATAGGTTAAAAATATGTTCTATTTAAACATATTTTGAGCTCAAAATAAATAATTGCAAAGTTATAATCAAATTAGAGTTAATATTTAGGGGTTTAACATAAGTAAAACTTTTTCGATTCAATTAATTAGAAAATACAATTACTGTGTTAAGCAGTTAAAGCAATTGCTCAATAGTGTAAAATAGTAAATTGTTTTATGTATCCAAATGCGAAAAATCAGACTATCTTCAAGACTGATCTTTTGCTTTTGGATAACTCAATACATTTACTAAAATCTATGGCATAAAATTATTTGGGATATAACTTTGTGGCTCTTTATTGATAGATGAGGCTTAAGAGGTATGCTCACACTTTGTTCAGCATTTATTAAATCTTTAGAATTGGAAAGTCTCAAGAGAGTACCAGGAAATTCAGAAGTGTTTTCTGTTCATCACTTCTTGAATCACACAATATTATTTTGAGCACATGTCGAGACTTTTCAAAATGTAATTTCTGCATATCTTGACATGAGCATTTTATATTACTGTGTGTTAGAATTCACACAATTACTGCTGTCCTTGAAGCATTTTTACTTTGCACATTGACATTCATAAAAATATTCAGTTTCTTTATCAGTGTTCTTTTCTTTTCTGTGAAATTCACTATTATAACAAAAATATACATTTCTGAAATTAAAATATTAATATATCACAGACATTTCTATCATGAATTCACTTTATAAAATTAAAAGGAGTTTGATGTACAAATTGAATTTCATTTAGACTAAGGATTTATTTGAAACAGTATGTATATTAAATAATACACATATGTAACTTTTGCTAAATTCTCCAGATTTTAACATTTTGACATGTAATGTCTTCACAAAGTTGACGTTAGCACAGGTATGCTTTCTGAAAGTACCTAGGTTATTTTAGTACCTCTTTACTTTCTGAGGGAATGTATTCTCTTTGCAGGTCCGCAGAGGGGCGCACTTTGAAGGGCAGGAACTCCCCAGCGGCATGCTCCCCTCCCATCTCTCTCCATCCAGGAGATTTAAAGGTTGATTTATAAATTCCACAGGCATGGGAGGAATCTGAGTCAATCACCCCAGCGGAAGTTCTAAGGAACTCCTTTCATTGGCCCCGGGGTCTCTGAGGGCGGGGGTTCCTCCCTGGTTAAAAGTCCCCTTCTTCCACACCCCTTTGGACTCCATGTTTGGAGTTCCATGCTGGAACACTCCTGTGGAAGCGGTTTTTCTCTATAACGGATTTCCCTCTGGAGTCCCCGTCCACACTCTCTCGGAAGCCTGTCTTCCCCTCCTAAACTCCATCTCTCTCTATTCCCTTCCACTCAGTGTGGAAGCTGCTTTCCTCTCTCGGATTCCATCTTTCTGGACTCTCTCACTTAGTGTGAGAGGAGCTGTCCTTCTCTGGTTTTCCCCCTCTGGGTACCCTTCTCAGTCGGTGTGAGAGTTCGCTGTTTCTCTCTCCTTCTCCTTTTTCTCTCTCTAAATAAATCACTTTCTACAAACACCTTTGAGTGGGGCATTTACTACGCACTGCGCAGTGGTCCCCTCATTCTTGAGAGGGCAGGAGACCAAGAACCTGGAGAAACATCCTCTCAGGGGAGTTGAGGGCACCCTGAACCCCAATATTACATTCTGAGATAAACATTTTAAGCCAAGCTAAAGGATGTATATTCATTTTATTTAATTGAAATAATGTTTTCAATTAAATAATATATTAAATAAATTAAATAATACTTTAAATAAAGTAAAATGCAAGTATCTTTGAAAACATGTTTTCTGAAGAGAAAAGTAAATTATTAAACACTGTAAGTTCTGGGACATATATCACAGTTTTTGAAAATATTAGAAAATTCTTAGTTTTATCACATCAACATACAAAAGTCTACATGATTTGCATTCTATACAACATACGTATTGCCAATGACAGTATCTTTTCCTGCCTCCTCTCCTCCTCAAAAAGTTAAAACACGGTATATTTAAATGTAAAAGGATGGCCTGTATCTTTTTAAATGGTCACCCCTTAAAGAATTCTAGTATTTTTTCTATGTAACATCTTTACCTTGTTTATTAAATAATACATGTCTATAACTTTTGTTTCTATATCCCAGAACTTACAGTATAATAAAAAAAGTAAATCATTAAGTATTAAATAATTTTAATAACATCTCTATTTTTAGTAGACTGCATATCTATTTCTCTTCAACAAGGATTCTTCCTTGTTTTAAAAAACAGTTACATTTTATGGCAATTTTCCATTTACATTTTAAAACTGCTAAATAAGTGTGTACTCTAAAAAGTTAATTTGTCATTTTGATAATCTAAAATATTTCTGAAAGACAAAATGAACATATTAAATTTAATTTAAAGATAACTTCAAAATTGTCTTTTTTTTCTACCACTATCTACAAATTGTAATACCATTTACATCTTTATGAATATAATTTTCTTTGGCTTAAAAGTATTTGGATTATCTGATTATATGAGGAGTCTATTTTGCAATTTCATTTTTTTTTATGATTGGTGTTTTATAAAACCTGTTTTTACATTTTTAAAATAATTTTTAAACTAGGAAAATCAAAAATACAGATGTTGATAGTGACAGTAAAGACAGGAGCATTAATTGGTGTCGTGTATATGTACATATTGCAGATGGCTTTTCTTCTTGGTACATAATTTAAGGATAGTAATCAGTGATTTCTAGCCTACTCATGAATATATGTATATGTAATATAACAAACTAATACATTTAATTATGAGCTTTTATGAGTATGACAATATGGGAAACAAAATGTGTAGTTAGCGATTGCAACAAATATGAAAAATCTACTTTAATAAATTCATCATTAATCACAATTTATTTAACAAAGATTCAGATTGAATTTTTGAAGACTCATGGTAGCTTGGGAAACAAATAATAAATATTAAAAATCAGTGTTTAAAATCATGATTTTTGATTCATACTAATTTATAAAAACTCTGTGGTTTATTTTATCTCATCTATTAATCATTTGATTAATTCACCAATTTAAAAGCATTGAGATTTCTATTGAACATTTGTGGTAATGAATGGATGGTGAGAAATACAAAATTAAAAACAACTGTTCTCAAGAGTGATTAGAATTAATTTTGTGATATAAAAATTTCGATTGTTTAAGAAAATATATAATAAGTAAAAATGTTATGACATTTAAGTTGAGTAGAAATCTCAAGAAAGGAAATAAATAACTCACTGGTTAGAAATTGTCAGAAAATATGTTCTGAAGGCTGCAGAACTTGATTTCACAACCTCGATCATTAATCTTTATCAGCATAAATTTTATTATCAGCCTGTTCTCATTGTACTCTGTTCAGACTTGAAATTCCACATGGCACCTTGTACAATTCTGATTTACTTATTTATAGGCAAACTCATATGTAAAAAGTGATCTTTTGGGCCTGGAGACTGTTTTTTAAACTGAGTTCAAATTGGTGACTATTCTATTTAACTAAACTGGAAATTAGTAATATTCTGGGAATGTAACTGTATTTGAATAAATACAGGGTGATTTGTGATTTCTGATCATTCTTTGCCACCAAGGTGACCCCTTGAAATAATTAATGCTGTTTTGGAGGAAAATGTCAGTGCTAATCATCTTGTTACACTTTTCTCCTAAAAGCCAAGAAAAAAACGGAGGTCTAAATAACTCTGTCCTCTCTTGCGTATTCACTTTTATTCACATATTGGGCTCAGAAAAGTTCACAGCTAAAGGGGTCAGCATTGTTTGTAATACTTGGGTTAACAATGAGAAAATATCCAGGACAATTATCTTTCATATCTATGTATTCATATAGTCTGTATAGTAGGCACGGGCTTCATATAGTCTGTATAGTAGGCACGGGTTTCATATAGTCTGTATAGTAGGCACGGGCTTCATATAGTCTGTATAGTAGGCACGGGTTTCATATAGTCTGTATAGTAGGCACGGGCTTCATATAGTCTGTATAGTAGGCACGGGCTTCATATAGTCTGTATAGTAGGCACGGGGTTAATTTAACATTATTCTTTGGCCACATAAAAACATCATCATTCATTTTTGAAAATATATAATACGGTTCTTTAGAAAATAAAAATTTTATGTTCACACTGTAGCAATCATAAATCATATGCATACTAGCATCACATTATTATATTAAGTAATCATGTCATCCTTCTATATTAATGTCCTTGAAACTATCTTCTCAACAATAATATTTATTACAAGTGTTTCCAATATTCTGCTAACAATACATCTATGAATTTAGTTCAGAATCACAAGTGATTAATTTTGGCTCAGTTGAAGGTTATGTGTACCACTAGATGCTATATATTGTTTAAAGCATTTAACTAGAAAATGTAATTCCTCATGATATCTTCAAGGCTTAAGGATGTTTAAAGAGTGTAATACATTTTGGCTGGGTGTGGTGGCTCCCCCCTGTAATCCCAGCACTTCCATAGGCTGAGGGAGGTGGATCACATGGTCAGGAATTCAAGACCAGCCTGGCTAACATGGTGAAACCTGGTATCTACTAAAAATACAAAAATTAGCCAGGGGTGGTGGCATGCCTGTAGTCTCAGCTACCCAGGAGGCTGAGGCAGAGGAATCACTTGAACCCAGGAGGCAGAGGTTACAGTAAATGGAGATTACACCCCTTCACTCCAGCGTGGGTGACAGAGCAAGACTCCGTCTCGGAAAAAAAAAAAGTATAATACATTTTAAATGACATATAAATGACCAAATTATTTTCCCATGTCCTGTCACAATGGAAACAAAGGGAATCACCTGGAAAAATTTCCAAATGCATCACAAGGATAACTACAATAATATAGACAATTTTATCCATAAGGCTGTATCCCTCAAATTAATGATGGTTTACCATTCTATTTTTTGCTTCCTAGATGTACATTTTCATAGCAGTGTGGTTAAACTGTGAACAAATCTTCAAGAAGAATTCTGTGCAATTGAATGTTTGATGTGACCCAAGGCCATGTCTAACAGTGATCATTAGTGAGCGACCATGTTTAAAATATTGCAGGGTTTCTTATATGCCAGTGTCTTCATACATATATCTGTGATTTCTGACTTTGCATGTGACCACCTCTTTCCTGTCCAGTATAGAACAAGCTTATTTTCCCATCTGTATGGGTCTTTCTACAGCATATGCCTTTTATGTGAAAGAAATGCAAGAATCTCCAAGTTCATTTGGAATTATTTTCCTAAAGAAAATTTTTTACCAAGAAGATGATTAGGTTAGAGAGTTATGAATGATTTCATATTCTTCTTCTCTATAATTTTCCAAATTTCCTTAAACTTCTATAACAAACATAGTAATTTAGTAATCTAAAAAACTATTAATATTTTCAAAATACAACTGAAATACTCATTTGCCTGGCATTTATTTTTATCACCCTCCTTCTAAGTTTACTGCCTTCCTCATCTGTAAGCTCCTACTTTTATCATTTTTTCAGAAGATCTAATATCACATTTTTAGCTAGCTGTTATTACTACCTTTTCTGAAAAGTGTAATTGCCTCAGTCCTTGAAACATTGACTTCCCCACCCATGAGGACGCCAGATGTTCTGCCACAGCAAAAATTGAATGCGATACACTGCCTTCAGTGGCTAGGATTTCACATGTTCTTTAGAGATCATGTGCTGCTTGTTCATTTCTCTCCAGATAGAAAGGAGCTCACATTTACAGTGAACTTGAAGGAAGTCTAGTCTTTCATTTACTCAGTACTTCACTATTGCACATCACTGAATCAATACTTTCCATGCAACTTTACAGCTCAGTGCTTCAACTTCAGTTGATTAATTTTTAATTATAAAATATTAATGTAGCAATTAAAACTTGTATTCATTCAAGGTGCCCAGTGTGATTTGCTACACATACAAGTTGTGTACTGATTACCACAGTCAAGTTAATTGACATCCATTGCCACCCATGATTACGTTGCCCTTTATGTGTTGAGGAGAGCATAGGAAGTGAGGACACTGAAAATTTGCTTTCTTAGCAAATTTCAAGTAAAAAATACAGTATTAACTTTAGTTACCATGTTGTACATTAGATCTCTAGAACTTACTTATCTTAAAACAACATTTGAAAGTATTGACCAATATCTTTCCATTTCCCTAGTGTTAGTCCCTGGTAACCACTGTTCTACTTTAGCTCCTTTACTTCTGACATTTTTGGATTCCATATATAAGTGAGATCAGACAGTATTCACCTTTCTGTGTTCAGTTTATTTAACTCAGCATAAGTTCTTCAGATTTATCTGTGTTGTTGTCACAAATATCAGGATTTTCTTCTCTTCTATGGCTGAATAATATTCCACAGTGTGTATATATATATATATATATATATATATATATATATACACACACACAGTGTCTATTATATATATATATACACACACAGTGTATATTATATATATACACACATACACACACACATGCACACACATACACACACACCCTGACAGTGTATATATTATATATACACACAGACATATACTTACAAGTGTATGTAATATATATACACACAGGCATACACAAACTATGTATATAATATTTATATATATACATAACCACACAGTGGGTATAATACACATACACATAGTGTATATAATATATATATATATATATAAAACATTTAAAAATATTTTGGACAGTTGGATTGATTCCATATTGTCGCTATTGTGAATAATTCAGCTAAATTTTTAGGTGATCCTTGTGGAACAATCACAACTCTGTGTTTCCCAGCCAATGTGTAAGTTGTTATTCGGCTATACAATGAATCCTCTTGTCTAGTGCCTTCACTAGCTACACATCTGGTGTAATGTCACCAACCAGTGGCATAGGTAGCCTAAAGGGTATTGAATTTTACATATTCTTGGTTTTCCAGAATATTCCAAATATCCAAGTAAATTAGTAGTACTTACAATTTTTTTAAAAATACCTATGTAAAATTGAATTGTTTTATAAGGCCCATAAAATTAAAATATATAAACATATTGGATGTTGTACTCTACTTTATGTTGTACTGCAAGAAAGAGGTTACCATAATTAAAAACTTGGGTCAAGACACCTACTATATCAATGATTGACCACAAAATAAAGTTTTATGTAGTTTTTTTCTTAGACTGTCATAAAATTTTATGCCTTGCTTTTTCTTTATTACAAATTTTAAATGCATCACTTATAAGAAAAATGTTGGCTGCATAAAGTTTCTAACTGTCCTATATGATGAATATCAGCAAGTTATTCTAAATAGGTAGCCTGCATGCATTTTGGTGATAAAATAAATGTTCATTACTTGGAAATACATTATTATGATAATAAACAGTGAATGTTGGCAGAGCATGGTGGCTCACACGTATAATCCCAGCACTTTGGAAGGCCAAGGTGGGCAGATCACTGAGGAGTTCGAGACCAGCCTGGCAACATGGTGAAACCTTATCCATACAAAAAAAAAATACAAAATAAAAATTAGCCAGCTTGGTGAGACACACCTGTAGTCCCAGCTACTCCATAGGCAGAGGTTGCAGTGATCCAAGGTAGTGCCACTACACTCCAGCCTGGGCAACAGAGCAAGATTCCATCTCTAAAAAAAAAGAGCAAATGTTTATCTTAAAAATTTTTGTTTCGTTTTTACTTTTCAAAATAAACAACCGACAAACCTTTGGTGGTAACTTTTAATTTTTCTCTTTCAATTTTACTGATTTATGTAGTGAAAACCTGCTAAGTACTGATTTAACCTACATACGTGCCCATGAAGCATATCAGTATAATCCATCCCATGTAGCTTTCACAAAAAAGAGAAGAGGTATACCTAATCAAAATCATGGGTAAAACTCAAATAACTCATATTTTATTTGATTATATATTTAAAGCTACGTGAATATATTGCCTTTAATAAACCATAGACACCAATAATTTTCTATTGGTTGGCTACCAACCGGGAGGCTTCAAAATCATAAGGATGGAGTTTTTACTTCCAAAAAGAGGCAAGAGTTGCATCTTTCTTATTTCTTTTGCGAAGCGCAAGTGAAACAAATACCAACAAATCCACATGTTCATTGCTTTTTTTTTTTTACTTTATCAGTGTTAATATTCAAGTTGTGATAATGTACTGCAGTTTTATAAAACAGTACTATGGGTAAACTGGGTAAGAGCACACAGAATCTCATTGTATTATTTCTTATGTAAGTACAAATGTAAATTAAAATAAGAGGCATAATTCTCTCTGTGAATAATAAAGGAAGACAGAAGTACTCTTTTTTTCTCAAAGCACTTACTTTAGAAAATGTGTAATTATAAGAACTTTCTCTTCTCTTTGAAATGTATATAAATCATTTTGAATTGTAGATGGCCTTTTTTTGTCAACTTTATGGTCTAGGATTGGCTTTCTCAAGAATCTGGGAGAGTTCCCTCTGAAATATGAACCTCAAGAGAGACAGCATCTGTATCTCCTAGTTTCTGTGGGAAGGTAGTAGCCTAACCTCCAGATTAGCAATGTGAGATCCTTGCTTCGATTTACATAACTACCTCCTATCATCAAGAGATGAGGAAGTTTGTTTTCACTCTAAATAAAGCCAGTTAGCTAACATAGATCATCACGCCAACTACCAAGTGCATTTAGGTTGAATTACATGTGACAAATAGTACTAAGTCCTCTTTTTTGAGGACTAGTTATTGCTTGTTTGAAAATACGTATGTAATGAGTTGTATCTGCTTGACTATATGAAAGGCTCACATTTCTCTCTGTTTTTGCATTTCTTAGCTAGCTGACTGCTTATAATGCGTATCACATTCTTATTGAATGCTTATTAAATATTAAAATCTTTGTATTTCTTTTACTTTGTGGAGAGGTTTTATGGACTGGGGAGAAGACTCTTTAATTATATTTCCCTAGTACTTATAATTGCATATGATTCTACAATTACCTTCAAATAAAATGTTAATGAAAATCATTATGTTTTTTAAAAAGAGAAACAACATTAAGTAATTTTAAAAATTAACAGTATAAACCATAAAAGAAAAAGGAAAGAATACTGATGTTGATCAAATTCAAGAAGATATGAGATTAGGTAAGTATAATATTTGGATTTCTTTATTAGGACTTTTTCTCAATGCTCTTAACTCTTTATTATTGCTCTACACTGATATTAGTTAAGCAATTAGAATCCACACCTGAAACACAGGAAACATGCCACCATTGTATCTCCCCTTTCACAGATCGAATGACTTCCCACATCCGCTCATTGCATGCTTAGACATACACAGACCTTTCTTTTGAAGCAATGTGTCCCTGAGAAACCACATCATAAGAGCTTTACAGTCATCTCTTTAAACATACTAGACATGGAAGCTATGTAAGGAGTAAAGAATGCAACCACTGACAAAAATAACATGCTTACTGCTTTCCGTACAGATAAGTGGAGGTTTAAAAAAAAAAGTAAAGTAACTAAAAGTAATCCTGGGAAAAAAGAGTCTCTCTTCCTTTCTCTCTTTTTCCTGAAAGACATCTTTTTCCCTTTCTCCCTATACATTACCCATACTTTAATAAGCATCTTTCAGAGACTACTAATTCAAACACTGAAGGGAGTTCAACTTTTTTGTATATATATTTTAAAAAAATCAATACAAGTCAATCAGTAGGTAATACTATATGATTTGCATTTAATGACTATTTTTTTAAAAGCATAAAAATAAATTGTATGCATGTATTATGTAAATAGCTATATCTTGTTTGGAAAGGATTAAAGTTTATGCTGCATTAAAATTAAATAAGTTTTAAAATTTATTGGGATATTATACACTAAATTGATTATGCCTAACCAATGAACTAAAAAACAACATTAAGATAATTTAACCATGCTTATACTAAAGGCAAATTAGGTGAAATCCCAAAAACAGAAGTGGTAACATTTTACAACAATTAATAATTATTGAAGAGACCTTGTGATATTTTCCATGCAAATAAATTAAATAAAAACCCAAAACCTGTACGTTTTTAGACAAAACACGTAAGACTGGTCAGGCACTGTTTAAAGAAATAACTTTTGGGCTATAGAAAAGTAAAAAGAATAGTTTCAGTGGAAAGACTGGTGGGTTTTGTTTGATTAAATTGGAGATTTGCATGAACATGAGTGATCACCAAAAGGGGCAAAAACATAAAAGGTCATGCACAGCTGTAAGTACAATTTCAAGAAATGGATTGTTTTTTTCATTTCTGCCGAGAAGGATATTTTGAAATATATTGAACCAAATGTAAACATTGTGTAAATTTTCCATTCCTTTTTACTTTTCCCATCAAAATAAATTACATACACAACCAGAGTTTGAGATTATAACAAAAACAATTTAAAACTGTTTATAACATTTGGTAAAGAGATGAGTGTGAGAAATCATATAGTGAGCCCAAGGACAATAAACATATGATCTGTATGAAATGTGTACAGAAGTGAACATTTGAAACCACAGGCTTATGAGGCAATATGGCCCTTATTTTTTCTTTAAAGTTAGAATCCTTGTTAATAGTACAATGACTTCAAATTTATTCCTTGATTAAATTATGGAAGTCATAAAAAATGCCTTATTAGCTACTCTCAAACTGTATTTCATTAATGATTATGATATGAATAATAAAATATATAGCTTCCTTTTTCATTGATATTATTTACATTATATAACTCTAGCTACTCTGTATGAATGAGCAATATGTTCTAAAATATAATCAAATATTTATACCAATAACAACAATCTCAAAAATGCCTCTAGCATGTAAGCTATATATGTTAAAATGCTAATTATAAAGTATAGATTTGCCAAATTTTCAAATATTCAATAACAAATTTGGTGATTCTAAAATAAAATTGAATAAGATAAATATATACAGACATACTCATATGTATAAATACCCTAATCTATACATATAGTTACAAATATATACATACTTGCTATATTTATGCAAGTATGTGTGTATTTAATGCTATAATATAAAAATGAAAATGAAATGTAAAGTTAATGTGGTAGACTGAGATCCTAATTCGACCTCCAAAATTTGCAGATGATCCTTTTTGTTAGACAGGGGCACCTCTTTTCTCTGAAAATTCTTTTAGTTGCTTCTAGAATTAGCACTCAATGTTTAAAACCTCCCTCTCTAGTTCAATCAGCTTTTATACAAACTTATAAGAAAACTATATTTTACTGAGAACAAAAATAACACTCAAGATGAGCAATAAAAATATACAATTATCTAAAATATAATGGTTCCTCGTTCAGCAGTATATGTACTTAGTGAGTCAGAGAATATACCTGGAAAGTAACCCAGAGATCATAAAGCAATGTTTTGTAAATCTCTTTGGTAACCATATGTGATAGGCAGAATATTGACTCTCCTAAAGATGTCTGTGTGCTAATACTACAAACCCATGTATGTGTTACCTTACATGGCAACAAGATTCTACAGATATGATTAAGTTGAGGACCTTTTTTTTTTATTTTTTTTTTTTCTGAGACGGAGTTTTCCTCTTGTTACCCAGGCTGGAGTGCAATGGCCTGATCTCGGCTCACCGCAACCTCCGCCTCCTGGGTTCAGGCAATTCTCCTGCCTCAGCCTCTCGAGTAGCTGGGATTACAGGCACGCGCCACCATGCCCGGCTAATTTTTTGTATCTTTAGTAGAGACGGGGTTTCACCATGTTGACCAGGATGGTCTCGATCTCTTGACCTCGTGATCCACCCGCCTTGGCCTCCCAAAGTGCTGGAATTACAGGCGTGAGCCACCACGACCGGCCAAGTTGAGGACCTTGAATTGAGATTATGTTGGATGATTTAGGTAATGCCAGTGAAATTACAAAGCTCATTAAAAGTGTGAAAGGAGGCAGACGTGTACATCAGTGCAATCCCATGTGAGAGAACTCAATTCCTCATGTAGATTTTGAAGACGGAGGAAGGGAGCCATAAGCTAAGGAATATGGGTATCTTTTGAAACCAGAAAAGATTCCAGAAAATTTTCTCCTGAACCCTCTGGAAAGGAGTACAACCTTGCCAACACCTTGACATCTTGATTTTAGTCCAGTGAGACCTGCCAGACTTAACGTACAAACCTGGAAGGCAGTAAATTGTGTTGTCTACACTATTAAATGTGTGAGGATTTGTCACAGCAACAATAAAATTTAATGTACCATCAGCTCTGTATCACTGGACAAAGAATTCATTATGAAGTGCTTCACTTTAGCCTGCCAACTTTATCTTCAGTGTATACGACAACAGCTGTAAAACATTGATAGTAAACAGGTTGTGTACCCAAAACAGGAAACCAGATATTGAAGCTGTTGACTTTTATCTTTTTAGAAACTTCAAAAGTGTTTATTGAGAACCTCAATATGTAAATGTTTTCACAAGTCACCCAGTTTTCCTTAATTATATTTGAATATCAATGGGCCACCTTCATAAAACAGCGTTCCATAAGGCTGAGTTCTATTTGGTGTCCCTGCCTAACAGCAACTTCAATAACCTCCAATCCAGTCATTCTTAATTGTACCTTTTCCACTTTTCAAATATGACAGAAATAATTCTTGGCAAATGGCATACGCAATGCCATAAAATGAGACAATACACCAAATCCTAAACTCAAAACTTGTTTAAGAGCATCCTGGTTCATTCGGCTCACTACTTAACTCTGCATTATGTGAAAGGAGAAAAAGTCGTAGTTCTCATTTAAGAGTCTTTTGCTTACTTTATAGTTCTTTTACAAAAAGTACTCGTGTCAATTTAATCTCTGGAATATTAGTGTGCCTATAAGCAAATAACGGAAAATCAACATAACAGAGTCCTATGTAACAAAGAAATTTTTCTCTACATGGTTAAAATTCCAAGGTAGAAAATCCAAAGATTGCGTGATTATGTCCTATAATTCTTCATAAATACAGACTTTTTCAAGATTATCCAACTAATCCTGAAGTATGGTTTTAATTACTATTTCTAAATATTAGAACGAATCCACTATCACATTTATGTATCAGGCAACAAGATGAAATAAGCACCAAATAATAAAATTTGAGCATCAACTACAATTTATAGTTTTCCAAAAGTTCACAAACGACATTTTTACTTACATTTCATTTTACAGAAACAAGTCACATGCTCATAACTAGCTACAAGAAATTTTGGAAACACCATCTCTGTCCTGAATGAATATGGAGAGGGGATAGCTTCTTATACAATGGGAAAAGGTATGAACAGGTACTGAAAAAGGCTAGTATGGTTTGCCAAACCATGCTTAGAGATAGGTAGACAATTACAAACATAGGAAAAAGGGAGAAAGAGAGACAAAGACAGAGGGAGGGAAAGGGCAGGAGGGAGGGAGGGAGGGTGAGACAGGAAGAAAATAAACAATCACATTGAATCTTCATAGATCTTTTATATGAAAGTAAATACTACAGCCCCCATTTTGTCCACAAGAAAACCCAAGTATGGTGAGGCTGAAATGCATGTGAAAGATTACATAGCTAGAAGGCGAAGGAGCAGAATTTGAACCTAGTTTTTTAAACTGAATAATTTCCTACCCTTAAACAGTAAGTGACACTATAATATTCTGTAATAACACAAATTAAACTTACTTTAACTACTTCAGGTTATTTCTTTTGATTGTTCTTTTTTTTTAAGACAGGCCTCACTCTGTCACCCAGAATGGAGTACGGTGGTGTGATCTTGGCTCACAGCAGCCTCAACCTTCCAGTGGCCTCAACCTCCTGGGCTCAAGTGCTCCTCCCACCTCAGCTTCCTGAATAGCTGGGATTACAGACATGTGCCACCACATCCTGTTAATTTTTATATGTTTGGTAAAACTAGGGTCTCTCCATGATTTCCAGGCTGGTCTTGAATTCCTGGGCTCAAGCAATCCCCTTCCCAAAGTGCTGAGATTGCAGGCATGAGTCACCATGCACCTTTTAATAGGTACATGTTAATTTTAAATTATATTTATATTCTGTTTTATAATTCTTTATAATTTTCAGCTATCTAAGTCTTCTTATTAAAGGGTTAAAATGCTCTTTTTGATATGGACAAGAGACAGGGAAATACTGGGTAGAAGAGGATGGCTCTTTGGCAAAGGCCCCACCCACCTCAATCCTGGACACCTGTCTATCTTCATGCCCTAATGTTGCCTTTTCCAAGACCACTCTGGCCTGCCATACCTCTATCCTGTGCCCATTTAAATCCCAAGTTCCATGAGCAGAGAGGGATGGGGGAGTGGAAGAGTGGCAGAGTTGCCGACTGGAGTTGCAGAGAAGAAAAGAAGAGAAGGATCATCTGAATGTTGAGAGGAGTTTGGCTGGGGACAGTTAGAGAGGAGATCAGCCACAGGACCACCAAACTCCTGGGGAAGATTATGTTTGCACTCTATCCCCTTTCTCGCTCCCCATCGATTCCACTGAGAGCCACTTCCATCACTTAGTAAAATCTCCTCATTCAACATCCTTCAACTCCAAGTGACCTGATTCTTTCTGGATGCCAGACAAGGACCCGGGTACCAACAGGGCAGGGTGTAGAAGGCTGTCACTCTGATTCTCCTTCAAGCTGATTTAACACTAAGCTTTCTGCAGAGGGCAGAGCTAAGAAAGCATTAATTTTAACATACCTCTAGATGCTACCATGGGACTGGAGCCCAAAAGTGCTTGCCCTGGCTTCTGTACCTGCCCATCTGTGTTTCCTACCCCAGAAGAGGTTTGAGCACATGACAGCCAAGCAAAGAAGCCACACTCCTGTCCCAAGTCCCACAAGAGGACAGGGAACTCCAATTTCATTTTGATAGAGAACAATGTTTAAAATAAATTACAGATTAATAGAAAAATTATATTATTTGCTTTGAAATAAATATATTCTTAAAATGTATGCATCCCACTGGTATTTTTTGAATAAACATTATACACAAATATAACTGACAAACTCAGCATATTAAAGATCATACATAGTGGTTTTCTAAATTGCTATCATTTTTAAGTATTTTTATTTTCATGCATACTAATAAGAGATATATACAGCCATACAGCCTATGTTATGTTTCCATTCATAATCATTATAAATTCTGGAAAAGTAAAACATTAAGCACACAAAACAATACTTATCTGATAAAAAAGTAACTAAAAGCTCAACATTGAGCAAAGTTACAGAAGTGTTTTATTATTTCTTCCAAATTGTTTACAAAAGCAAATGTTTCAGAATAAACACTGTTTTAAATAAATGCCCTAAATAAGTCTTACTCCCTCATTACTTATATGGTCTATTACCATGAAGATAATATCCGTGATGTGATATATCAGTAGGTAAAGAGAATACTTCAGAGTGTGATCTGGACAAAATTAAGACTGTAAATTATTTAACATGTTTTTGAGTTATTGGATGATTATTTCAAGTATTCTAATGTGGTATCTATAAACATATAGCAAATTATGTTTTTTTAAATAATCAAGTATGTAATACCAAGGACCAGTACAATATAAATATAAAATATAAATATAAAAATATATAAATATAACTAAAAGTAATTAACAAAGCAAATAATTTAAGTTATGTAAAAATGCGAAAGCTGTAAGTGAAAGGTTTATGACAATTTGTAACTCAGATGATCACTGAGTTATATCCAGGAATGATTATTATCACTAAAAAGATAATATATTTACGTGATCAAAAACCAGAATACTAATAATTTTTATTAGTGGTAGTATGAATTCAGTACATACCATATTTAAAATATTTTGTTATGAAAAGAAGCAGAAATATGGTCTTTTCATCAGTAAACATGTAATTTGTATATACATATTAAAATATTTTACATAATTAATAATTTAACATATATGTATGAATAATGAAAATATCAAGAAACTGGGTAATGCTTAGTGGTATTATTTTTCTGTTTAAATACACAGAATCTTATTTAAACTATGTTAAGTAAAAAGAATATTCCATGATTTATATTTGATTTTTAACTTTATAGTGATCTGCATTCTCTCTCTCCATATGTAGAAGTACTCCCCTTAATAACAATTCTAACTTTTCAAAGACTCTTAAATCAGATTTTGGATAGCAGTTAGCAATAGGTGGGGTAGAGATGGGGGGTGTAGTTCAAAAGTCATCTCTAAATTTCTAGTATGCTCCTACCTTTCTACCTGCTTTGAAGGTGATCTGCTGTTTAACAGAAAGACGTACATATGTCACTTGGTCATTTACCTTAACCTTATTTCTCTTAACTGTATTTCTGTATTTTCACTTTACAGGATAACAATGTATATGCTAAGTTTATTTACCAAGTAAAACTGATAATCCACATGGAACTAATTACTACTAATTTGTATTTATACTCAACAGAAAGACAAATTACTTGGGTTGAACATAATATGTTTTAAAACATTTACTGAACCTATAATTTATTGAACAATCTCATAATTTGCTCTATCTACTGTAGTCTACAGAAGACCATCTAAATGGTTTATACATTTAGGTTGTATTTAGTAGTAACTCCAACTCAAAACTAAGCTAACATGTAACACCATTCTATAACTAAGTTATATTAATGTTTCCATTAGTTATGTTCTATGTGTCAGGTACTCTGTTAGGTACATTTTATGTATACCAGCTAATGCTCATGACAACGCTGCTCAAGATTACATGGCTGGCAAACAAAAGAAATTCTTTAAAATCTCATAATACGTGTGCTTTCTAATATTTAAAGCATAGTTTGTGATAATTCTAACCAACAGTTGTCTTTGCAAAGTATATATAATTCAATTAAATGCCTAATTCAAATAATAAAGCTGCATTGTAGTAAGTAAAACTTTTCTAAAAAAATAGCAGCCATCCTAACTATGATTATGATGAATAGGCAAAATCATTTATAATAGTTTTTCTTTTAAATAGGATTCGATGCAGATGTGCAAGCTATAGATTCACTAAATAACAAAGATAGACTGTGTCACACTGAAGTGAAAGAAGAATCTATGCTACTAGAGGCTTTTAGAAAATGATAGTCTGCATCTGTGGGCAGTTCAACTTTCTGCCAAGTTTTTCATCTTCTTTTGTTTACTAAGGGTCCGTTTTAAAGTTAAACATCTTGAGAATTGGCGCCATAGTTTGTGACATACAGCAGCACTTTGACATTCCTTTGGTTTCACAAAGAAACTGGTTATCTGCAATTTGGTAAACACAATAGCACCAACTAATATTTTACTGGTTTATTTAATAATCTTGCAGTCAATTTTAAAAACACAGATTCTAAGTAAGAAACTTGCATTTCAAGGTTTTCAGAAGTAGATAACCGTAAGCCTATATTGGGACATTGAAGAACACTTTCTATACTGTCTTTTCTTTTCCCATTTGATGATAATTTCAAATTAAGTTGTCAATTAAGTTGTCAATGATAATGTCATAAACCCAGTTTACTATCAGCCTCAAAAATTAAAAAAATAATGGATCTTGTTTTATTATTTCATGGGGATCATTTGTTCCTTTTCTTAGGCACCAAATCTCACCGACTACTTACTGTGTTTTAACTATTTTTTTTAAATCTTCCACGTTAAGAAGATTTTATAGAGGCTCTATGAATTGAGTCGGATATGTAAATTCCCTATTTTATAATTATGAGCTATTAAAGGTGTGACTTTCAGAACAGATAACAAGCCGGGATTGAGTGAGACAGCCCATGGAGGACGTGTAGACAGTGGGCCTCATCTTGAGTTATGTGCCACAATCATTTAGGTTTCTCTGCTTTAGGGCCTATACTTTTTAGAGCCCCATCTTAAAGCTATTGAATAAAAGGCTTTCTAAACAGAGATCAATCAAGACATTAAAAAAATTTCTTAGAAGATAATATTTACACCAAAGGTTGAGCAGCACTGTGGAGAGAAAGACAAAAAATGAGTAAATACTAGGACTTCGAAACACCAGTATGTGAGTTGGTGATGGGAGGAACATTTAGCAAATGAGATGGGGTAGAAAGTGGAAGGGAACAGAATCCTGTAAAAACAAGGAGGCTAACAGTTTCAAGAGTAAAAAGGTGTCAGACGTACATCTTGTAGATAATTCAAGCACTGTAAGAATTAAATATAAGCTAAGAGATTTGTAATATCTGAAATAATTAGTAAAATTTTTCAGTGATTTCATCGGGAGAAATTCTGGACAGAGGAATAAAAAAAAATGGGGAACGTGTCGGAAATTCACGAAGATAGATTTTATCTTGATATGTATGGGCAGTTTTACATGTATAAAAGGGGAATCTCATGTAATACACAACTGATCGTCCCCATTTTTCTATGAGGTTGCAGATAAGGGCAGCATGCCGAATTGGGACTAAAGATATTCTGATAACTTGATTTACCGAGTTATTGTTATTATTTTGGTTTCAAGGAGCGGAGAGTTTAACAGGCAAGAAAGAAGGAAGGAAGAAGACAGCTCCCTGGCACAGAGACTGAGACGCGGTTTGGAACCAAGAAAAGGCTGGAGAGGTGGTGTCTGATTTGCACACCATTGAAGGGATTGGTTTGACCAGTCATGTCACTCAAGGAACTCCCCCAAAATACTGGCCCTCCCACCTTACCTTTTTAATATGTAAATACAGGGTGCCATGATGTTGGGGGGGTGGATATGTGGGGGCGGCCAGATTGCCAGGCACATATGCGGGCAAAAGCAAGAAGAGGGCGGGAATGACCGTGTTTGAGTGGCCGGCATTTGGATACCAAAGCTTGCTGCCTGGCTCTAAGGGCCAGGGCTTTCCTGCTAGACAGCACACGTTTCTGGAGCTGTTTTAAAAGAAGCAAAAACTTCCCAAGGACCCCTTTTCCTCTCTATCTGCCTAAAGTGATTTGTTAATAACTCCTATAACAAGGCCGGGCGCGGTGGCTCATGCCTGTAATCCCAGCACTTTGGGAGGCCGAGGCAGGTGGAACACGAGGTCAACAGATCGAGACCATCCTGGTCAACATGGTGAAACCCCGTCTCTACTAAAAATACAAAAAATTAGCTGGGCACGGTGGCACGTGCCTGTAATCCCAGCTACTCAGGAGGCTGAGGCAGGAGAATTGCCTGAACCCAGGGGGCAGAGGTTGCAGTGAGCCGAGATCGTGCCATTGCACTCCAGCCTGCGTAATGAGCAAAACTCCATCTCAAAAAATAAATAAATAAATAAATAACTCCTATAACACATCCCCTGTCGAGATGTCATCCTAACTGCTGTTAGGCGGTTTTGGGTGATGACTCCTTCTGGCTACTTCCTGCTGAAAGGGGTCATCAAATGGGAAACAGCAGCTAGGGCTCCTCCTAAGGTCAATTTAAGGGTCCGCAGAAGAAAGCCATGTCCATGGGTGGTAGCAACAATGACAGTGACACTAGCAAATTTTTTATATTTATGCAGATCTATTATATGCCAGATGTTGATTTAGGATATTATATGTATGATATGATTCAATTATTATGTAGTCCGGTAGATCATAAAAGATATAAATTTGTCCAAGGGAATATAAATAATAGGTGATACCACAATTCAAACCCATGACTGTTTGGCTTCATTACTCTAGCCCTTATCAGTACTCCAGACTCATTTCTAACTACTTGAAGCAAAGGATAACTTTAAATCAGGTTTTATGTATTTATGAGACAGAGAAATCATTGGATTTAAAGGCAAGATTAATAAAATGTTAAAACATGGCAATAACATGAAATTTGTCCTTTTGGTCTTAAGAAGTAAATCTTAAAATTACATGATCTAGTGTTTCTCTATTATTTTTCCAATAATTATAACATCAGTTGATAAAATGTTTGCCTAATTTTGTAAATATCTTCACTAAAATCTTACTGCCTCTGTGGCAACTGAACAATCACAACCTAATTGAACATGAGTTTCCATTTACTGCATATCTGTATAGCAATTGAATGTTTCTATGCTTCTTGGCCTCAATTTACCCTCACTCCAAATTTCAAAGGGACACTCAAGGATGCCTAGAAAATTTAGTGCAGTCCTCCTGTAGACTCACATTTTGCTGTTTAAATTATTTTCCATATTCTATCTCCATTTCTCCTTGCTTCCCGGACCTAAAACTCATGATTTTATATCAAACACATATGAAGAGGGGATTTCTTCCATTCTTCCACTAACAAGTCAGTTGTCCATCTTCAGCTGTACAAATGCTCACTGCCTTCCCTTGTCTTCCTTTGAATGATGTGACCAAAGTCTCTCAGTATGCTGTGGATCTCCTTCTGTTTCAACTAACGACTTCTATTCTCATCCTTCTCCTCAATGTCATTGCATCATTAAGTACTCCCACCCTATGTGGATCATATCAGCAAAGGTGTAATCATAATCCTATATTGCCTTTTTAATGTTCATAATTAATTATTTTACTTTTAAGTTGATAAATACAAATAGCATATATGTATGGTAGACAACATAATGTTTCAAATATGTATACATTGTGGAATAGCTATATTGAGCCAATTAACATATGCATCACCTTACACACTATTTACATGGTGAGAACAAAGTCTGCTTTCAGTGATTTTCAAGAATACAGTGCCTTGTTATTAACTGTATTATCATGTTGTACAATTGCTCTCCTGAACTCATTCCTTCTATTTAACTGAAATTTTGTATCCTTTGACCAACATTTCTCCAGTGCTCCTCCAACCCTACCCAACCCAAGTCAGTATTGCCTCTTTTAAAGAAGAAAACTTCCCAGACTGAGTGTGGTGGCTCATGCCTGTAATCCCAATGCTTTGAGCAACCTAAGAGGGAGGTTCCTGAAGCCCAGAGTTTGAGACCAGCCTGAGCAACATAGTGAGACCCCATCTCTACAAAACATTCAAAACTTAGCCACATGTGATCCTAGTTACTCGGGAAGTGGTGAAGAGAGGATCACCTGAGCCAAGGAGTTTGCGGTTACAGAGAGTAATAGATCTGGCTGCTATGCTCCAGCCTGTGGAATAGAACAAGGGACTCTTTCAAAAAATGAAACTTCCCTGCACCTTGCAAATCTCTCTATGTTCCCATATCGTAACAAAACGTCTGAAAATAGAAGTATATAAGTTCTTGTTTCTAAACTATTACCTCACATTTTTTTCTCAATCCATTTCAAAAAGGGTCCCATTCCCACAACTCCATGAATCTGTCCTTGTAAAGATCAAAATAGATGATGCAACCAAAGCTACATATGACTTCTAGGTTCTTCTCTTATTTGACATCTAAGTAACATCTGAGTTAACGGACCATTTTCTCTTTCTTGCATCAGAAGTCTGAGACTCCAAGTTCTTGTGTTTTATCCTACTTCAAAAGCCATCTCTTCTTAATCAGGTACACTGGCTCATACTGTTCTGTTCAAGCTTTGAAATGTTTGATTATCTTATGACTCTAATATGGATGTTCTTTTCTTTGCCATGGAAATATTCTTTGCAGATAACCTCATCCTATTCCATTGCTTCTAATGTAATTAATACACACATGAATCTCAAATCCGTATTTATAGCCCATATATTTTTTCTGGAACTGCAGGCATGTATATTCCATTGCATACTTGACATCTACATGTGAATACCTAACTGATGTTTAAATTTAGCTAGCTCAAAACAGAACCCTTGTAAAACAACCCCCATCCCCAAAAAATCTGTTTCTTTTTAGGTCTCATGTCAATACAAGCATGAGCAAACACTCACAGGGTAAAACCAAATCTTGTAGTTATCTGATTCTTTTATTTCCATCCAATTTCATTCATCAGAAAATCCTGTTGAGTCTATCTCTAACATGTCTCCAAATTTGTCCCCTTTTGCCACTGTCACTACCAACACCCTATCTCAAGCTCCATTATTACTCTTGTAGACAACTGCAATAGTTTTCTCACTGTTTTCCATATTGGTGTCTCTTCAAGGCAGCTGACACAAACTATTAAAGCTTAAATCAGACTGTATTAATTCCTCTACTTCAAACATATTATCAGGGGTGTCCAATCTTTTGGCTTCCCTGGGCCACAGTGGAAGAATTGTCTTTGGCCACTCATAAAATTTGCTAACAGTAACAATAGCTGATGAACTAAAAAAGAAAAAAATTGTGAAAAAAATCTCATAATGTCTTAAGAAAGTTTACAAATTTGTGTTGGGCCACATTCAAAGCTGTCCTGGGCCACATGTAGCCCACAGGCCACAGGTTGAAGAAACTTGAATTACATCAAGAATTAAACAAAATTCTTACCCACAAAGCTGTGTGTGATCCATCTCCTATCTTGCCATTTTTATTATCTGGCCCTTCCAAAATTGTTTGTCAACTTCCGTGTTATTATTTAATAATTATTATCATTTTTGAGACAGAGTGTTATGCTATCACCCCGGCTAGAGTACAGTTGCATGATCTCCACACACTACAACTTCTGCCTTTTGGGTTCAAGCAATTCTCCTGCCTCAGCCTCTCAAGCAGGTTTCACTATGTTTTCCAGGCTTGTCTTGAACTCCTGGCCTCAAAGATCTGCCTGTCTCAGTCTCCCAATGTGCTAGGATTACAGGTATGAAGTACCACACCTGGCCAACTTATCTATTAGATCAATAAGTATTTGATGACTAGTAGTTAACTCTTTTTTCCCCTGTGGAAAAATATTAATTAGGAAATAAAAACATCATAAGCTATGGTTTTAATTCTGACATCAACTCTAATATAGGCAGTAAGGTAAAAATATTAATTAGGAAATAAATACATCATAAGCTATGGTTTTAGTTCTGACATCAACTCTAATATAGGTAGTAAACAGAAGAAAGCCAATGTCACATCTCATTTTGTAAAGTTGGATAGAAAAATGCCTAAAAGAATGTGCTTCTGATTCTTAATTCAACAAATTATCAACCACTACAAGGGTTAAAATCAACCCTGGCAATTTGAGGTCTTCTATGGATTATCTCTTCCAGCTAATATTAATGTTAGGTGTTCAAATATCAAGGTGACACAGAAACAGTTTAGATAAAGCTGCCGGCACAGGAACTATGTACTCATCCATCTCCCAGGTAAACAATTCAACAGAAAAGATTAATGCTCCTCAGAATATTAGTCTTACTTATCTCTTTAGTTTTAAGACTAGTAAAGCTGGCAATTTTATAGGATTGTGGTGTCAAGCCAATGTGCATGCCAAATTTAAATTTCTCATTTAATTCTAAACTGCATCATAAAAGCCATGTGAGATTTTGTTTTAGGACACTTTATATGTTAAGAGTGTTCCTATTTAAAAGATACAGATTTTTCCTTGATTTTTTAGAGAAACATTTAGAAAAAGAATCAGGTGCTATATTGAGTTACATAGAAACATAAAATCTGCAAACGGCTAACAGATAGAGTCAATCAAATGCGAAAGTCAAAATTTAAATGCCAGATTCTGCATTAGAGAAAATACATATAGTCAATTTGCATGAGACAGAAATTTTTTGTTACTTCATTGTGCTGTGTTTTGCTGCATCAAATGCATCCTTACATAGACTACTATTTTTTTTTTAATAGGCAGTCAGTAAGTTTTATTTAAGACTATTTAGTGACATGGAAAAAATGTTCACAGCACAAGATGAAATTTACAATGCAATAAACATGTACATGAACTATTATCTTAATTAAATAATAAATATTTTATAATTTGAAAAATAATACCTGGCTAAAAATATTCCAACATATTAATGAACTTTATTTCAAAGAAAATGCAAGTTAATTTTTAATTTATCAATCTTCAAATTATCTATAATGTCCATGTTTTATTTTCAGAACATAAAATTACATAATAATTTGTAAATTAAAAAATACTGTAAATTAAATTCTGTATCTCATTTGGTCTTATAAATAACTGGAACATTTACACTTCAACCATAGTGTTGATATATATATATTATATATGTATTAAATATATATATACATTGCTCATATATGAGTAAACTTATTTATAATATATATAGCTTGTGACAGACATTATAACAATATTTTATTTTTTATAATTATCATATTTTCAATTATTTGCATTAAAAAATTCATATTTACTGTCATTTTCAAGAATAAAACTCTTATTCATTTTGTGAGGCATATCTGAACACCAATGCTCAGAAGACTTTCCCTTAACTTACTTTGAAGCAAAAATTTGCCAATCAATTACTAACACATAGCATGAGCATGGCCCACACATGAGACAGACCCAGCTCCTCACTCTTGGAATGCTGGTGAACATCTGCCAAGATAGCTTTAGGGCAACACTGTCAAATGGCCTTTGGAATCAATTAGAGGCACCAGTCCTGCAACAGGAAATTATGGCTATCCTACTCCAGAAACAAAGCAAAGCAGAAGCTTTGGTTATTAACCAGATTATTTTGTAAAAGGAGAACATTTGAACCTTGCAAAACTTTTCTAAATAATTACAGGTTATAACTCCACTCATCCACAAATGTGGATGATCTTTTCTTAAATTTTGTCTTAAATTTTCTGAAATCTTAAATGTCAGAATTTAAGAAAAGATTAAACAAAGAGACTTATTATTCTGCACTTTCACTACCAAGAAAATCTAGCTAACCAGTGGTTACAGTTCTTTTTTTTAAAATATATGTTTTATTGCACTTTACGTTCTGGGGTACATGTGAAGAACATGTGGATTGTTGCATAGGTACATACATGGCAATGTGGTTTGCTGACTCTACCTCCATCACCTATCTATGGCATTTCTCCCCTTGTTATCCCTCCCCAACTCCCTACCCCCCACTGTCCCTCCCCTACTCCCTCAACGGACCCCAGTGTGTGATGTTCCCCTCCCTGTGTCCATGTGTTCTCATTGTTCAACACCTGCCTATGAGTGAGAACATGTGGTGTCTGGTTTTCTGTTCTTGTGTTAGTTTGCTGAGAATGGTGGTTTCCAGGTTCATCCATGTCCCTACAAAGGACACAAACTCATGGTTTTTTATGTCTGCGTAATATTCCATGGTGTATATGTGCCACATTTTCCCAGTCCAGTCTATCATTGATGGGCATTTGGGTTGGTTCCAGGTCTTTGCTATTGTAAACAGTGCCACAATGAACATACATGTGCATGTGTCTTTATAAAAGAACAATTTATAATACTTTGAGTATATACCCAGTAACAGGATTGCTGGGTCAAATGGAATTTCTATTTCTAGGTCCTTGAGGAATCACCACACTGTCTTCCACAATGGTTGAACTAATTTACACTCCCACCAACAGTGTAAAAGTGTTCCTATTTCTCCACATCTTCTCCAGCATCTGTTGTCTCCAGATTTTTTTAATGATCACCATTCTGACAGGCGTGAGATGGTATCTCAATGTGGTTTTGATTTGCATCTCTCTGATGACCAGTGATGATGAGCATTTTTTTCATATGTTTGTTGACCTCATATATGTCTTCTTTTGAAAAGTGTCTGTTCATATCCTTTGCCCACTTTTGAATGGGCTTGTTTGTTTTATTCTTGTAAATTTGTTTTAGTTGTTTGTAGATTCTGAATATTAGCCCTTTGTCAGATGGGTAGATTGCAATTCTTGTTTTAGAAAATTTGTCATTTTTTGCTGAACAGATGCCCTCAACTACACACTGCAACAAACTGCCTACACCTTAATTTGTGGTCTGGTCTTTATCAAGTTGTCATTCTCTCATATTGTGTTTCTGACATGCTAAGTCTTCTCAATCTAATTAACTGTCTATAATTTAAGGGTCCATGCAGAAAGCGCAATGGCAGTGCCAACCAATGCCTGTCACTTGTCTATTCCTTAACTTCAGGATTCCATGAGTAATAAGCCTTCACCAGAGCATTACATTTCCAATGACTCTTTTCAAAGAAAAACTATATAATTTGATAGACAGTGGAAAATGCCTCTTTAGTAATACTTTTAAAGCTGAAAAAACTACAAGACCTAATTCTGACCATCTAACTTTGTAAAAAAAAAAAAAAAAAGAACTTTAGCAATAAATTCAATGCATCTCTGTTTCTTGAAATTAAACATTTTTACTTAGTTTCTACTTTTTAAGAGTTTTAGATTTTAATTATTTTAAATAAAAACTTCTTTTTAAAAGTGGTGCTCAAAAAAGCAATATGAAAAAGTGAAGCAGTGTTTTAATTTCTTGAATTAATCTTGGTGCCACTTCTGGGCAAGGATCTCCATTTTAAATATTCTGCAGCAACCTGCACCTCTCTCTATTCCTGTCCTTATTATTTCCAATGTTTACTTTTGATTTATGTTACTATTTCATCCATCTCTCACAGTAACAAGAAAACAGTGTCACCTAATTTATGTTAAAATTAAGAAATGAATATCTATCTATGTGGAATGTTTAACAGAGCATTTTGTTCTAGTTGGAACGTATGGATGAAATATAAGATGTGATTTAATAATTGATTTCAAGTATGAAAAATCAACTGCAAACTTACAGAATTTGAGATAGCATCCCGTTAATAAATTCAGCCTAAGCAAAATAGTATTTTTTTTTACCTTTCCACCATTTAGCACTTCTATAGAAGCTACTCTGTAGTGCCTAAATTGGACTCGTTCTTGACTTTTCTGTTATCCCTTATTATAATTTCCTAGTGAGGCCTGTCCATCCAAAGTAATAGCCAGGATTCTGGAATTATTTTATGTACTTTCTCTTGTACTTAAAATCTTAGTCACAGTAGTCGACTAGGCTTAGATTTCAATTTCAGCTCTAACTTTTATTGGTCGAACGGCTTTGCTCCAATTATCCCTGCTAACCCTCATCTACCCAATGGTGATAACAGTGTTATCTATTTTATAGGATTACTTCTCAAAGTCTTGTAAACTTAAGGAAATAAAATATTCATAACTTAATATCTGAGCTTTGAAAGTGTTAAAATAATTATGCTTACAAATATGTTACATACAAATAACTATACTTATATAAATGCAGCGTATGTATTAAATACGATTAACCTGAGTCCTCTTAATCTGAGGAGTTTCTACATATTTTTCACAAACAGGACAGGGCTATTATAAATTTGTCATTCCCAGTGTTGTGACAATGTTGTTACCAATCCAGAGGTATTTACAATTTAAAAGCCAATAAAAGTTGCACTCCAATACGTGATTTTAAAAAGTACATCAAGACACATATAGAGATTTGGGAAAGACTGACTGAGGAAGAAAACCAGTCTTTCAAATTCCCCTGAAATAATACACACATAGATGCCTACTAAAGACCTACTAGTAAGAACTATTGTCCCATTAGAAATACAATAAACTGTGTCTTTAAACTTAGCAACTAGAATGTTAGAGAAATATGTGATTTAAAAGCAACTGTGGGGAAGAAGGCAGCAAAACACACTGCCATGTGTGTACCTATGCAACTACCTTGCATGCTCTGCACATGTACCCCAAAACCTAAAATGCAATAACATAAATAAATAAATAAAAAAGAAAAGCAACTGTGGAAGAAGAGAGCAGACTAATATATAATCTAGATACTGCATAATGGAGCAATATTTTTTATATTATTTTAGATTGGGCCTTATAGCTTCTTCTTGTTCCACTCACCTCCAGAATAAGGGAAAGGGTGTGTGTGTGTGTGTGTGTGTGTATGTGTGTGTGTGTGTAACAGAGAGAGACAGCATGCCTGTGTGTACACTGCGAAGAGGTTTGGCAATGTTCTACTGAGGATGTGAGGCTGAGATCTATAAATGTAGGCCTGCCATTATGTGAAACACTCTGTAAGGACGAGGTTGCAGAAGGATCACGAAACAGAGAGGATTAGAGGTGCTAACAATGTTTCGAGAAGCTATTTTTAGAAACAAGTCCACGTATTCTGCAGGACAAGTTTTTAAATCTTTTCCTCATTAATAAAATTCTCAAACACATATGTATATTTATTTTTTCTTTAGATTTTTCTTTATTTTATATTTTTTCCACAATAAAAACTACTACATAATTTTTGAGCAATTATATTTTAAAATTTGTTTTTATATATGTAATGGTCAGTTTTTTGCTTAATATAATGCAAATAAAAAATACAGAATGCTTTCATGGGCCTGATGATGATCAAAAGACCAAAGTGTTTCTAATCTCTAAGTCTATTCTGATCCAGCAAAACTACATTTAATTTAAGAGTTCATCATATGTAATCCCAGCACTTTGGGAGGCCGAGGCGGGTGGATCACGAGGTCAAGATATCGAGACCATCCTGGTCAACATGGTGAAAACCCTTCTCTACTAAAAAAAAATACAAAAAATTAGCTGGGCATGGTGGCGCGTGCCTGTAATCACAGCTACTCAGGAGGCTGAGGCTGGAGAATTGCCTGAACCCAGGAGGCGGAGGTTGCGGTGAGCCGAGATTGTGCCATTGCACTCCAGCCTGGGTAACAAGAGCGAAACTCCGTCTCAAAAAAAAAAGAGTTCATCATAAGAATTTTTTTCAAGTATATGTATATATATTTATTATTATACTTTAAGTTCTGGAGGTATATGTGCAGCTATTACAGGACTGTTATATAGGTATACACATGCCATGGTGGTATCCTGCCTCCATCCCCCCATCACCTACATTAGGTATTTTTAAGTAATTGGGTGACTATCTCATATAGGGTTTTTGATGCAGCTCTACAAAAGTAAAAACATAGATCAAATCAATACTAAAGTCTATCTGAAAGAATTTATGAAATAAACTATGGTACATCCATTGCTTATAGTTCTTGGCTATTAAAATAATGTTCAGGTCAGGTGCGGTGGCTCATGTCTGTAATCCCAGCACTTTTGGAGGCTGAGGCAGGCAGATCACCTGAGATAGGGAGTTCAAGGCCAGCCTGAGCAACATGGAGAAATCCCATCTGTACTAAAAATACAAAATTAGCCAGGCATGGTGGTGCATGCCTGTAGCTCCAGCCGCTAGCAAGGCTGAGGCAGGAGAACTGCTTGAACCTGGGAAATGAAGGTTGTGGTGAGCCAAGACCATGCCATTGCACTCCAGCCTGGACAAGAGGGATACTCCACCTCAAGTAATAATAATAATAATAACAACAATAATAATGCTCAGAAAGTACAAACTCAACATTATGAGACGTTCTTACAAGATGTTTGTCAAAACAATGCTGACAACTAAGCCCACTGGAGAGCACCTTCCCAGTGCAAAGAAGGCACGTGCCATTTGGCTTCCACCACATCTATGTAAGGCTGAAAACCCAGTACCACCAGATGACCAATCTACTTTACAAGAGAAGCTGCAAAATGCATAGGACAGGTTCTTGTAGAAAGATAAATCACAGTGTGGCTTTTAGTCATTGTACTCTCTTTAGGGAAAGACCCATGGTACCCCAATGGTAAAATGAAGCTGATACAGAAAGTATATTTTTTAAAGGACCATATAAAATAAATATCTTAATAATATTGCTCAGGGCTATTGAATAGGCTATTATATTTTAAACTTAACATGTCCTTCACAAATCAACAAATTACTTGTATGATATCCTATTTTTCTTAATAGCACTTGCTGTGGCACATCTCATGGTTAACCATAATAAATATAGTTCAGCCATGTATTTCTATGATTTATATGTTAATGACAAATGTAAAATTTCCTCAGTGTTCTAGTGCACTTCTATGCTGCTAGCCAATGAAGTAACTAATTTCAATATTGAAATTACATATAAATCCTGCCCTTCTGTGTATCAGTCTGTTCTTATACTGCTATAAAGAAATACCTGACACTGACTAATTTATAAAGCAAAGAAGGCTAATTGGCTCAGAGTTCTACAGGCTCTACTGGAAGCATGGCTGGGGAGGCCTCAGGAAACTTACAATCATGGCAGAAGATGAAGGGGAGGCAGGAGCTGTGTGGCAGGAGCAAGAGAAAGAGAGAAAAGTGGGAGGTGCTACACACTTTTAAACAACGAGATCTCATGATAACTCACTATCATGAGAACAACACCAAAGGGAAAATTCTCCCCAATATCCAATCACCTCTGACCAGGCCCTACCTCCAACATTGTGTAGAGATAATTCTAATAAATGAAAGGAAGTTGGACTAAAGGGCTTCCTGTCCTTGGTCCAAAGAATTAATTAGCTTAAAGAGTTATAAAAAAAAGAGAAATTAACTTTGTATTGCATTGAGTTCCGACAATATTTTACTTGTTCCACAATGCCTTTTCCCAATATTAATTAATTTAGCAAAAATACATTGAGTTTATCTACTCTATACTCATTATGCAAAAAACCTGGAATCTCAGTATAATTCTGATAACAGAGATCACACTTCCCCTAGCATTTGATGGAGATACTAGTTTAGATCTAAGAGAGTTTTTTAATGAGAATATATGTGATATTGGTTATTTTTTTATTCCAATACACCATTCCCCTTCAAAGTCTTAAAAATTTCTTGACCTATTTAGTTTTCTTCTTCTCTGCTACCAAGAAGAACTGAGACTACTAACCATTGTTTTTAAGTAAGAATGCTAAGGTAGATGGCACTTTTCTCAAAAATGTAAACTTTAGGTTATTACTGCAATATAACACTTAATACTTACAAATTCCCTTTTGAAATATTGATAGAAAAATGAGGTAATGTGATAAACAGAGAGGCTTTTTTTTTTTTTTTTTTTTTTTTTGCTTAAATACTTCTTTGGGAAAAGACTCTCTGCCCAGCTTTGAACACAATGATTAGCTGCCTCTGGGTTTGCTTCAGCTTCTTAGCCAATATTTGCGATTCTCAGGGAAAAAACTTTGTCAGGTCTATTTCTAATTTGGTGGCTCCCCTGCGCAATCAAGCTTTGACCCTTTTCTTTTCTTTGGGATTATAACCCAAGTAATCCTTTTGCCTTACTGTCTTAGAACCCAGCCACCATATCAATACTGCGAATGGTGCAGGAAAAGAAGTATTCAGATGAGATCACTTACTGACTAATAGAGCATTAGGGTCTCATCCTGAGTTTCCAGGAGAGCAGAAACATCCTCTAGAATAAGGTGAAAATCCAAATGGAACAAAATATACCTTGTCTTCCTGGAAAAATTTGTCAATGTAGGAGATTGCATTGACTGGTATTAGGACTCAAGCATCTAAAATATATGCATAAAATAATAATTAAGAAAATAACGGGATCCAATGGTTATACTTAAGTTGCATCAATACCTCACAGATGGATAATAAAAAGCTGAGTCCAATTAATAAACAACTTATATTTCACACTTGCATATTTATTTTGTTCTTGCTAGAACACTGGACATGCTACCTAATCTGACTTAACTATTTTTTTCCCTTTTTGATATTTGCATATTATATCAACATTCTGCCTTTTACAGATAAACAAGAAAGAACTAAAGGAAAAGAAATGATAGGTTACTTTGTTTTTCTTTTCCTTTCTGTGTGGCCATTTTCAGCACTAGAGGTGGACAAATATGCAGAAGTAATGCAGGGAGTTAACACAGGAAAGAAAACATGTAACTGTGTTTCTTGTTCTTTCATGTTTCTTACATCATCTGAATTAGTTTCCTCGGGCTGATATAATAAAGTCTCACAAACTAGGTGCCTTAAGCAGCAGCAGCGTCTTGCCTCATGGTTCTGGGGGTCGTGATTTCAACCTTACCTCTAAATAAGTTAACATTCTCCGGTACTGGAAGTTAATGTTTCAACATATATTTTGAACAACACAATCCATGTTGTCATTGCCATTCTGCTAGCAAAGCAAATTCTGCCTTGAACACGATGATTCAGGGCCATCAACACCTGTGCTGACTGACTAGCCCACATAACATGCTTTCCTTGTATTCACTGCTTTCAGCCTCATCAAAATGCCACACATTATCAGTGCACAAAATTTTGTTTTCATGAGCCATCATGGACGCTATATATAAATGCACTATTGAAAAATTGCGGTGGACTCTAATATTGTGCATATCTCCTTTGCTTACTTGTATGTTGCATTGTCACATTAGACTTCAGTTATAAAACTCAAGTTCCAAGACAAAATTATTAAACATTTCGTGGCATCATGGTTTCAGATCATGAAGTTATGCATTATTCCAACAACATAGACCACC